>NC_140016.1:29953355-30553355 GCF_964263955.1 Coregonus lavaretus | reverse complement strand
TCCTTTGTTGCCTTGGCCGTGTGTTTTGGGTCATTGTCATGCTGGAATAGCCATGCTGGAGGTTCTCACCCAAGATTTGACGGTACATGGCCCCGTCCATCTTCCCTTTAATGCGGTGAAGTTGTCCTGTCCCCTTAGCAGAAAAACACCCCCAAAGCATAATGTTTCCACCTCCATATTTGACAGTGGGGATGGTGTTCTTGGGGTCAAAGGCAGCATTTCTCATCCTCCAAACACGGTGAGTTGAGTTGATGCCAAAGAGCTCGATTTTGGTCTCATCTGACCACAACACTTTCACCCAGTTCTCCTCTGAATCATTCAGATGTTCATTGGCAAACTTCAGACGGGCCTGTATATGTGCTTTCTTGAGCAGGGGGACCTTGCGGGCGCTGCAGGATTTCAGTCCTTCACGGTGTAGTGTGTTACCAATTGTTTTCTTGGTGACTATGGTCCCAGCTGCCTTGAGATCATTGACAAGATCCTCCCATGTAGTTCTGGGCTGATTCCTCACCGTTCTCATGATCATTGCAACTCCACAAGGTGAGATCTTGCATGGAGCCCCAAGCCGAGGGAGATTGACAGCTCTTTTGTGTTTCTTCCATTTGCAAATAATTGCACCAACTGTTGTCACCTTCTCACCAAGCTGTTGGCGATGGTCTTGTAGCCCATTCCAGCCTTGTGTAGGTCTAAAATCTTGTCCCTGACATCCTTGGAGAGCTCTTTGGTCTTGGCCATGGTGGAGCGTTTGGAATCTGATTGATTGATTGCTTCTGTGGACAGGTGTATTTTATACAGGTAACAAGCTGAGATTAGGAGCACTCCCTTTAAGAGTGTGCTCCTAATCTCAGCTCGTTACCTGTATAAAAGACACCTGGGAGCCAGAAATCTTTCTGATTGAGAGGGGGTCAAATACTTATTTCCCTAATTAAAATGCAAATCAATTTCTAACATTTTTGACATGCGTTTTTCTGGATTTTTTTATTGTTATTCTGTCTCTCACTGTTCAAATAAACATACCATTAAAATTATAGACTGATTATTTCTTTGTCAGTGGGCAAACATACAAAATCAAATACTTTTTTCCCTCACTGTATAGGACTATTTATTCAAACTCACTTACTCCCTTAATCGTGGTTACACTTTCCTCACAGAAAGTGGGTCAAGGAAAAGTCATGTTTGAGGTAATTCACTCCTGGGACAGGCCTTTGATCATTATGTGACATTGGTAATCTGGAGAGTGAGATCATTTGGAAGTCTGGGTTTCACCCAGAAACGGACAGACCTAGAAGACCATGTGTGTCTGCATACAGTGGCTAAACGAAGGCCAGTTTTTGGAAAAGTTTAAAGGGCAACATATGAAATCTGTATTGTTTATGAGACAGTAAAGAAAAGTTTGAGCCACTAAAACAGTGGAGGTTGAAAGTGGGTGTGTAATATAATGATGGTTTGTAGCCTCATACTGTACTGACAGAAGATATACATATTTCCCCCTCCCCATTTATTACAGTAAAGCAACACTGTGACTGTACCATCAGTGGGCTACCGGCAAATGCATGCCATGACATTTGCACATGCAAATAGAATTTGATTTCTATGATATATCTGTAGTTTTTAAAAGTTCAACATGCAACATAATATCACTTTTGGTTTTGGGTTCTCCCCAAGTGTCTAAAAACCTTTTCATCAGGGCATAACCTTAATTTTTTATATCCCTTTTTTCTCTCCTTCCCTCTTTCTCACTGACAGTAAGGCCAGATTTTCCTTTAATAAAAAGGCATTCCATTCAGCATTTAGCTGATTTTTCCCAAGGAATTATGTTTGGGAATCGTTCCCAAATGCATGTGTCTATTTATAATTGCACCAGGTATGTTTTTAAGAGGGTTGGTTGTTCGCTTTACCTACATTAAAACCATGTGTATCCTACTATGCTTACTGTGCCACATGTCCCCATGTACTGTATATCTGAGGTCATATTTTCACATTAATCGTTATGTACTTTATGAGCCTCTGTTTCCTGCACTGTAATACAAAGGTAATTAAAGACATGCCATTGTGATGGAAGGCCTAGCCTTAATAGGATCAAAGAGCCTATCGGCTTGTTGCTTTTATAGCCGTTATTTGTCCGGCCAACCAATGACTAGCAAGCGAGCAGTCAATCAAATGGGCCCGGTGCTGCCGTTACTTGCACCTCCAGATGAAAAGAGCTATCAAACTTTCTTTATGGACATCAAAGACATCAAAGAAAAGTTGGCTGAAGCAGCAAGTATGATCTGTTTATCTCTGACTGAGAACATAAAGTGTTTTGTCTTCTGGAAGAGGTGTATCTGAGGTGTACAGCCATTAAATACTGCCTGAAGGGTAATAGGGTCTTTTGTCTGGAATTATATTGCACAAAATGTCAGTTTTCTATCTCCGGGGGAGTGCAAGAATCGTCTTGCCGCAACAGCTTGCGTACTCAAACAAGGTGGCTTTTCTTTTTCCTCGCTGTGGTTGGTGTTGGAAGCCAAGTTTTTTTTTACTTCTGTGAAAGAACCGGTTTCATTGAGAAGTCTTGACATGCGACCATGTGTTATTGTTTGTGTCTCACATGATTGTCTCTCCCTTTCCTACCTGGCGTGCCACCAACCCTAAATGAAAACATCAAAGTATTTTGACAGTGTCTGATGTAAGTGTTCTCTCACCAAGCCTTGTCATCACCATTATTTATCTCATATTTGTGATCGACAGCACAGTATTTCATGCCAGATGTAAAACCTGGATTACAGTGGATCAAATCGAGTTGGATCTTGGATCAGACACTTACACACAGTGTCTTTCTGTTGTCGACCACTCCCTTGGTCAGCAATGTTGTCCTTGGACTCTCCGAACGCGGTTCTGGGGTAGAATTCTAATAATTATTTGAGATTGTCCAGACAGCGCAGTCAGCACTCGGGGCAAACTCCCTGCTGTTCCCCCCTGTAATAGTGATCTGGGGGTGTCTGACCAACACTGGCAGGAGCTGTTGTCTTACATACTGTATGTACAGTGCATTCGGAAAGTATTCAGACCACTTGAATTTTTCCACATTTTGTTACGTTACAGCCTTATTCTCAAATGGATTAAATTGTTTTTTACCCTCATCAATATACACACAATACCCCATAATGACAAAGCAAAAATAGGTTTTTAAAAAACGGAAAAATCACATTTACATAAGTATTCAGACCCTTTACTCAGTACCTTGTTGAAGCACCTTTTGCAGCGATTACAGACTCAAGTTTTCTTGGGTATGACGCTAAAAGCTTGTCACACCTGTATTTGGGTGCAGATCCTCTCAAGCTCTGTCAGGTTGGATGGGGAGCGTCGCTGCACAGCTATTTTCAGGTCTTTCCAGAGATGTTCGATCGGGTTCAAGTCCGGGCTCTGGCTGGGCCACTCAAGGACATTCAGAGACTTGTCCCGAAGCCACTCCTGCGTTGTCTTGGCTGTGTGCGTAGGGACATTGTCCTGTTGGAAGGTGAACCTTCTCCCCAGTCTGAGGTCCTGAGTGCTCTGGAGCAGGTTTTCATCAAGGATCTCTCTGTACTTTGCTCTGTTCATCTTTCCCTCGGTCCTGACTAGTCTCCCAGTCCCTGCCGCTGAAAAACCTACCCACAGCATGATGCTGCCACCACCATGCTTCACCGTAGGGATGGTGCCAGGTTTCCTCCAGACGTGACGCTTGGCATTCAGGCCAAAGAGTTCAATCTTGGTTTCATCAGACCAGAGAATCTTGTTTCTCATGGTCTGAGAGTCTTTAGATGCCTTTTGGCAAACTCCAAGCGGGCTGTTATGTGCCTTTTACTGAGGAGTGGCTTCAGTCTGGCCACTCTACCATAAAGGCCTGATTGGTGGAGTGCTGCAGAGATGGTTGTCCTTCTGGAAGGTTCTCCCATCTCCACAGAGGAACTCTGGAGCTCTGTCAGAGTGACCATCGGGTTCTTGGTCACCTCCCTGACCAAGTCCCTTTTCCACCGATTGCTCATTTAGGAAGAGTCTCGGTGGTTCCAAACTTCTTCCATTTGAAGAATGATGGAGGCCATTGTGTTCTTGGGGACCTTCAATGCTGCAGAAATGTTTTGGTACCCTTCCCCAGATCTGTGCCTCGACACAATCCTGTCTCCGAGCTCTACGGACAATTCCTTCGACCTCATGGCCTGGTTTTTGCTCTGACATGCACTGTCAACTGTGGGACCTTATATAGACAGGTGTGTGCCTTTCCAAATCATGTCCAATCAATTAAATGTATCACAGGTGGACTCCAATCATGTTCTAGAAACATCTCAAGGAGGATCAATGGAAACAGGATGCACCTGAGCTAAATTTCGAGTCTCATAGCAAAGGGTCTGAATACTTATGTAAATAACATATTTCTGTTTTAGTTTTTTATACATTTGCAAAAATGTATTGTGTGTAGATTGATGAGGGGAAAAAATAATTTCATCAATTTTAGAATATGGCTGTAACGTAACAGAATGTGGAAAAAGTCAAGGGGTCTGAATAACCTTCCTTGTTAAATCATGCTAACTTAGCAAGATGTAAGATTTGTGACTCTTGCATCTTTTCACATCATGGTTCTGCACAGTCTCCCTCTGCCTTTGCCTGACTCTTGATTAGAGAATGGAAATGCTATCCTGCGCAATTAAAATCCAATTGTTCATCTGGAAAAGCTTACCTTCCTATTATTTCTCAACGTTGCCTGTTTAAAGCTGATCTCCCTGATACATCTATATGTGACATCATAACAACACCGTTTCTTAGGAGATTGGTTCAGCTCGCTATTAGTGTCATGGTGGGGGCTCATGTGGGAGGCAGGCAGTGAATTATAGGCCGGTGGGCTGGCAGACAGACGGGGTATTGGCAGTGTATTCTCCTTGAGATGACAGGCCCTGATGGAGAGAGTGAGTGTAGAGGGGTGGCGGGAGGGGTGTGATTTAAGACCCCTTGGCCGCAGGTCCCGGGGGCAAATGGCCCGGCGTGGGTAGCTCGTTAAAAAGTCCTTCCAGGAGTTTATGGAGACAAGAGATGCAGAATCATAGCTGACAGCGGTGAGAGATTTGTGTAAATGATAGTGTCAGAGAGGTGCTTCTTTTGGGAAGCTTTGAGATTGTTTTTTTCTGCTCTGGTTGTAAAAGTCACTCAAATACTTTGCCCATATAGGGAAGGACACAGGTGCTTCTTGAAGCAACACTTCATCTTTTGTCAAACAGGAGTGGTCAGGCTATTATTTACTTCACTAAATAAATGAAGCTTAATAGATATTGTGATATTCAATGTTTAGGCAGGGGCAGTGGACCGATGCTTTACTATGCCGAATGGCAAACTGGAAAACTTTGACCCACTCAAATACAGTATGAAGGCCCCAATCATAAGTGACCCTGCTTTAGTGTTTTCCCCTCAGACCATTCAATGTTTTAACAGTTTTTTTATTAACAAAAGTAGATTATTTGTCAGACAGAGACTATAGTGAGAATGACATCGCAAGCAGACCTTACATGTTCAATGCTTGTCCCATTGTTTCATACTTGCGCTCTTACCAGCCCGAAAACAACTTCTTGTGAGTAAAAACGTAGTCTGTGGTGATTCCTTCAAGGATTATTTCATTGATCCCCATAGCAACTCTCTGAAACAGTGCTGCGTTAGCAGAACATAAAACCGTGGAGTCCACATTTCAATACAAAGGTCTCATAACCATTTATTAAGTTATACTTTTATTACTCCCATTTATTACTTATAAAATATTATCAGAGGCTCTGACAATCAATATTCAATAAAGAAGCAATTTATCTGGTAGCTCGTAGCCTCTGTGTAATAAATGATTATTTATCAGTTCGGTGTTCGCATATTTAGCCTGGCAGAACAGTCCGTGCATTCTTCCTCTTTCCTCAGAGATATTTTTATTTTCTTCTGTATCATCATGACTTTGTTCTGTGTTAACATCATATTATATTGGAGGTTGTGGCGCTTCCACCCCATTGCATTTCCAAAAAATTAATACAAGGTTTATTGTTTTAAGTATGGTATTTCATTATTCCAATACATGGCCATCCAAAAATAGTTTTTTTTCTTAGCCTTGTGCATCAGTAGGTTTCTACCGTGTCCTGAAATGGCCAACATCTTTAATAAAACCACAATTACAACCCCAGCATGGATGAAGTTGACCATTCCTATTCATCTTTACACAATCTTTCATCTTATCTCAAACAACTCTTCTACCAATGTAAATATAACATAAAAGTAACATTCCCATTTCCCAAATATTTTTCCAAGGAGTACAAGGTTCCCAGCATGAGAAGATAATCACCGTCACAGGAGAGGGAGTGATCCATAGTCCGGACTTCCCACTCACCTACCCCAGGAGTACCGTGTTGGTCTGGAGACTAGTGGCCTCCAATGACAACATGAGAATCCAGTTAACCTTCGACGAGAGGTTTGGCCTGGAAGACCCAGAGGATGGAATATGCAAGTAAGATCATAAACACATGTAAAATATGCATATAACATACTGTACATACAACTGTAAGATATACAGTGGGGAGAACAAGTATTTGATACACTGCCGATTTTGCAGGTTTTCCTACTTACAAAGCATGTAGAGGTCTGTAATTTTTATCATAGGTACACTTCAACTGTGAGAGATGGAAAATCACATTGTATGATTTTTAAGTAATTAATTTGCATTTTATTGCATGACATAAGTATTTGATACATCAGAAAAGCAGAACTTAATATTTGGTACAGAAACCTTTGTTTGCAATTACAGAGATCATACGTTTCCTGTAGGTCTTGACCAGGTTTGCACACACTGCAGCAGGGATTTTGGCCCACTCCTCCATACAGATCTTCTCCAGATCCTTCAGGTTTCGGGGCTGTCGCTGGGCAATACGGACTTTCAGCTCCCTCCAAAGATTTTCTATTGGGTTCAGGTCTGGAGACTGGCTAGGCCACTCCAGGACCTTGAGTTGCTTCTTACGGAGCCACTCCTTAGTTGCCCTAGCTGTGTGTTTCGGGTCGTTGTCATGCTGGAAGACCCAGCCACGACCCATCTTCAATGCTCTTACTGAGGGAAGGAGGTTGTTGGCCAAGATCTCGCGATACATGGCCCCATCCATCCTCCCCTCAATACGGAGCAGTCGTCCTGTCCCCTTTGCAGAAAAGCATCCCCAAAGAATGATGTTTCCACCTCCATGTTTCACGGTTGGGATGGTGTTCTTGGGGTTGTACTCATCCTTCTTCTTCCTCCAAACACGGCGAGTGGAGTTTAGACCAAAAAGCTATATTTTTGTCTCATCAGACCACATGACCTTCTCCCATTCCTCCTCTGGATCATCCAGATGGTCATTGGCAAACTTCAGACGGGCCTGGACATGCGCTGGCTTGAGCAGGGGGACCTTGCGTGCGCTGCAGGATTTTAATCCATGACGGCGTAGTGTGTTACTAATGGTTTTCTTTGAGACTGTGGTCCCAGCTCTCTTCAGGTCATTGACCAGGTCCTGCCGTGTAGTTCTGGGCTGATCCCTCACCTTCCTCATGATCATTGATGCCCCACGAGGTGAGATCTTGCATGGAGCCCCAGACCGAGGGTGATTGACCGTCATCTTGAACTTCTTCCATTTTTTAATAACTGCGCCAACAGTTGTTGCCTTCTCACCAGGCTGCTTGCCTATTGTCCTGTAGCCCATCCCAGCCTTGTGCAGGTCTACAATTGTATCCCTGATGTCCTTACACAGCTCTCTGGTCTTGGCCATTGTGGAGAGGTTGGAGTCTGTTTGATTGAGTGTGTGGACAGGTGTCTTTTATACAGGTAACGAGTTCAAACAGGTGCAGTTAATACAGGTAATGAGTGGAGAACAGGAGGGCTTCTTAAAGAAAAACTAACAGGTCTGTGAGAGCCGGAATTCTTACTGGTTGGTAGGTGATCAAATACTTATGTCATGCAATAAAATGCAAATTAATTACTTAAAAATCATACAATGTGATTTTCTGGATTTTTGTTTTAGATTCCGTCTCTCACTGTTGAAGTGTACCTATGATAAAAATTACAGACTTCTACATGCTTTGTAAGTAGGAAAACCTGCAAAATCGGCAGTGTATCAAATACTTGTTCTCCCCACTGTATATTATAATACAAATGCAACATATAGAAAATATAGCTACACTATATATACAAAAGGATGTGGACACCCCTTCATATTAGTGGATTTGGCTATTTCAGCACACCCGTTGCTGACAGGTGTATAAAATCGAGCACACAGCCATGCAATCTCCATAGACAAACATTGGCAGTCGAATGGCATGACTGAAGAGCTCATTGACTTTCATCGTGGCACCGTCATAGGATGCCACCTTTACAACAAGTCAGTTCATCATATTTCTGCCCTGCTACAGCTGCCCCGGTCAATTGTAAGTGTTGTTATTGTGCAGTGGAAACGTCTAGGAGTGTTCTGCCCTCACAATATGTGTAAGTATAAAGCTTGGCAGACAGCTTACAACTCCCAATAAAGACCCCGGAGGCAGGAGTACCGTTTTTAATCTTTAGTGAGATATAATCTTTTGTAAAACTGTAAAGTACAGAATAAAGAAAATATTTGTCACGTTCGTTTAAGGACGTGTCAGACCAAGGCGCAGCGTACATGTTTATTTCACCGATAAACATGCAACAAAACAATAAACCAAACCAAACGTGAAGTCCTAAGGCTGAACACAAAACAAGCCTACACACGGAACAAGATCCCACAACTAACGAGTGCCAATAGGCTGCCTAAGTATGATCCCCAATCAGAGATAACGAGCGACAGCTGTCTCTGATTGGGAATCACACCCGGCCTAACATAGATATACAACACCTAGACTGAAACATAGAAAACAGAACATAGAATATTCACATGCTGACTCAACATATAAGAGTCCCCTGAGTCAGGGCGTGACAGTAACCCCCCCCCCCCAAAAGGTGCGGACTCCGACCGCACAACCTTTACATAACAGGGTAGGGGCCGGGTGGGCATTCCGCCTCGGAGGCTGATCTGGCTCCGGGCGTGACGACCAAATACTCTCCGCCTCCCTGTTGCGCCCCTGGTCTGGTCTGGACCTCGGCGCGCTGCTTCCCCTCTCCTTCCTCCCACGATACTCCAAGCCCTGTCTGGACCCTGGTGTGGGAGACCCCGAACCTGGAGAGGGGCTGACGTCTGGGTCTGGACTGGAGCCGCTGACCGGAGCTGGACCAGGCGCCGGTGGGGCGGACTGCTCAGGCTCCGGACTGGAGCCGCTGACCGGAGCTAGACCAGGCACCGGTGGAGCGGACTACTCTGGCTCCGGAGTGGAGACGCTGACCGGAGCTTGACTGGGCACCGGTGGAGCGGACTGCTCTGGCTCCGGAGTGGAGCAGCTGACCAGAACTGGACTGGACCCCGGTGGAGCGGACTGCTCTGGCTCCGGAGTGGAGACGCTGACCGGAGCTGGACTGGGCACCGGTGGAGCGGACTGCTCTGGCTCCGGAGTGGAGCAGCTGACCAGAACTGGACTGGACCCCGGTCGAGCGGATTGCTCTGTCTCCGGAGTGGAGCAGCTGACCGGAGCTGGATCAGGCACCGGTGGAACGGGCACGGGCCGTGCCGAACTGGACACATGCACCACTGGTCTGGTGCGAGGAGCAGGCACGGGCCAGACCGGACTGGCGACACGCACCATTGGCTTGGTGCGAGGAGCAGGAACAGGCCGGGCCGGACTGGGAACACGCACCACTGGCTTGGTGCGAGGAGCAGGAACGGGCCAGGCCGGACTGGCGACACGCACCACTGGCTTGGTGCGAGGAGCAGCAACGGGCCGGGCCGGACTGGGAACATGCACCACTGGCTTGGTGCGAGGAGCAGGAACGGGCCTGGCCGGACTGGCGACACGCACCACTGGCTTGGTGCGAGGAGCAGGAACGGGCCGTACCGGGCTAGCGACACGCACCACTGGCTTGGTGCGAGACGCAGGCATGGGGTGTACCGGACTGGGAACTGACGTCAGAGATCTCCGACTGTACCAGTCTTTCACTCTCTGCACCCAGTCCTCCTCCCGTTTGGACTCCACCCTGAGTCCCCACGGGTGCAGTGGTCGGGGCTCTTCTCCATCGCTCCCCGACCACCCCTTTAGCCCCCCAAAATGTTTTTATTGGGGCTGTCTCTCGGGCTTCTTCCTCAGCTGGCGCCTTCTGCGTTGCCGTTGCTCCTCTCTATACCGGGCCTCCACTGTCTCCTCCCAAGGACGGCGATCCATCCCAGCTTGAATATCCTCCCTTGTCCAGGATCCCTTTCCGTCCTGGATCTCCTCCCATGTCCAGGCTGTCTGCTCCTGGGCACGCTGCTTGGTCCGTGTTTGGTAGTATCTTCTGTCACGTTCGTTTAAGGACGGGTCAGACCAAGGGGCAGCGTGAAATGCGTACATGTTTATTTCACCGATAAACATACAACAAAACAACAAACCAAACGAAACGTGAAGTCCTAAGGCTGAACACAAAACAAGCCTACACACGGAACAAGATCCCACAACTAACAAGTGCCAATAGGCTGCCTAAGTATGATCCCCAATCAGAGACAACGAGCAACAACTGTCTCTGATTGGGAATCACACCCGGCCTAACATAGATATACAACACCTAGACTGAAACATAGAAAACAGAACATAAAATATTCACACCCTGACTCAACATATAAGAGTCCCCTGAGTCAGGGTGTGACAATATTATTAGAAAATGATCTGTACACATTCATACATCAATGCATACATATAAAGAATAGTCTGACTCCGGTGCATGAACCATCACAAGCTAACAATACAATAGGCCTAGCTAGTCAACATGACATTGCAGAAGGATGACAATTTACCTGACTGGAAAAGTGCCAGAAAATGACTAAAACAGCTATACACATATTATGTTTACATACAGCATAATTACAACGGTATCATCTTGTAACATAAAGATACCTAGTCACTCACATTAGCCAGTACATTATAACGTAACGGAAGCTAAGTTGCATGTCAAAAAGATAGCTAACATGTATTCTCTATGGTGATTATTTAGCACACATTAGCTTAGCATCATCGCAACTCTAAAGGCTACATTAAACGTAAAAAATGTAATCTTCTAGAAAGCACAGGTGGAATTAACGAAAGCATGTACTAATGACTCAAAAACAAAAGGTGCGTACTTACAGATGTATCTTTATCCAAGGCTTAGTATGTAAGAAATATGAAGCTCATCTGTATGTTGTTGTTCTTCAGATCGCTTGTAGTGGGAATGAGCTCTGAACACGAAGTTAGCTGATTTAAAGCTACAGTACCCAAGTTCGCAGTAACTCAGAGTAGCGCAATAGAGCACTATAATACTATGTACAAATAGACATATAGCTACCCAGCCTTTACCTCTGCTTTTCTTCTAGCTACTTCAGGTGTAACCCTATGATGCTCTTCTTCTAAGTAGCTTTGTTCTCTTATCATGTCAGCTTAGTACATACTTTCGTTAACTCTACTTCAGACCTGTCTCCGAAGTCTTCCTACTCCTCAAAAAAGAAATAGGGGCATAAAAGTTATTTATACCAGGCGAGGAGTGTTCTGATAACTATATGTCTATCTGTACATAGTATTATAGTGCTCTATTGCTCTACTCCGTCTAGTGGTGAACTTGGGTACTGTAGCTTTAAATCAACTAACTTCCTGTTCAGAGCTCATTCCAACTCCAAGCAATCTGAAGAACGGCAACATACAGATGAGCTTCATCTTTCTTACTGTATGTTGCCTTTCTTCAGATTGCATGTAGTGGGAATGAGCTCTGAAGAGGAAGTTAGCTGATTTAAAGCTACAGTACACAAGTATATGTCTACATAGTATTATAGAGCAATAGAGCACTGTAATACCATATAGTTATTCCATGGCTGAGCAGCCGCACACAAGCCTAAGATCACCATGCGCAATGGCAAGTTCGCCACCATTGGACTCTGGAGCAGTGGAAATGCGTTATCTTGAGTGATGAATCACGCTTCACCATCTGGGTTTGGCGGATGCCAAGAGAACGCTACCTGCCCTAATGCATAGTGCAAACTGTAAAGTTTGGTGGAGGAGGAATAATGGCTGTTTTTCATGGTTCGGGCTAGGCCCCTTAGTTCCAGTGAAGGGGAATCTTAACACTACAGCATACAATGCAATTTTAGATGATTCTGTGCTTCCAACTTTGTGGCAACAGTTTGGGGAAGGCGCTTTCCTGTTTCAGTATGACAATGCCCCCGTGGACAAAATTAGGTCCATACAGAAATGGTTTGTCGAGATCGGTGTGGAAGAACTTGACTGGCCTGCACAGAGCCCTGATCTCAACCCCATCTAACAGCTTTGGGATGAATTGGAATGCCGACTGCGAGCCAGGCCTAATCTCCCAACATCAGTGCCCGACCTCACTAATGCTCTTGTGGCTGAATGGAAGCAAGTCCCCGCAGCAATGTTCCAACATCTAGTGGAAAGCCTTCCCAGAAGAGTGGAGGCTGTTATAGCAGCAAAGGGGGGACCAACTCCATATTAATGCCCATGATTTTGGAATGAGATGTTTAACAAGTAGGTGTCCACATACTTTTGGTCATGTAGTGTATGTCTGCATGTTGTGTTTCGCCTTAGGGTATACCTGATGGATGTACCATGCCATTTAATCACTAAATTAAATACTTTTATTTTTATTTATTTTATTTTTATTTCACCTTTATTTAACCAGGTAAGCCAGTTGAGAACAGGTTCTCATTTACAACTGCGACCTGGCCAAGATAAAGCAAAGCAGTGCAATAAAAACAACACAGAGTTACATATGGGGTAAAAAACATAAAGTCAAAAATACAACAGAAAATATATATACAGTGTGTGCAAATGTAGCAAGTTATGGAGGTAAGTCAATAAATAGGCTATAGTGCAAAATAATTACAATAGTATTAACACTGGAATGCTAGATGTGCAAGAGATTATGTGCAAATAGAGATACTGGGGTGCAAAAGAGCAAAATAAATAACAATATAGGGATGAGGTAGTTGGGTGGGCTAATTTCAGATGGGCTGTGTACAGGTGCAGTGATCGGTAAGGTGCTCTGACAACTGATGCTTAAAGTTATTGAGGGAGATAAGAGTCTCCAGCTTCAGAGATTTTTGCAATTCGTTCCAGTCATTGGCAGCAGAGAACTGGAAGGAATGGCGGCCAAAGGAGGTGTTGGCTTTGGGAATGACCAGTGAGATATACCTGCTGGAGCGCAGACTACGGGTGGGTGCTGCTATGGTGACCAATGAGCTAAGATAAGGCAGGGATTTGCCTAGCAGTGATTTATAGATGGCCTGGAGCCAGTGGGTTTGACGACGAACATGTAGTGAGGACCAGCCAACAAGAGCGTACAGGTCACAGTGGTGGGTAGTGTATGGGGCTTTGGAGACAAAACGGATGGCACTGTGATAGACTACATCCAATTTGCTGAGTAGAGTGTTGGAGGCTATTTTGTAAATGACATCGCCGAAGTCAAGGATCGGTAGGATAGTCAGTTTTACGAGGGCATGTTTGGCAGCATAAATGTAAGGAGGCTTTGTTGCGAAATAGGAAGCCGATTCTAGATTTAACTTTGGATTGGAGATTCTTTATGTGAGTCTGGAAGTTGAGTTTACAGTCTAACCAGACACCTAGGTATTTGTAGTTGTCCACATACTCTAGGTCAGACCCGTCGAGAGTGGTGATTCTAGTCGGGTGGGCGGGTGCCAGCAGCGTTCGATTGAAAAGCATGCATTTAGTTTTATTAGTGTTTAAGAGCAGTTGGAGGCTACTGAAGGAGTGTTGTATGGCATTGAAGCTCGTTTGGAGGTTTGTTAACACAGTGTCCAATGAAGGGCCAGATGTATACAAAATGGTGTCGTCTGCGTAGAGGTGGATCTGAGAGTCACCAGCAACAAGAGCGACATCATTGATATACACAGAGAAAAGTGTCGGCCCAAGAATTGAACCCTGTGGCACCCCCATAGAGACTGCCATAGGTCCAGACAACAGGCCCTCCGATTTGACACACTGAACTCTATCTGAGAAGTAGTTGGTGAACCAGGCGAGGCAGTCATTTGAGAAACCAAGGCTATTTAGTCTGCCAATAAGAATGCGGTGGAATACAGGATGTACAACGGCAATAGGGTGCAGTATACTGAAAAATTTATGCACTCACTAACTGTAAGTCGCTCTGGATAAGAGCGTCTGCTAAATGACTAAAATGTTGTTGTTTTTTAATTTAGGCCTATACTGTGTAACTCTATATACAGTGGTAGTAGTTTATCTAGTCTTTCTCTATTCTTTAGCCAGCTTGGACACTACCCAGTTCAGTTAGCATGCAGAGGCTGTGCCCGGGGAGCATGACATGTCGTGGATGTGTTGTGGTCCATTTTTAAAGATTTATAGTCAAACCGGGCCCATTTGTGAAATTGCCTTTTTCCCCGTGTGGCGGCTGATGAATATTGAAAAGCACAGCGACCGAGTGATTTGTTTTGCCAAGGCTGCCGCAGCCATACGGCATGGGCACATATTTTGTCGGCGGCGATTTCCCTGCGGACGGGCCGTGTAATTGGACAAAATGATAGAGAGGTCTTCCTCCTAAGGAGATAAAGTCTGTGACTGGTCTTAGACACCCTAGACCCCCCTTATTTGTTTTAATACCCCCTTTTCAATTACCGGCTATCTTTGTCTCTGTTACTATTCATTAGGAACAGCAGTGCTGAACCGGTCCGTGATCGATTTCCTTCATGTATTATACTTAGCGTCCCGATATCAATACAGCAGGTCTGACTTCTTGGTTGGTATGAAGATATCCTGTAGAAAGCAGAGGGAGAGGGAGAGAGGACAGAGAGTGGCTGGCTATTGTTGGAGAGCCGCCTGATGGCAGTTATGATGTATGACATGACAGTGCCACATCCAGCCAGATCCCCAGAGATGTGTTGTCATCATACTCAGGCTGATCCTAGATCATCTCTCCCTGCCACAGCCCTTAATCTCTCCTATGATGACATAAAAGGGTGATAAAAAAAAAAAAAAAGCAAAGCTGATTCTGGCGTCAGAAGAACCAAAGGGGGGCAGAATAACCATCCAGGGGTTTCAGTCCTGGTAATTTGACCCTACGTTCAGCCGTCTTGGGTGGGTGGACATCTTTTGATGAATGGGGTCACTGTGGTGGGATTGACAGCATTTGTGCCGGCCATTCCTCCATACAAGACTGCACTAGTTTCCCGAGGAGGGGAGCAGATAATAACAACATCCTCATGGAGGGTCATACAAGTCATTGCCACGTCTACCTCTCTCATTTTTCATTTTCCAGCAGGGGCAGAGAACATGTTTTATTTGATCAGGTTGGCAGGAATGTCAAACAAATGACTGTATGCACACACAAGCAGAAGCAGACATATCTTCACAAGTCTCTCTCTCACACACACACTCTCACTCTCTTTCTCTCTCTCTCCCAATCGCTGTCTCTGTCGGTCTCCTCCTCCCCTCTCTGCTTCTCTCTCTCCCTCTCTGTCTCTTACAAACACCCGCACACACACACCCTCTTGTCAGCTCTACCCCCTTCCACCTCATCATGTACATCCACGGTCTCTCTCCTAGTCTGTTGAAAAATTAATTCAGTGCACCCCCATAGGAATCCTATCCAAGCTGAAATATGTGAAAGGAAAACATTCACACACAAAGCGTTATGTTGCTAAGGTTCTCTACCCTATGCCTCACAGCACAATAACCAGTAAATAAATAAGAGAATACAAATCCTCAATTCCTTGGTTCTCTAATCAGCAGCAGTAGCCTGGGATAAAACAAATAAAAGGGTGGAGAAAAGGTGCTGAAAAGAGAGCGAGAGAGAGAGCCTCCAGCGAGCAGTCATCCTCAAGATGAGTAAGATTTTCAGTAGTTCAGATGCTCAGCTACTATTATTCTTGTCTAAGGGGGGATGAAAAACATTCTGCCTAAATCCAGCGGGGAGAAAAGTCATATTTGAGTGTTTTTCACCTCTCGAAACGTGTCGGTAGGCGTAGCAGCACAGAGACACTTGAGACACTTGGCTACAGTGCCATTAACCATTCTCGAGAACTGTTACTGTATTTCTATAAACAATGTGTGAGAGTGATGCATGTATGTCGGTGGATTTGCAAATCCGAAACAGGGGATGTTGAACATGTAGGATCGAACACATGAAACTATGTAATAAACAGGTTGCACCGCATTATAGATGACCCATCTGCCACAATGGGGCTGTCAGCTGTTTGATCCTAGAGTGCACCCTCCTGCTTCACAGTCATCTAAACTGTGTCAGGAAAGAAAGGCAGAATATTGACTGCTAATCAGTGGCGGTCAGTGCCGTTTTTTTATGACCATGGCCTTATTTCTATTACAGCAAATTGGATGACAGTCATTCATATTCCATTCACCCGGCTCAATGTAACATCGATAGCTTTAGACTACTACATGATAGTCTAATCGTTCCTATACCCATGATGAGGTTACTACAGCCTAGCCTATGAATGAAAGTTTACAACGTAGGTGCACTTGTCGAGAGAATTTTGAGTAATCAAGGTGATAGACAGTGAAACATTCAATACTGCCTTGCACACTCTTGCCTGCATCTAGCTGATTAAGGGGGTAATCATTAGTCCAACAGTTGCAAATGAGAGTTTCTATTGGACAAATGCAGGTATGTTTATCCCCGTTTGCTTCCGCTTAAGAAACAATTTTCAGCAGAATCGGCGGAATGAATACACCCCTGATCACACGCAAACACAGTTCACTTTCATAGCAGCCACATTAAAACAACATGATCACTTTGCTCGTTATATAATTCCATCTCGCAACTATCTACGCTCTCTCCTCCTCTCACCTTTTCCCTTCGCTTGTGGACTTCAGTGCACAACATATCAGCTGTCTGTGACCAGGCAAAAAAAACTTTCCAAGCCAAACCTTCATATCATGAGCGCTTACTGCTACACACATTGTTATCATGTCATAGTCAACATAGCTACTAGAACTAACACGTTAGTAAACCCGCTACAATCATGCAGTATAGTGTACAGTTAGAAAACAGTTTAGCAGTTAAACCGGTGGGCTCCAGTGGCAATACATTTATAAAACCAAAAGCTTACCTTGACTTGGAAGAGATCCAGTGTTGGATAGCCATAGCCAGCTAGCTAGCATAGCATCTCTCTCTGTTTGAGTCGGGTGTTTGAGTAGGCTAAACTAGCTAGCTGCATTTGCTAACTAGGTGAAAAGGGAAAGTTTTAAAAATATATCCAAATATCTCTCTCTCTCTCTCTCTCTCTCTCTCTCTCTCTCTCTCTCTCTCTCTCTCTCTCTCTCTCTCTCTCTCTCTCTCTCTCTCTCTCTCTCTCTCTCACTCTCTCTCACTCTTGCTTCTCCTTAATTTTGGAAGAAATGAATTTATTCAAAACAGTTCAACTATTGTCTTTCTCTCTCTTTGAGTAAACTACTCACCACATTTTATGCACGCTGTAGCTTATGCTTTCAGTACTAGATTCATTCTCTGATCCTTTGATTGGGTGGACAACATGTCAGTTCATGCTGCAAAAGCTCTGATAGGTTGGAGGATGTCCTCCGGAAGTTGCCATGATTACTGTTTAAGTCTATGGAAGGGGGTGAGAACCATGAGCCTCCTAGGTTTTGTATTGATGTCAATGTACCCAGAGGAGGACAGAAGCTAGCTGTCTTCCGGCTACACCATGGTGCTACCCTACAGAGTGCTGTTAAGGCTACTGTAGACCTTTATTGCAAAACAGTGTGTTTTAATAAATTATTTGGTGACATTTGAATATATTTAGGATAGTTTTATTTAAAAAGGATAACTTTTTTATTGTTTCAATATTTACATTTTTATGAAATTCACTGAGGAGGATGGACCTCCCCTTCCTCCTCTGAGGAGCCTCCACTGCTACTAATGATTCTTATTGCAAGGTGTGTGTACTGTTACAACATGTATTTTATAGGGATAATGCACTTCAAAATCAAAAATAGGCCTCAAAGATGGTGTAATGTTGAGGCAAGTAAAAATCCCACACCATTGGTTGTGTAGATCCAACTATATGTCTCAAATAAAAATGAATGGAAAAGATAGGTACTGAATAAAATGTGTAAATTAGTTGTGGCCTAATGACTGTTTGAATGTGACTTATACAGTACCAGTCAAAGGTTTGGACACACCTACGCATTCCAGGGTTTTCTTTATTTTTACTATTTTCTACATTGTAGAATAATAGTGAAGACATCAAAACTATGAAATAACACATATGGAATCATTTAGTAACCAAAAAAGTGTTAAACAAATCCAAATATATTTTATATTTGAGATTCTTCAAAGTAGCCACCCTTTCCCTTGATGACAGCTTTGCACACTCTTGGCATTCTCTCAACCAGCTTCATGAGGTTGTCACCTGGAATGCGTTTCAATTAACATGTGTGCCTTGTATGGGGGATACAATCTTCCCAGCTCTGCAGATTTGGCTGTGAAGAGACAGAATCATTAGATCATTTGTTTTGGTACTATCCATTTGTAGCTTGTTTCTGGACACAGGTCCAGGAATGGCTGAAGGATTGCAATATTTGCATGGAGCTGACCCTGCAGATAGCACTACTGGGTGATCTGAAAAGTCATAGTCAATCGATCAATAATATAATAATACTTTTAGCAAAGATGTTTATTTTCAATTCAAAAACTGTAGAAACTATGAGAATAGAAAGGTTCAGAACTTTTGTAAAACATCACAGTACAGTTGAAAAATATATGGCAAATAGAAATCCAATATGGATGGTATTAAGAGATAGATGGGAGGTGTTGAATGGAGCTGAAGGATGGGACTATTAACAACAACTAATAACAACAAGATAACTAGTGTAAGACATGCTGTGTCCATAATAAGTGTATAGGTTATATATTGTGAGCTTTTGTGAAAGAGCACAGTTAGAAAGATATGACATATAGAAACATACCAGATGGACATCATGAAAATGATTGGAGGAAGTTCAGGAGTAAAAACAAACAAAATATAATTATTGACTGTGTCCATAAAATGTATATAGTATGTATAAGCATGAAGTAGAGGCCTAAGCATTGTTGTTCACTAGTTTACTCCAATTAGGGAGGGGATGGTGGGGTTGGAAAGTAATAAAGGGAAATATATATTTTTTTAAAGGATATGTACTGTATATATATATATATATATATATATATATATATATATATGCGAGAAAGAAAAAAAACATGTGGGGGATTGGAAGTGATGCAGACAATTACATTGATGGAAGTTAAAATCTATCTACAATGTTAAAGCTGATCTACCCCCTAAAGAAAAAAAAAACTGCTCAAATAAGCAAAGAGAAATGACAATCCATCATTACTTTAAGACATGAAGGTCAGTCAATCCGGAAAATGTGAAGTCTTTGAAAGTTTCTTCAAGTGCAGTTGCAAAAACCATCAAGCGCTATGATGAAACTGGCTCTCACAAGGACCGCCACAGGAAAGGAAGACCCAGAGTTACCTCTGCTGCAGAGGATAAGTTCATTATAGTTACCAAATCAATGCCTCAGAAATTGCAGCCCAAATAAATGCTTCACGGAGTTCAAGTAACAGACACATCTCAATATCAACTGTTCAGAGGAGACTGCGTGAATCAGGCCTTCATGGTCAAATTGCTGCAAAGAAACCACTACTAAAGGACACCAATAAGAAAAAGAGACTTGCTTGGGCCAAGAAACACGAGCAATGGACATTAGACTAGTGGAAATCTGTCCTTTGTTTTGATAAGTCCAAATTGGAGATTTATGGTTCCAACCGCCGTGTCTTTGTGAGACGCAGAGTAGGTGAACGGATGATATCCCCATGTGTGGTTCCCACCGTCAAGCATGGAGGAGGAGGTGTTATGGTGTGGGGGTGCTTTTCTGGTGACACTGTCTGTGATTTATTTAGAATTCAAGGCACACTTAACCAGCATGGCTACCACAGCATTCTGCAGCGATACGCCATCCCATCTGGTTTGCGCTTAGTGGGACTATCATTTGTTTTTCAACAGGACAATGACCCAACACACCTCCAGGCTGTGTAAGGGCTATTTGACCAAGAAGGAGAGTGAAAAAAAAGAATTTAAAAAAAAGAAGGAAAGTGATGGAGTGCTGCATCAGATGACTTTGCCTCCACAATCACCTGACCTCAACCCAATTGAGATGGTTTGGGATGAGTTGGACCACAGAGTGAAGGAAAAGCAACCAACAAGTGCTCAGCATATGTGGGAACTCCTTCAAGACTGTTGGAAAAGCAATCCAGGTGAAGCTGGTTGAGAGAATGCCAAGAGTGTGCAAAGCTGTCATCAAGGCAAAGGGTGGCTACTTTGAAGAATTTCAAATATAAAATATATCTTGATTTGTTTAACACTTTTTTGGTTACTAAATGATTCCATATGTGTTATTTCATAGTTTTGATCTCTTCACTATTATTCTACAATGTAGAAAATAGTAAAAATAAAGAAAAACCCTTGAATGAGTAGCTGTGTCCAAACATTTGACTGGTACTGTATGTTTAACATTCTGCCCGTTAACTATTGCATGTGTATAAAGAAAACATTTCAAACATACCTTTCCCTCTAAAGCCCCTCCCTTCCTCCTGTATGACCTTTCCCAAATCAAAGGCAACCATGTCAGGACATTTCTCAGTCCAGGTTTATTTAACATCACAGCAAATCCCATTTTAGTTGTGTTCGTGTCCCCCATGTTGTTTTTATAGAAACCAGCTCAAACTAAAACTGTCTGGCAGATGGAAAATGTAAACAATGTCCTCAGTAACCAAATATCTGTATTAGCAGTGCTGAATGAAAGGTAAGTGTGCCTGTCAACAACACTTGAGTTATTGGTACCAGACTTGGCTGTGGACTGTGAAACAAGGGTTTATTGAACATGGCCAGGATCATTGGTTCCACTCAGATAAAAATAACAAGACCCACAACCCTGGAAAGACTCTTTGAAATGCTGAGGTTGGTCAATTTCGGATTGTCGCATCAAAGGTTTTCTGGAACTCTGCCACAAACAAGGTTGTCCCCTCTCTCCATACTATATGTTAATTGGAGATATTTCAGAAACGAATCAATCAATATAGGTACGATGTGGTTCGATTACTCAAGTATTTTCCATGAAGACAAGAGACGAGTCAACAACATCCGAAGCAGAAATAGATTTCTGAATACATACTGTAAACAAAGTCGCGCAACAAAACCTATTGCGCCAGAATACATTATTCAAAACACAATCACAGATGCACATTTCTCCCAATTGTTTCCCTTCTACTCAACTCCTCAAAGTGGTAATGTAATCCTAAGTAAAGTACTGATGATTGCATTTTAATCATCTGTAATACAACTTTGTAAACATTTTGTTTACAGGGCACGGGCAAAGTAACTCTTATTTGAGGAGCCAAGAGGAGTCGTTGTGAGTGGAGCACTATGCAATCGCTAATGAGCACAGGTTTAATTAAAAAGTGAATCCACAGCTCAACAAAATATGTACAGTGCCATGAAAAACGATTTGTTCCTTTTTGATTTTCTCTATTTGTGTATATTTGTGACAATAAATATTATCAGATCTTCAACCAAAACCTAATATTAGATAAAAGGAAACTGAGTGAAGAAATAACACAAAAAATGTATACAGTGGGGAAAAAAAGTATTTAGTCAGCTACCAATTGTGCAAGTTCTCCCACTTAAAAAGATGAGAGAGGCCTGTAATTTTCATCATAGTTACACATCAACTATGACAGAGAAATTGAAAAAAAAAATCCAGAAAATCACATTATAGGATTTTTTATGAATTTATTTGCAAATGATGGTGGAAAATAAGTATTTGGTCACCTACAAACAAGCAAGATTTCTGGCTCTCACAGACCTGTAACTTCTTCTTTAAGAGGCTCCTCTGTCCTCCACAAGTTACCTGTATTAATGGCACCTGTTTGAACTTGTTATCAGTATAAAAGACACCTGTCCACAACCTCAAACAGTCACACTCCAAACTCCACTATGGCCAAGACCAAAGAGCTGTCAAAGGACACCAGAAACAAAATTGTAGACCTGCACCAGGCTGGGAAGACTGAATCTGCAATAGGTAAGCAGCTTGGTTTGAAGAAATCAACTGTGGGAGCAATTATTAGGAAATGGAAGACATACAAGACCACTGATAATCTCCCTCGATCTGGGGCTCCACGCAAGATCTCACCCCGTGGGGTCAAAATGATCACAAGAACGGTGAGCAAAAATCCCAGAATGACCTGCAGAGAGCTGGGACCAAAGCAACAAAGCCTACCATCAGTAACACACTACGCCGCCAGGGACTCAAATCCTGCAGTGCCAGACGTGTCCACCTGCTTAAGCCAGTACATGTCCAGGCCCATTTGAAGTTTGCTAGAGTGCATTTGGATGATCCAGAAGAGGATGTCATATGGTCAGATGAAACCAAGATATAACTTTTTGGTAAAAACTCAACTCGTCGTGTTTGGAGGACAAAGAATGCTGAGTTGCATCCAAAGAACACCATACCTACTGTGAAGCATGGGGGTGGAAACATCATGCTTTGGGGCTGTTTTTCTGCAAAGGGACCAGGACGACTGATCCGTGTAAAGGAAAGAATGAATGTGGCCATGTATCGTGAGATTTTGAGTGAAAACCTTCCATCAGCAAGGGCATTGAAGATGAAACGTGGCTGGGTCTTTCAGCTTGACAATGATCCCAAACACACCGCCCGGGCAACGAAGGAGTGGCTTCGTAAGAAGCATTTCAAGGTCCTGGAGTGGCCTAGCCAGTCTCCAGATCTCAACCCCATTGAAAATCTTTGGAGGGAGTTGAAAGTCCGTGTTGCCCAGCGACAACCCCAAAACATCACTGCTCTAGAGGAGATCTGCATGGAGGAATGGGCCAAAATACCAGCAACAGTGTGTGAAAACCTTGTGAAGACTTACAGAAAACGTTTGACCTGTGTCATTGCCAACAAAGGGTATATAACAAAGTATTGAGAAACTTTTGTTATTGACCAAATACTTATTTTCCACCATAATTTGCAAATAAATTCATTAAAAATCCTACAATGTGATTTTCTAGATTTTTTTTCTCTCATTTTGTCTGTCATAGTTGACGTGTACCTATGATGAAAATTACAGGCCTCTCTCATCTTTTTAAGTGGGAGAACTTGCACAATTGGTGGCTGACTAAATACTTTTTTCCCCAATGTATATGACACTCAACAGAGGACTATATAGAAAAAGCAGCGGAGATGCGCAATAGGTTTCTAAGAAGAGGCTACTCTCCACAACGTGTAGATGAAGCTCTTGATTTGGCATTGGGGAAAACACGAGATGAACTGCTACAAAAAAGACCCACTAGAGCTAAAGAACACTGTAATGTTCACCACCACATATACTTTGAACTCGCGCAAAGTGGGAGATGCTGTCAAGGAACACTGGCATGTTTTATCATCGGACCCAGCTTTGCCAGCTGAATTTAAGAATCCACCACTTATTGTATATAGGAGAGGTCGCAATCTATGCAATAAATTGGTCCATGCCAACTGCCAGCCACAAAAGAAAATCAGCCAGGCTCTTCCGAATGGTAGCTATAAATGCAGAGGTTGCAGACAGTGCAACAGTATGATGAAGTGTGACTATTTCTGCCACGCACATACAGGAAAACGGTTCCAAATAAATGACATTATTATGTGCTCCACCACCCATGTTATCTACATGATTATATGACAGTCAAATCAAATCAAATTTTATTTGTCACATACACGTGTTTAGCAGATGTTATTGCGGGTGTAGGGAAATGCTTGTGCTTCTGTCACGGTCGTCTATGTCGTCTAAGTATGACCAAGGCGCAGCGTGTCCAAGAAACATGACTTTATTAAACAAACGTTATCGAACTACAAAACAAAAGACGACTCAATGAAGTCCACGGTACACTGACCGAAACGGAACAAAAACCCACAATTCCCACAGGAAAACATTCAGATTAAATATGGCTCCCAATCAGAGATAACGAGCCGACAGCTGACACTCGTTACCTCCGATTGGGAGTCATAGACCAAACCTAGAAATGAAGCCAACAGAAAAGCAAACATAGAAAATACACCCAAACCCAACATAACAAAATACACCCTGGCTCAAATACAAAAGTCCCGGAGCCAGAGTGTCACAGTACCCCCCCCTAAAGGTGCGAACTCCGGGCGCACCAGCATACAGTCTAGGGGAGGGTCTGGGTGGGCGTCTGTCCCCGGTGGCGGTTCTGGCCCTGGTCGTGGTCCCCACCCCACCTTAGTCACTATCTGCTTCCGTAGCCTCCTCCACATGACCACCCCCCCACTAAACCCCACTGGATTAAGGGGCGGCACCGGACTAAGGGGCAGTACCGGACTAAGGGGCAGCACCAGGATAAGGGGCAGCACCGGGCTAAGGGACAGCACCGGACTCAATGGCGGATCCTGGCTGGCTGGCTCTGGCGGATCCTGGCTGGACGGCTCATGGCTGGCTGAAGGATCTGGCTGCTCATGGCTGGCTGACGGATCTGGCTGCTCATGGCTGGCCGACGGATCTGGCTGCTCATGGCTGGCCGACGGATCTGGCTGCTCATGGCTGGCCGACGGATCTGGCTGCTCATGGCTGGCTGACGGATCTGGCTGCTCATGGCTGGCTGACGGATCTGGCTGCTCATGGCTGGCCGACGGATCTGGCTGCTCATGGCTGGCCGACGGATCTGGCTGCTCATGGCTGGCTGAAGGATCTGGCTGCTCATGGCTGGCTGACGGATCTGGCTGCTCATGGCCGGCTGACGAATCTGGCTGCTCATGGCAGGCTGACGGATCTGGCTGCTCATGGCTGGCGGAAGGCTCTGGCTGCTCATGGCAGGCTGACGGATCCTTTCTGGCGGAAGGCTCTGGCTGATCCTGTCTGGCGGAAGGCTCTGGCTGATCCTGTCTGGCGGAAGGCTCTGGCTGATCCTGTCTGGCAGAAGGCTCTGGCTGATCCTGTCTGGCGGAAGGCTCTGGCTGATCCTGTCTGGCGGAAGGCTCTGGCTGATCCTGTCTGGCGGAAGGCTCTAGCGGCTCCTGTCTGGCGGAAGGCTTTAGCGGCTCCGGTCTGGCGGACGGCTCTGAAGGCTCATGGCAGACGGGCGGCTTTGCAGGCTCAGTACAGACGGGCAGTTCATGCAGCGCTTGGCAGACGGACAGTTCAGACGGCGTTGGGCAGACAGGCAGTTCAGGCGCCGTTGGGCAGACGGGCAGTTCAGGCGCCGTTGGGCAGACGGGCAGTTCAGGCGCCGTTGGGCAGACGGGCAGTTCAGGCGCCGTTGGGCAGACGGGCAGTTCAGGCGCCGTTGGGCAGACGGGCAGTTCAGGCGCCGTTGGGCAGACGGCAGACTCTGGCCGGCCGAGACGCACTATAGGCCTGGTGCGTGGTGCCGGAACTGGAGGTCCCGGGCTGAGGACACGCATCTCAGGGCTAGTGCGGGGAGCAGCAACAGGACGCACAGGACTCTGGGGACACACAGGAGGCTTGGTGCGTGGTGTAGGCACTGGTGGTACTGGGCTGGAGCGGGGAGGTGGCGCCGGAAATACCGGACCGTGCAGGCTTACTGGCTCCCTTGAGCACTGAGCCTGCCCAACCTTACCTGGTTGTATGCTCCCCGTCGCCCGACCAGTACGGGAAGGAGGAATAACCCGCACCGGGCTATGTAGGCGAACCGGGGACACCATGCGTAAGGCTGGTGCCATGTAAGCCGGCCCGAGGAGACGCACTGGTGGCCTGATGCGTTGGACCGGCTTCATGACATCCGGCTCAACGCTCAATCTAGCCCGGCCGATACGTGGAGCTGGAATGTACCGAACCGGGCTATGCCTGCGTACAGGAGACACCATGCGCTCTACTGCGTAACACGGTGTCTGCCCGTACTCTCGCTCTCCACGGTAAGTCCAGGGAGTAGGCGCAGGTCTCCTACCTGACTTCGCCACACTCCCTTTAAGCCCCCCCCCAAGAAATTTTTGGGTAGTACCCACGGGCTTCCAGCCTCGACTCCGTGCTGCCTCCTCATACCACCTCCTCTCGGCTTTAGCTGCCTCCAGCTCTTCACGAGGGCGGCGATATTCTCCCGGTTGTGCCCAAGGACCCTTTCCAGCCAGTATCTCCTCCCATGTCCATGAATCCTTTGGAGCTGGGTCCTGTTGCCGCTTGACACGCTGCTTGGTCCTCTTAAGGTGGGTTTTTCTGTCACGGTCGTCTATGTCGTCTAAGTATGACCAAGGCGCAGCGTGTCCAAGAAACATGACTTTATTAAACAAACGTTATCGAACTACAAAACAAAAGACGACTCAATGAAGTCCACGGTACACTGACCGAAACGGAACAAAAACCCACAATTCCCACAGGAAAACATTCAGATTAAATATGGCTCCCAATCAGAGATAACGAGCCGACAGCTGACACTCGTTACCTCCGATTGGGAGTCATAGACCAAACCTAGAAATGAAGCCAACAGAAAAGCAAACATAGAAAATACACCCAAACCCAACATAACAAAATACACCCTGGCTCAAATACAAAAGTCCCGGAGCCAGAGTGTCACAGCTTCTAGCTCCGACAGTGCAGTAATATCTAACAAGTAATATCTAACAATTTCACAACATATACCCAATACACTCAAATCTAGTAAGGAATGGAATTTAAGAATATATACATGGACAAGCAATAAATGTCCATGTGGGGTGTGTTATGTAGGTAAAACCTCTAGTTCTCTGTAGCAGAGAATTAGTTAACATAAAAGTTCAATCAGGAGAAACGACAGGGATTATCCAATCGCAGTACATTTTAATGACCAAAAACATGACATTTCTACCTTTTAGATTTTGTGGCATAGAGAAAGTTAAGATATCAGACAGGGGAGGTGATATAAATAATACTCTGAGCAAAAGAGAATGTTTTTGGATTTTCACCCTCCAGACATTATTTCCTAAAGGTCTTAATGATGAAATGCCTATGTATGTTATGTTGTAAATGTGAACATGAATTAATGCCCCCATTTCAGATTAATCTGTCGTTTTTCTTGCGCTGTACCCAATGATTTATGAAAACTTGCTTGGTGGTCAATGAGGACCATTGTGGTTTTACAGATGTGTTTAATACGTTTTATGTACACACTTTATTAGAAAATTATGAAATGCACATTGTTATATTTGGTAACACTCCCTCGACTCCAACCCCATTCGATGCATGGAATGGATGTGGGTGGAGCTATGTCTACATAAGAGTGCAAATATTTTTTTTGTGTGTGCAGTGTGATGGTTTCTTCTTTTTTCTCATCTTATTCAACTGTTACCATGCACATGCAAAAAAATTGCTCAGATGTGAGAGTGCCTTTTGAATTGTTATTAAATAAATGAAATAGGTATACAATGTGTATTTGTTCACTCATGTTCCCTTTATCTACACTGAACAAAAATATAAACACAACATGTAAATTGTTGGTCCCATGTTTCATGTGCTGAGCTAAAAGTTCGCAGAAATGTTCCATACGCACAAAAAGCGTATGTTGTGCACTAATTTGTTTACATCCCTGTTAGTTAGCATTTCTCCTTTGCCAAGATAATCCATCCACCTGACACGTGTGGCATATCAAGAAGGTGATTAAACAGTATGATCATTACACAGGTGAACATTGTGCTGGGGAAAACAAAAGGCCACTCTAAAATGTGCAGTTTTGTCACACAACACAATGCCACAGATGTCTCAAGTTAGCCAGATAATTTAATGTTCATTTCTCTACCATAAGCTGTCTCCAACGTCGTTTTAGAGAATTTGGCAGTACGTCCAACCTGCCTCACAACCGCCGACCATGTGTATGGCGTTGTGTGGTGAGCGGTTTGCTGATGTCAACATTGTGAACAGAGTGCCCTATGGTGGCAGTGGGGTTATGGTGTGGGCAGGTACAGTGAGGGAAAAAAGTATTTGATCCCCTGCTGATTTTGTACGTTTGCCCACTGACAAAGAAAAGATCAGTCTATAATTTTAATGGTAGGTTTATTTGAACATTGAGAGACAGAATAACAACAAAAAAATCCAGAAAAACGCATGTCAAAAATGTTATAAATTGATTTGCATTTTAATGAGGGAAATAAGTATTTTACAACTCTGCAAAACATGACTTAGTACTTGGTGGCAAAACACTTGTTGGCAATCACAGAGGTCAGACATTTCTTGTAGTTGGCCACCAGGTTTGCACACATCTCAGGAGGGATTTTGTCCCACTCCTCTTTGCAGATCTTCTCCAAGTCATTAAGGTTTTGAGGCTGACGTTTGGCAACTCGAACCTTCAACTCCCTCCACAGATTTTCTATGGGATTAAGGTCTGGAGACTGGCTAGGTCACTCCAGGACCTTAATGTGCTTCTTCTTGAGCCACTCCTTTGTTGCCTTGGCCATGTGTTTTGGGTCATTGTCATGCTGGAATACCCATCCACTACCCATTTTCAATGCCCTGGCTGAGGGAAGGAGGTTCTCACCCAAGATTTGACGGTACATGGCCCCGTCCATCGTCCCTTAGATGCAGTGAAGTTGTCCTGTCCCCTTAGCAGAAAAACACCCCCAAAGAATAATGTTTCCACCTCCATGTTTGACGGTGGGGATGGTGTTCTTGGGGTCATAGGCAGCATTCCTCCTCCTCCAAACACGGCGAGTTGAGTTGATGCCAAAGAGCTCGATTTTGGTCTCATCTGACCACAACACTTTCACCCAGTTCTCCTCTGAATCATTCAGATGTTCATTGGCAAACTTCAGACGGGCCTGTATATATGCTTTCTTGAGCAGGGGGACCTTGCGGGCGCTGCAGGATTTCAGTCCTTCACGGCATAGTGTGTTACCAATTGTTTTCTTGGTGAATATGGTTCCAGCAACCTTGAGATCATTGACAAGATCCTCCCGTGTAGTTCTGGGCTGATTCCTCACCGTTCTCATGATCATTGCAACTCCACGAGGTGAGATCTTGCATGGAGCCCCAGGCCGAGGGAGATTGACAGTTATTTTGTGTTTCTTCCATTTGCAAATAATCGCACCAACTGTTGTCACCTTCTCACCAAGCTGCTTGGCGATGGTCTTGTAGCCCATTCCAGCGTTGTGTAGGTCTACAATCTTGTCCCTGACATCCTTGGAGAGCTCTTTGGTCTTGGTCATGGTGGAGAGTTTGGAATCTGATTGTTTGATTGCTTCTGTTGACAGGTGTCTTTTATACAGGTAACAAGCTGAGATTAAGAACACTCCCTTTAAGAGTGTGCTCCTACTCTCAGCTCGTTACCTGTATAAAAGACACCTGGGAGCCAGAAATCTTTCTGATTGAGAGGGGGTCAAATACTTATTTCCCTCATTAAAATGCAAATCAATTTATAAAATTTTTTACATGCGTTCTTCTGGATTTTTTTTTTGTTATTCTGTCTCTCACTGTTCAAATAAACCTACCATTAAAATTGTAGACTGATCATTTCTTTGTCAGTGGGCAAACGTACAAAATCAGCAGGGGATCAAATACTTTTTTCCCTCACTGTATAAGCTACGGACAACGAACACAATTGCATTTTATCGATGGCAATTTGAATGCACAGAGATACCGTGACGAGATTCAGAGGCCCATTGTCATGCCATTCATCTGCCGACATCACCTCATGTTTCAGCATGATAATGCACGGCCCAGTGTCGCAAGAATCTGTACACAATTCCTGGAAGCTGAAAATGTCCCAGTTCTTCCATGGCCTGCATACTCACCAGACATGTCACCCATTGAGCATGTTTGGGATGCTCTGGATCGACGTGTACAACAGCGTGTTCCAGTTACCACCAATATCCAGCAACTTCGCACAGCCATTGAAGAAGAGTGGGAAAACATTCCACCGGCCACAATCAACAGCCTGATCAACTTTTTTATTCAGTATAATATTAGGTTTTGGTTGAAGATCTGATAACGTTCAGAAAGGGGGCAAATACTTTTTCACTGCACTGTATGTGATTACAGCATTAGCCTAATAGGCTTGTCCCAGGGTCTGCGTCAGGCCCATTATCGCTAACCAAAGGCGACGGCTGCTAATGCTACTCTCCCCCAACCCACCTGAGGTCGATCGCTGAATGATTACACAGGCAATGCTCAGCTCTTTTCTTCATTTTTTTATTGCTCCCCGCGGAGACACTGTGAGCATTAGGCCCCACCGTTAGAAACCGTTTAGTTATAGCATAGCCCTTTCTCCTCAGAGAGAGGGAACTGGATGGATGGATGGGCGGGAGGAGAGGAAGGTAAAAACAAGACAGGAGGGGGCCGTGTAGGGCAGATGCAGCTCAGTGGGGTTGTATTAGGGCTCGAGAGGGACAAAGCTGACCTCACAATAAGCAGTCACAAGCAATTTATGAAATAGCGTTGTGCTACATGGGTAAGGAAACACCCAGCTTGAGAGAAGGAACCATGAAACCCCTTTAGATCGCCACACCAATTCAATTCATGCTCTCAGAGGATAGATACATGTGCCAGGCCCCAGTTTGGTGTGAAACGTATATGCATTAAGTGCTCGCTTTCAATGCACGGCAACTTTATGTCCCGTCTCCAATGGCAATGGGAATTCAGGGGACCACACACATTGAGCCAAAGCCCTCTCTTTTTCCATCTCTCTCTGTCTCACTTGCTCTTTCTTTCTCTCTCTCTGGCCTTTTTCCAGGTATGATTTTGTGGAGATCGAGGAGCCATCTGAGAACACCATCTTGGGCCGCTGGTGCGGGTCCCAGGTACCTGACAGCCACATGTCCAAAGGCGGTCAGATCCGGGTGCGATTCATATCTGATGAGTACTTCCCCTCCGAGCCCGGCTTCAGCATTCGCTACTCCCTGCTCCCCATGGTAAGCCATCTTTCCTCTGAGCACATAATCAGCACTAACACTCCCTTACGTAATTACCTATTATGTAACGGCCACTCTGCTATTCTGTATGTGTAAACCTTCTCTCGACGTGTTTGTTTTGTCCAGTGTTCATGGCTAAGTGCTGTTGTAATAGAAGTCGTGACTGCATTGCTATTTGATGCACCTGTGTGATTGTCTAGCTCTGACACTGCTGTCGATCCAATCAGACAAGGTTTTGAAAGGAGGTGGATGGTGGTGGAGTGTTAATGGTGTTGGGTGAGATTGAGATTGAGCTCGGCCCAGACGGCATCTAGGCTCTCAGAAACAGCATGGCCTGCTGACCCTGGTTGGATTCAATCCATGTCTAATTCCTCTCCTCCGACTGGGTATAAAAGATGGATTGAGAGCTGGAAGAGGCTGGCTTTCTATCTCTCTCTCACATTCTATCTCTTTTTCTCCTTTTCTTCCATCCTTTCTTTCTCGGTTCAGTCAGGCTCTATTGGCAGGATGTGTGTCAATAGTCCCAATTTAGTTCATGAAAGATGAAAGATCACATAACTTTGGATCACATTGCTTTCTCTGTCTGTTTACATCCTAAGTCTCGCATCCTATTCACCTCTCCTCTTTCTCTCTCTAAACCCTTTTTTCATTTCCTGACCCCTCTCTCTCCCGCTTCTCCCCACCCTCCCCCTCCCCTCACCCTTTCTCTCCTTCCTTTTCTCTATCTCCTCATCCCAGACCACAGATATAGAGCCCCTTTCATACCCACACCTTTCACTTACAAAAGCCCAGAGATAAACTGAAGTGAAGGCTGCCATGTTTTAACCTGTCATGTTGCAGTTGTGTGCGCCTCACTCTTAGTAAACAGCTCTTCCCTTCATTAATCCGCAATGGCCTGCAGCGCAGTGAAATAATTTATGTTCCTGACAAGCACTAATGGCAAAAGGAGGTCAGCGAAGGTGCTTCTTTTTGTCTGTTTGCCCCAAAAAAACTTTTGGGAGAAAGAGGTAGGATTTGGTTTATAATTACCACATTCTTTCACTTGGTTTATTGGCTCTGTTCCCTTTGGTAGATGAGCTGACATTTCCAGCGACCCGGCTCTACGTATTCCACTGGTTTGTGACTCACTAACACCGCCCCCGGTTAGAGGGGAATAAAGCAGCCTAGAGTTAACACACACAGGAACTTTATTCACACACAGGAGAAGATGAACATGGGGATGGTTTGTAAAGGTACATGGGAATGAAAAGTGGGAAAGGTAGTGGAATGGTAGTGGTTCTGTCATGGACAGAAACAGGTAATGAATACACACATACCGAATGAATACACCAAGGCACAAATGCACAGATACAGAATCTTACAGAATATAGCAGTAATAAATGTAAAAGGACTGTATAGATTGCATATGCCACCTGCAGAGTATTACACAACACAGGAATTTCTAGTAAGACAATATACAAATGTCACACAATTCACTTTGGGCATGCACACCATTCCACAAGTCCAGCGATATTGTATGAGTGAGTCAGTGGAGGCTGCTCAGGGGAGGACGGCGCATAATAATGTCTGGAACGGCGTGAATGGAATGGCATCAAACACATGGAAACCATGTGTTTGATGTATTTGATACCATTCCACCGATTAAGGTGTCACCATCCTCCTGTGGAGTGAGTCCAGTTGTTGATGGGCAGAGACAGATATGTTGCTCTCTGCCACTGCTTGAGGGAGACTGCAAGTATTGTGTGACCTGCAGAGTCAAGAGGATGGGCAGATATCCAGCCCCCTAAAAAAGCAGACATTGTATAGCCCTTTGAGCATGGTGTATCAATACTCCCAGTCACTACAAAGATACAGGCGTCCTTCCTAACTCAGTTGCCGGAGAGGAAGGTAACGGCTCAGGGATTTCACCATGAGGCCAATGGTGACTTTAAAACAGTTACAGAGTGTAATGGCTGTGATAGGAGAAAACTAAGGATTGTTGTTACTCCACAATAAATCAAATAAAATCAAATGTTATTTGTCACATGCGCCGAATACAACAGGTGTAGACCTTACATTACATTTTACATTTTAGTCATTTAGCAGACAGTGAAATGCTTAGTTACAAGCCCTTAACCAACAATGCAGTTTTAAGAAAGAATACCAAAACAAATCACACAGAAAATACAATATAAAATAGTATGAAATAAAAGTAACAAATAATTAAAGAGCAGCAGTAAAATAACAATAGCGGGACTATATACAGGGGGTACCGGTACCGAGTCAATGTATGGGGGCACCGGTTCGTCAAGGTAATTAAGGTAATATGTACATGTAGGTACTAACCTAATTGACAGAGTAAAAACTAGGAAGCCTGTACAGAATACAAATATTCCTAAACATGCACCTGTTTGCAACAAGGCACTAAAGTAAAACTGCAAAAAATGTGGCAAAGCAATTAACTTTTTGTCCTGAATACAAAGTCTTATGTTTGGGGCAAATCTAAAACAACATATTACTGAGTACCACTCTCCAGACACTGGAGATTAATTGACCTTTCAGGACAATAACCTAAAACACAAGAAGATAGTGAATGTTCCTGAGTGGTTGAGTTACAGTTTTGACTTAAATGTACTTGAAAATCTATTGCAAGACCTGAAAATGGTTGTCTAGCAATGATCAACAACCAATTTGACAGCGCTTGAAGAATGTTGAAAATAATAATGGGCAAATGTTGCACATTCCAGGTGTGGAAAGCTCTTAGAGACTTACCCAGAAAGACTCACAGCTGTAGTCACTTCCAAAGATGATTTTACAAAGTATTGACTCAGGGGTGTGAATACCTATGTAAATTAGATATTAGAGTGTGCAAAGCTGTCATCAAGGCAAAGAGTGGCTACTTTGAAGAATCTCAAAAATATTAATATTCTGATTTGTTTAACACTTTTTTGGTTACTACATGATTCCATATGTGGTATTTCATAGTTATGATGTCTTCACTATTATTCTAAAATGTAGAAAACAGTAAAAATAAAGAAAAACCCTGGAATGAGTAGGTGTGTCCAAACGTTTGACTGGTACTGTATATATACAGTGGGGGAAAAAAGTATTTAGTCAGCCACCAATTGTGCAAGTTCTCCCACTTAAAAAGATGAGAGAGGCCTGTAATTTTCATCATAGGTACACGTCAACAATGACAGACAAAATGAGAAAAAGAAATCCAGAAAATCATATTGTAGGATTTTTAATGAATTTATTTGCAAATTATGGTGGAAAATAAGTGTTTGGTCACCTACAAACAAGCAAGATTTCTGGCTCTCACAGACCTGTAACTTCTTCTTTAAGAGGCTCCTCTGTCCTCCACTCGTTACCTGTATTAATGGCACCTGTTTGAACTTGTTATCAGTATAAAAGACACCTGTCCACAACCTTAAACAGTCACACTCCAAACTCCACAATGGCCAAGACCAAAGAGCTGTCAAAAGACACCAGAAACAAAATTGTAGACCTGCACCAGGCTGGGAAGACTGAATCTGCAATAGGTAAGCAGCTTGGTTTGAAGAAATCAACTGTGGGAGCAATTATTAGGAAATGGAAGACATACAAGACCACTGATAATCTCCCTCGATCTGGGGCTCCACGCAAGATCTCACCCCGTGGGGTCAAAATGATCACAAGAACAGTGAGCAAAAATCCCAGAACCACACGGGGGGACCTAGTGAATGACCTGCAGAGAGCTGGGACCAAAGTAACAAAGCCTACCATCAGTAACACACTACGCCGCCAGGGACTCAAATCCTGCAGTGCCAGACGTGTCCCCCTGCTTAAGCCAGTACATGTCCAGGCCCGTCTGAAGTTTGCTAGAGTGCATTTGGATGATCCAGAAGAAGATTGGGAGAATGTCATATGGTCAGATAAAACGAAAATATAGCTTTTTGGTAAAAACTCAACTCGTCGTGTTTGGAGGACAAAGAATGCTGAGTTGCATCCAAAGAACACCATACCTACTGTGAAGCATGGGGGTGGAAACATCATGCTTTGGGGCTGTTTTTCTGCAAAGGGACCAGGACGACTGATCAGTGTAAAAGAAAGAATGAATGGGGCCATGTATCGTGAGATTTTGAGTGAAAACCTCCTTCCATAAGCAAGGGCATTGAAGATGAAACGTGGCTGGGTCTTTCAGCATGACAATGATTCCAAACACACTGCCCGGGCAACGAAGGAGTGGCTTCGTAAGAAGCATTTCAAGGTCCTGGAGTGGCCTAGCCAGTCTCCAGATCTCAACCCCATAGAAAATCTTTGGAGGGAGTTGAAAGTCCATGTTGCCCAGCGACAGCCCCAAAACATCACTGCTCTAGAGGAGAACTGCATGGAGGAATTGTCACGATCGTCTAACATAGAGGAGGACCAAGGCGCAGCGTTGCAGGCAAACATACTCTATATTGAGCGAAACACGATCAAAACAACAAAGACGGTAACGTGACAGTTCACGGTCAAACACAACCAACTTGAAACAAGAACCCACAAAAACAAAGGAAAAACCGACAGTTTAAATATGGCTCCCAATCAGAGACAACCAGCAAACAGCTGACACTCGTTGCCTCTGATTGGGAGTCACTCAGCCCAACATAGAAATAGAGTACATAGATCTACACACCCTGGCTCAACATAACCGTGTCCCCAGAGCCAGGGCGTGACAGTACCCCCCCCTAAAGGCGCGGACTCCGACCGCGCCAACTAAATACCACAGGGGAGGGACCGGGTGGGCACTCCGCCTTGGCGGCGGATCCGGCTCCGGGCCTGATCCCCACTCCCTCTCCAACCCCCCAAAGTACCCCTGGTCCGGTCTGGCCCCGCTGGCCGGAGCCGGACTGACAACACGCACCCCTGGCTTGGTGCGTGGAGCAGGAACGGACCGGACCGGGCTGACGATGCGCACCCCTGGCTTGGTGCGTGGAGTAGCAACTGGCCGGACCGGGCTGACGATACACACCCCTGGCTCGGTGCGTGGAGCAGGAATGGACCGGACCGGGCTGACGATGCGCACCCCTGGCTTGGTGCGTGGAGTAGCAACTGGCCGGACCGGGCTGACGATACGCACCCCTGGCTTGGTGCGTGGAGCAGGAATGGACCGGACCGGGCTGACGATGCGCACCCCTGGCTTGGTGCGTGGAGGAGGAACGGGCCGAGCCGGGCTGACGATACGCACCCCTGGCTTGGTGCGGGGAAGAGGCACGGGCCGTGCTGGACTGACGACGCACACCACTGGCTTGGTGTGGAGAGCAGGAGCGGGCCGGACAGGGCTGACGAAACGCACCACAGACTTGGTGCGGGGAGCAGGAATGGGCCGGACTGGGCTGGCGACGCGCACCACAGACTTGGTGCGGAGAGCAGGAACGGGCCGGACAGGGCTGACGAAACGCACCACAGACTTGGTGCGGGGAGCAGGAATAGGCCGAGCCGGGCTGACGAAACGCACCACAGACTTGGTGCGGGGAGCAGGAATGGGCCGAGCCGGGCTGACGAGACGCACCACAGACTTGGTGCGGGGAGCAGGAATGGGCCGGACTGGGCTGGCGACGCGCACCACAGACTTGGTGCGGAGAGCAGGAACGGGCCGGACAGGGCTAACGAAACGCACCACAGACTTGGTGCGGGGAGCAGGAACAGACCGGACCGTACTGGGGACACACACCACTGGCCCTACACCGGGATCTGGAACGGGCCGGACCGGACTGGTAACACACCCCAGTACCTCTCGCCGTGCCTCTCCACCTTCCATCCCCTCTTCGACCAGTGGCCCCCGTAACCTGGCGGCCTCCTCTGCCAACCCGTTGGACCGCTCTATCGCGGCCTCCTGCTGCCCCGACGTCGTGAGCCCCCCCCTAAAAAATTTCTGGGGTTCTTTCCTACCCGTGGACCAGGTCTCCATGTCTCTAGCCAGACACTCACTCCACTGCTTCAAAGTCCAACCTTTCTGCTCCTCACTTGGCTTGGCCCAGTCGAGACTCCTACTCCACTGATCCCAGGTCCATCCTCTCTCCTCTTCACGCTGCTTGGTCCTGTCTTGGTGGGTTCTTCTGTCACGATCGTCTAACATAGAGGAGGACCAAGGCACAGCGTTGCAGGCAAACATACTCTATATTGAGCGAAACACGATCAAAACAACAAAGACGGTAACGTGACAGTTCACGGTCAAACACAACCAACTTGAAACAAGAACCCACAAAAACAAAGGAAAAACCGACAGTTTAAATATGGCTCCCAATCAGAGACAACCAGCAAACAGCTGACACTCGTTGCCTCTGATTGGGAGTCACTCAGGCCAACATAGAAATAGAGTACATAGATCTACACACCCTGGCTCAACATAACCGTGTCCCCAGAGCCAGGGCGTGACAGGAATGGGCCAAAATACCAGCAACAGTGTGTGAAAACCTTGTGAAGACTTACAGAAAACGTTTGACCTGTGTCATTGCCAACAAAGGGTATATAACAAAGTATTGAGAAACTTTTGTTGTTGACCAAATACTTATTTTCCACCATAATTTGCAAATAAATTCATTAAAAATCCTACAATGTGATTTTCTGGAATATTTTTTCTCATTTTGTCTGTCATAGTTGATGTGTACCTATGATGAAAATTACAGGCCTCTCTCATCTTTTTAAGTGGGAGAACTTGCACAATTGGTGGCTGACTAAATACTTTTTTTCCCCGCTGTATATATTTATATATATATTTATATATATATTTATATATATATATATATATATATATATATATATATATATATATATATATATATATATATTATTATTATTATTATTACTACGGTGACCGCGGTCATTTAGCTGGACAATTACCGTCATCCAGAATTCCATAACCTTCACAGCCCTAATCACCAGGAGGTAAATTGGTTAATAGACCATTACCAAAGAGAGTTCCAAACCTCTCTGCCAATAATTGCTAGTTTTCAGTTTTCCCCTCCTCACTCAGACCACTCCCAGACAGTCCTAGCAAAATATTGCTTGAGAAATAGTTTTTGGCTAAAAAGCTGTTTTCTTCTTATTTTTTTATGTGAAACTATTACAGTAATGTACTTAATTGTTACCCAGAAATTATTTGATATTGATATAACAATGTCTGCATTGGGCCTTTAATGTGAACCATTACACTTTCTTCACCCAATATTCAACCCAAAAGTTTGCCATATACTTTCATACCATAAAGGTGATCTAATGTGAGTCCATATTCTACACCGTGTATTGTGTACATCCAGCTATATTCATTAGATTAAATCTGCAGGCCTCAATGCTAAATTGAAGGAGTCCACCCACACATACACACACACATACAGTGGGGAAAAAAAGTATTTAGTCAGCCACCAATTGTGCAAGTTCTCCCACTTAAAAAGATGAGAGAGGCCTGTAATTTTCATCATAGGTACACGTCAACTATGACAGACAAAAATAGAAAAAAAAATCAAGAAAATCACATTGTAGGATTTTTAATGAATTTATTGGCATATGATGGTGGAAAATAAGTATTTGGTCAATAACAAAAGTTTCTCAATACCTTGTTATATACCCTTTGTTGGCAATGACACAGGTCAAACGTTTTCTGTAAGTCTTCACAAGGTCTTCACACACTGTTGCTGGTATTTTGGCCCATTCCTCCATGCAGATCTCCTCTAGAGCAGTGATGTTTTGGGGCTGTCGCTGGGCAACACAGACTTTCAACTCCCTCCAAATATTTTCTATGGGGTTGAGATCTGGAGACTGGCTAGGCCACTCCAGGACCTTGAAATGCTTCTTACGAAGCCACTCCTTCGTTGCCCGGGCGGTGTGTTTGGGATCATTGTCATGCTGAAAGACCCAGCCACGTTTCATCTTCAATGCCCTTGCTGATGGAAGGAGGGTTTCACTCAAAATCTCACGATACATGGCCCCATTCATTCTTTCCTTTACACGGATCAGTCGTCCTGGTCCCTTTGCAGAAAAACAGCCCCAAAGCATGATGTTTCCAACCCCATGCTTCACAGTAGGTATGGTGTTCTTTGGATGCAACTCAGCATTCTTTGTCCTCCAAACATGACGAGTTGAGTTTTTACCAAAAAGTTATATTTTGGTTTCATCTGACCATATGACATTCTCCCAATCCTCTTCTGGATCATCCAAATGCACTTCAGACGGGCCTGGACATGTACTGGCTTAAGCAGGGGGACACGTCTCGCACTGCAGGATTTGAGTCCCTGGCGGCGTAGTGTGTTACTGATGGTTGGCTTTGTTACTTTGGTCCCAGCTCTCAGCAGGTCATTCACTAGGTCCCCCCGTGTGGTTCTGGGATTTTTGCTCACCGTTCTTGTGATCATTTTGACCCCACGGGGTGAGATCTTGCATGGAGCCCCAGATCGAGGGAGATTATCAGTGGTCTTGTATGTCTTCCATTTCCTAATAATTGCTCCCACAGTTGATTTCTTCAAACCAAGCTGCTTACCTGTTGCAGATTCAGTCTTCCCAGCCTGGTGCAGGTCTACAATTTTGTTTTTGGTGTCCTTTGACAGCTATTTGGTCTTGGCCATAGTGGAGTTTGGAGTGTGACTGTTTGAGGTTGTGGACAGGTGTCTTTTATACTGATAACAAGTTCAAACAGGTGCCATTAATACAGGTAACGAGTGGAGGACAGAGGAGCCTCTTAAAGAAGAAGTTACAGGTCTGTGAGAGCCAGAAATCTTGCTTGTTTGTAGGTGACCAAATACTTATTTTCCACCATAATTTGCAAATAAATTCATTAAAAATCCTACAATGGGATTTTCTGGATTTTTTTTTCTCAATTTGTCTGTCATAGTTGACGTGTACCTATGATGAAAATTACAGGCCTCTCTCATCTTTTTAAGTGGGAGAACTTGCACAATTGGTGGCTGACTAAATACTTTTTTGCCCCACTGTACATACTGCATACAAAGATGCCTGACCTGACCTTAATTGTATGAGCCTTTCATACAACTTGCCCTAAACATTATAATAATTCAAATTAATTTGGTGGTTTAGTACTTGTAACACAAATTTCTACAATAGGAAAACGTGCAGAGGAAGCAGTTTGTGTTCATTAAGCTTGAATGACATCTGTCAAGACCAATAGCATGCCCATGTGAATGTGACTACAACTGATGTCACCAGCTTCAGCCATGTTCCAGTTTAAAGGTGATCCATTTGGATTGTTCAATGATCCAAAGTGTCATTAGATTAAAACTTTTCACAGTAGAATTTCCAAAGTCCTGCAGATCTAGACTAAAAACATCCAATCCAGTGAATTTGAGACCCTTTGCTAGCCATGCTCCCTTCCATGACCAAGACTGTTGTTAGTCAAAATATTTTTCATATCATTGCCTTGGAGAACATTATGAACCACCATATCATGAATCTCACAAGTTTTTTTTGAGAGTGGACCTTTGATGATACTGCCTAATTTTTGGCAATGAAAAACATTTGTGGCACTGACAACTTGCTGGGTGCTGCGGTGCTTTCCACTTCAATATCCCATCTCAATTTACACGTCAACGAATACTGGAAACTAATTTCTGAAGCATATCCTCTGGAAATTATTTAATAGCTATGTTTATCTTTGATGTGTGATACCCTGCTCAGAACTTTCTTTATTTCCCCGAGTTGTTCACTAAAGCACTCTTGCATGCCTGGACCTTTCAATCTCTGCTAAATTAGTTTAATTGTCTCCCTTGGAAAAAAGGCATTGTTCGTCTTTCTCAGTTCATGCAAAAAAGCAACAGAAGCCTGCTTTGGTGTGTTATGTACACTGAGTGTACAAAACATTCGGAACACCTTCCTAATATTGAGTTGGACGCCCTTTTGCCTTCAGAACAGCCTCAATTCGTCGGGGCATGGACTACAAGGCGTCGAAAGCGTTCCACAGGGATGCTGGCCTATGTTGACGCCAATGCTTCCCACAGTTGTGTCAAGTTGGCTGGATGTCCTTTAGGTGGTGGACCATTCTTGATACACACGGGAAACTGTTGAGCGTGAAAAACCCAGCAGCGTTGCAGTTCTTGACACACTCAAACCGGTGCACCTGGCACCTACTACCATACCCCGTCCAAAGACACTTAAATATTTTGTCTTGCCCACCCCTCTGAATGACACACATACACAATCCATGTCTCAATTGTCTCAAGGCTTAAAAATACTTATTTAACCTGTCTCCTCCCCTTCATCTACACTGATTTAAGTGTTTAGCAGGTGACATCAATATGGGATCATAGCTTACACCTGGATAATGTAATGGTGCCGGAGGGGATGGCTGCCGTTTTTTCACATTGTTTGTAACTTATTTTGTAGATAAAGTTGCTGCTACCATCTCTTATGACCAAAAAGAGCTTCTGGACATCAGAACAGCGATTACTCACCTCGAACTGGACGAAGATTTTTTCTTTAATGAGTCCAATGCGAAGGATATACTGCTTCCTGAGACCAGGCCCAAATCCCCGTCATTCGCGTGAAGAAAAGACGGAGATACAGGGGGCGAAGGTCGGGGTGCCTTGTGAGGATTCGTAGGCGAGTGAGTAAATCGCCACTACCATCGGTTCTATTGGCCAACGTGCAATCACTGGAAAACAAACTGGATGATCTACGGTCGAGACTGTCCTACCAACGGGACATTAAAAACTGTAATATCTTATGTTTCTCAGAGTCGTGACTGAATGACGACATGGATAATATAGAGCTGGCTGGGTTTTCCTTGCAATGGCAGGATAGAGAAGCTACGTCTGGTAAGACAAGGTGCGGGGGTGTGTGTCTATTTGTCAATAACAACTGGTGCGCAATGTCTCAAGGTATTGCTCGCCTGAGGTAGAGTACCTCATGATAAGCTGTAGACCACACTATTTACCAAGAGAGTTCTCATCTATAATATTCGTAGCTGTCTATTTACCACCACAAACTGATGCTGGCACTAAGACCGCACTCAACGAGCTGTATAAGACCATAAGCAAACAAGAAAATGCTCATCCAGAAGCGGCGCTCCTAGTGGCCGGGGACTTTAATGCAGGCAAACTTAAATCCATTTTACCAAATTTCTACCAGCATGTCACATGTAAAAAAACTCTAGACCACCTTTACTCCACACACAGAGATCCATTCAAAGCTCTCCCTCGCCCTCCATTTGGCAAATCTGACCATAATTATATCCTCCTGATTCCTGCTTTCCAGCAAAAACTAAAGCAGGAAGTACCAGTGACTCGCTCAATACGGAAGTGGTCAGATGACGCAGATGCTACGCTACAGGACTGTTTTGCTAGCACAGACTGGAATATGTTCCGGGATTGATCCAATGGCATTGAGGAGTATACCACCTCAGTCACCGGCTTCACCGTTAAGTGCATCGACGACGACGTCCCCACAGTGACCATACGTACATATCCCAACCAGAATCCATGGATTACAGGCAACATCTGCACCGAGCTAAAGGCTAGAGCTGCCGCTTTCAAGGAGCGGGACACTAATCCGGACGCTTAAAAGAAATCCCGTTATGCCCTCAGACGAACCATCAAACATGCAAAGCGTCAATACAGGACTAAGATTGAATCCTACTACACCGGCTCTGACGCTCGTTGGATGTGGCCGGGCTTGCAAACTATTACGAACTACAAAGGGAAACCCAGCCACGAGCTGCCCAGTGGCTCGAGCCTACCAGACAAGCTAAATGCCTTTTATGCTCGCTTCGAGGCAAGCAACACTGAAGCATGCATGAGAGCACCAGCTGTTCCGGACGACTGTGTAATCACGCTTTCCGTAGCTGATTTCAGCAAGACCTTTAAACAGGTCAACATTCACAAGGCCTCGGGGCTAGATGGATTACCAGGGCATGTACTCAGAGCATGCGAGGACCAACTGGCAAGTGTTTTCACTGACATTTTCAACCTCTCCCTGACCAAGTCTGTAATACCTACATGTTTCAAGCAGACCACCATAGTCCCTGTGCCCAAGAATACGAAGGTAACCTGCCTAAATGAATACCGCCCTGTAGCACTCATGTCGGTAGCCATGAAGTGCTTTGAAAGGCTGGTCAGATACACTCCAATTCTTATACCGCCCCAATAGATCCACAGATGACGCAATCTCAATCGCACTCCACACTGTCCTTTCCCACCTGGAAAAAAGGAACACCTTTGTGAAAATGCTGTTCATTGACTACAGCTCAGCGTTCAACACCATAGTGCCCACAAAGCTCATCACTAAGCTAATGACCCTGGGACTAAACACCTCCCTCTGCAACTGTATCCTGGACTTCTTGACGGGCCGTCCCCCAGGTGGTAAGGTTAGGCAACAACACATCTGCCATACTGATCCTCAACATCGGGGCCCCTCAGGGGTGCGTGCTTAGTTCCCTCCTGTGCTCCCTGTTCACCCACGACTGCGTGGCCAAGCACGACTCCAACACCATCATTAAGTTTGTTGACGACACAACAGTGGTAGGCCTGATCACCGACAGCGATGAGACAGCCTATAGGGAGGAGGTCAGAGACCTGGCAGTGTGGTGCCAGGACAACAACCTCTCGCTCAATGTGAGCAAGACAAAGGAGATGATCGTGGACTACAGGAAAAGGAGGGCCGAATAGGCCCCCATTGACATCGACGGGGCTGTAGTGGAGCGGGTCGAGAGTTTCAAGTTCTTTGGTTTCCACGTCACCAACAAACTATCATGGTCCAAACACACCAAGACAGTCATGATGACGGCAAGACAACACCTTTTCCCCCTCAGCAGAAGTTTTACAGCTGCACCATCGAGAGCATCCTGACCGGTTCCATCACCGCCTGGTATGGCAACTGCTCGGCATCCGACCGTAAGGCGCTACATCACTGGGACCAAGCTTCCTGCCATCCAGGACCTATATACTAAGCGGTGTCAGAGGAAGGCCCAAAACATTTTCAAGGACTCCAGTCACCCAAGTAATAGACTGTTCTCTCTGCTACCACACGGCAAGTGGTACCGGAGCGCCAAGTCTAGGTCCAAAAGGCTCCTTAACAGCTTCTACCCCAAAGCCATAAGACTGCTGAACAATTAATCAAATGGCCTCCCGGACTATTTACATCACATGTGACAAATAACATTTCAGTTGATTTACCTGTTCAGTCTATGTCATGGAAAGAGCAGGTGTTCCTAATGTTTTGTACACTCAGTGTATATCATCATCCTTCATTTACTTCATTTAGCAGACGCTCTCATCCAGAACGACTTACAGTTAGTGCATACATTTTTCATACTGGCCCCCCGTGGGAATCGAACCCACAACCCTGGCGTTGCAAGCACCATGCTCTACCAATTGAGCTACACAGGCCTCATGCAATACAAGATGGACCACAGACATTGTCTGAAAAACCAGATGGGACTTGATTTTGGTTTGGTTTTTCTCCTTTATCTCTAAGCCAAATATCATAGGAGAGATATAGTTATAAAGCAGATAGATTTACAGAGAATAAGGATCTCACAGATTCTAAGGTTTTGGTACCCTTTTACAGAATAATATCAATCCATTGACTTCTGTCAATCCATAGAGAATAGTTACTCCAACAAATCCACGGCCCACCAACATCAACTTGCTTTGCTTAGACTCCCATCCAAGCACTACACAAGTTAGAAGATGGGGAATGAATGCATTTTATTTATGTATGTGAAAGTCATGAGGGTAGAGAAGATGAGGACAGCTTACGGTACTTCTACTCTAGTATGTTTCACTCACAACCACAGATCATCTTAACGATCTCAGATCTGCATCAATCCTAATTGGAGGTCAAATGAGTAAATACTAATTATCTTATTAAATATTACCTTACACAATATACTACGCTGTCCTTTAGGCACTCCACATCTCTGAATCCATAACCTAGTAAGAATCCCGTTTGCTGTAGGATTTGTGCTTCTTAAACATTGGTTCCCAAAAGCAATGTTGATCTCTTCTAAGGTCTACAATTTGTGAATTTGTTTTTCCTCTGTGGTATTTACAGTCGTATATTTTTCTTGTAGAACTGTTCTGTTATTCTAGTGGAAGGGAAGGAGGTGTGTTTTGGCTTCGTCTCCGGCGCACAGTGCACATCAAAAGAGGTGTGGATGGATCGTGAGGTGCTATTTATAATGTCCAATGGGGGAGACTATATTGTAGAACCTGCAATTCTGCTGCCATGTTGTCTTCTCCATGGTACTGATGCATTTTAGGGAGTTTGTCATTTGTTTCTTCCCATTTAACATTTCATTTTGGAGTCTGTGGTAGTACTGTACATCATAAGCTATAGAGCAGGAGATTATGTCTGAGTGATGAAGTCATGTGGGTAGGATATACATCTCTGTAATGCATCCACTAGCTGACAGAAAAACGCACATTACCAGTCAAAAGTTTGGACACACCTACTAATTCCAGGGTTTTTCTTTATTTTTACTATTTTCTGCATTGTAGAATAATAGTGAAGACATCAAAACTATTAAATAAAACATATGGAATCATGTAGTAACCAAAAAAGTGTTCAACAAATGAAAATATATTTTATATTTGAGATTCTTCAAATAGCCACCCTTTGCCTTGATGACAGCTTTGCACACTCTTGGCATTCTCTCAACCAGCTTCATCTGGAATGCATTTCAATCAACATGTGTGCCAGCTCAGAAATTGCAGCCCGAATAAATGCTTCACAGAGTTCAAGTCACATTTTTTTAAAACCTTTATTTAACTAGGCAAGTTAGTTAAGAACAAATTCTTATTTACAATGACAGCCTACACCAGCCAAACCCGGATGACACTGGGCCAATTGTGCGCTGCTCTATGGGACTCCCAATCATGGCCAGTTGTGATACAGCCTGGAATTGAACCAGGGGGTCTGTAGTGACGCCTCAAGCACTGATATGCAGTGCCTTAGACCGCTGCGCCACTCGGGAGCCCAACATCAACTGTTCAGAGGGGACTGTGTGAATCAGGCCTTCATGGTCGAATTTGCTGCAAAGAAACCACTACTAAAGGACACCAATTAGAAGAAGAGAACTGCTTGGGCCAAGAAACACGAGCAATGGACATTAGACCGGTGGAAATTTGTCCTTTGGTCTGGAGTCCAAATTTGAGATTTTTGGGTCCAACCGCCATGTCTTTGTGAGACGCGTTGTGGGTGAACGGATGATCTCCGCATGTGTATTTCCCACCGTAAAGCATGGAGGAGGAGGTGTTATGGTGTGGGGGTGCTTTGCTGGTGACACTGTCTGTGATTTATTTAGAATTCAAGGCACTTAACCAGCATGGCTAACACAGCATTCTGCAGCGATACGCCATCCCATCTGGTTTAGGCTTAGTGGGACTATCATTTGTTTTTCAACAGGACAATGACCCAACACACGTCCAGAGTGATGGAGTGCTGCATCAGATGACCTGGCGTCCGCAATCCTCCGACCTCAACGCAATTGAGATGGTTTGGGATGAGTCGGACCGCAGAGTGAAGGAAAATCTGCCAACAAGTGCTCAGCATATGTGGGAACTCCTTCAAGACTGTTGGAAAAGCATTCCAGGTGAAGCTGGTTGAGAGAATGCCAAGAGTGTGCAAAGCTGTGATCAAGGCAAAGGGTGGCTATTTGAAGAATCTCAAATATAAAATATATTTTGATATGTTTAACACTTTTTTGGTTACTACATGATTCCATATGTGTTATTTCATAGTTTTGATGTCTTCACTGTTATTCTACAATGTAGAAAATAGTAAAAATAAAGAAAAACCATTTAATGAGTAGGTGTGTCCAAACATTTGACTGGGACTGTATATTTGCAGTGGAATCACTGAGCATCTTCGAGTGTATAAGCTTCTCGGGTGATTGTCTGGGATTTGAATTCTTTACATACACTAACCACGTTTCCATCCACAGTTTTTATGTGAGTAATGTGATGCCATATAAAAAAATGTCACGACAGCTGTGATGCAAAAAGGAAGTTTCGGTACAATTTTATAAATGCCGACAGATCATTTGTTCGTTCGACATGGTGGGATCTTTCTGTGTCTCTACATTTTATTATGCAAGAAATGGCAGTGGAAATGGCTTTTTGCGCAAATATTTAGATAATAACCATCATATCAGTCACGCGATGATATGGTTTGTGGTCCTCCCAATACTACTTGTTGGGAAAGCATGCCGTTTATTAGGCTACAGATTAAATAAGTTATTATGAACTTCACAGGGTAATGAAAGTGCAAGGTGATGAGCTTGATGCTCCTCTCCAATAAATATCGAGGGTCTTATTCTGGTGACATGATGATCGATGTTTGACTGCTGTTTTGACAAATACAAATATTAGCGCTCTTATCCATAATAATGTCATCATGTAGACTAGCCTACCTGCACAGCCTACCCGCAGTGTATCTGTGGTTGGCCGGAGCGCACGTGCCAAGACCAGAGTAGGCACATTTGCTATTTAAAGCAACAGTTTTTCTGACAAAACAATCGGTAGAGTGGAAAATCGATGGGAACACATTAAACTTTCAATTTTTATTTGGTACATGAAAACTTAATTGAAAAAGTACATTTTGTGTGCACTACGTCATCATGCACTGACTTTTACCCGCAACAAGTCAGTTTGATGGAAACACAAAACTGGTGGGAAATTCACATATTTTCTTTATGCCGATTTTAGAATATTCGCATGAAAATCTGTCGCCAATTGGATGGAAACCTATACTGGGATTGAATCAATTCCATTTGGTTTTTCCCAAATTTCGTTTCCTCCATTTACTTTAGCCAGGTTTCTGTTTTTCCCCGTTTTTTCAGGTTTTCTTTCTCAAAGTCACACCTAGATTATTATTATTTTTTAAGTCCACAACATTGCTTAAACCACATCAGGAGACCACTTTTGAGGTCTGGGAAAAATCGAAGACATTTTGTGGGATAGTTACCTTTTAACTCAACTGCGCACCAGCCAGAGGCCGTTGTTTGGTTAGCGATGTTTCTGTAGCACTCATGTGATTACAGAGTTTGCAAAACAAATGTCCACTGGATTGATGCAAATAATCATGATATCATTCTGCCAGGCTACTTTGTAGTTAATATTTAATTGACAAGGTTTTTGGGAATCTTTCCATCTACGGAAGATGGTTGTCATTACATTAGCATCATCGCTAACGGCTAGGCAAAGTGGTAGAAAAACGCACACACAGACAGGAACATTCCTGTGACTTTGCCTCTTCAGAAAGTTGAAGGAAAATACGAATCACTGATGCATTTAGCTCATGTCATTGCAAATTAATGCATTTTCCCATAAGTTCAATACATTTAGTTGATTTCCTACTAAGTTCAATACATTTTAGAATATTGTTGAATTCCGTTTTAATATCTGGATTCTGTGATTCCATCCGCATTCTCCGCAAAGCAGATTTTATAGGGCCCTATGTATGGTTTGATGAGCATGAAAACAATGTGAAGCATTTGCCATGGCCGTCTCAGTCACCAGATCTCAACCCAATTAAACACTTATGGGAGATTCTGGAGCGGCGCCTGAGTCAGCGTTTTCCACCACCATCAACAAAACACCAAATGATGGCATTTCTCGTGGAAGAATGGTGTCGCATCCCTCCAATAGAGTTCCAGACAGTTTATGTTGGTGTTTCCTTAATTTTGGGAGTTACCTTTCTATTGAACATGCATGCATAATTACATACATCCCTAAATACTGCCAACATCCATCCATCTGTCCATTCGTAAACACATATTTGATATTTGCGAGAATTCATAGATTGAGCGAGCAAGAACAAGGTGGCGTGTCATTCATGTTTCAACTCGGGGCAGCCGATTGTTGGCCAGCGAGAGTATTTACTGGTGGAAATCACGAGAGGAAAGGTTAGCATTGGCCTCACTTCGGCCTGGCTTCTCTCTGAGCATTCCTCGGGCACTGGAAGGCCCCACTGAACAGCAGCACTCTGTTTCCCTGTGGTAAACCAGCCCTACTGGAACCTCAGGTCATGGGGGCAGCACTTGAGTTTATATTTAAACAAGCAATAATTCCTCTTTACCACTTCCATGGAAAGGGGAAATTCTTAGGAAGAGATTTTTGTAATTCGTAGGAAGAGATTTTGGAAAAGCTAAAGGGCCAGGCGAAGAGGTTGTTAAAACACAGCATGGCTCTGAAAAAAAATATTTATCTGAATGGGGAGAGAAAAAGGAAAACGAACTGTCTCCCTAAATGTCGGCATCAGGGTGACCCGTTTTTCACATGATACCTCCAGTATGCTGGCCTTGGTTCTTTATGGGACTGAGGTCCATTGTGCCGTGACGCTTATTGTGGAGAAACTGGGAGACAACGAGACAAGTGCTCATGAAATGTCACTTTAACTGGAGAGTAGAGAGATAAAAAGTAAGAGACACTAGTGAAATGATAGGAGAGAGACTGGCAATGCCAATGCCATGCAGGGTTCCCAACTGACTAAGATTTGGCAAGGCCAAAATTGAGCCTCTTTTTATACCAACCTCAATTGCATTGTGGTCAATGGCACAGAACGTTGTTTAAGCACAAAAGGCCACATTTTCTGGATGGTTTCATGTGTGGGGATGTGGTTTGCAACTCTGTGTGAAATGGTAGACATGTTATCATCTCAACATCGTTACATGAACTTGACATTTAGCTACCTGAAATAAATCAATGTAGTTGTACTTTGTTCTTTCAGTGACATTGGTAAACTGTCTAGTCAAAGGGTCGGATGAAGGTCATTAGCAATCAAAATAGAAAAAGTTGTGTCTGCTTAGTTTGTAAACAATGTTCTGCTTTGAAAGAAGTGACAATTACAGAGCTGACAGAAGTTAAACTTAGCAGAGCTTGCAGGTGTGTTGCATTGTCCATATTACTATTTTATATACAGAATATATATATATATATATATATATGTATATATATATATATATATATACAGTTGAAGTCAGAAGTTTACATACACCTTAGCCAAATACATTTAAATCAGTTTTTCACAATTCCTGACATTTAATCCTAGTAAAAATTCCCTGTCTTAGGTCAGTTAGGATCACCACTTTACTTTAAGAATGTGAAATGTCTGAATAATAGTAGAGAGAACTATTTATTTCAGCTTTTATTTCTTTCATCACATTCCCATTGGGTCTGAAGTTTACATACACTCAATTAGTATTTGGTAGCATTGCCTTTAAATTGTTTAACTTGGGTCAAACGTTTCGGGTAGCCTTACACAAGCTTCCCACAATAAGTTGGTGTAGCTGATGTAACTGAGTCAGGTTTGTAGGCCTCCTTGCTCACACACGCTTTTTCAGTTCTGCCCACAGATTTTCTATAGGATTGAGGTCAGGGCTTTGTGATGGCCACTCCAATACCTTGACTTTGTTGTCCTTAAGCCATTTTGCCACAACTTTGGAAGTATGCTTGGGGTCATTGTCCATTTGGAAGACCCATTTGCGACCAAGCTTTAACTTCCTGACTGATGTCTTGAGATGTTGCTTCAATATATCCACATAATTTTCCTTCCTCATGATGCCATCTATTTTATGAAGTGCACCAGTCCCTCCTGCAGCAAAGCACCCCCACAGCATGATGCTGCCACCCCCGTGCTTCATGGTTTGGATGATGTTCTTTGGCTTGCAAGGGACCCCCCTTTTCCTCCAAACATAACAATGGTTATTATGGCCAAACAGTTCTATTTTTGTTTCATCAGACCAGAGGACATTTCTCCAAAAAGTATGATCTTTGTCCCCATGTGCAGTTGCAAACCGTAGTCTGGCTTTTTATGGCGGTTTTGGAGCAGTGGCTTCTTCCTTGCTGAGCGGCCTTTCAGGTTATGTCGATATAGGACTTGTTTTACTGTGGATATAGATACTTTTGTACCTGTTTCCTCCAGCATCTTCACAAGGTCCTTTGCTGTTGTTCTGGGATTGATTTGCACTTTTCGCACCAAAGTATGTTCATCTCTAGGAGACAGAACACATTTCCTTCCTGAGCGGTATGACGGCTGCGTGTTCCATGGTGTTTATACTTGTGTGCTATTGTTTGTACAGCTGAACGTGGTACCTTCAGGCGTTTGGAAATTACTCCCAAGGATGAACCAGACTTGTGGAGGTCTACCATTTTTTTTCTGAAGTCTTGGCTGATTTCTTTTGATTTTCCCATGATGTCAAGCAAAGAGGCACTGAGTTTGAAGGTAGGCCTTGAAATACATCCACAGGTACACCTCCAATTGACTCAAATTATGTCAATTAGCCTATCAGAAGCTTCTAAAGCAATGACATCATTTTCTGGAATTTTCCAAGCTGTTTAAAGGCACAGTCAACTTTGTGTATGTAAACTTCTGACCCACTGGAATTGTGATACAGTGAATTATAAGTGAAATAATCTGTCTGTAAACAATTGTTGGAAAAATTACTTTGTGGAGTGGTTGAAAAACGAGTTTTAATGACTCCAACCTAAGTGTATGTAAACTTCCGACTTCAACTGTATATATATATATATATATATATATATATATATATATATATATATTGTGACGTCACGAGAGGCTACACAGCTTTCAGCGGGGTTGCTCAAGTAGTGCAAGGAGACAAGGTTCAAACAAAACAAGGATTTTATTATAGGTCTTGGGAAATTAACGAAAATATAACAAAATTCTGTTCTCTTGTGGCTCTTTAAGGGTTAACAGTTCAGGGATGTCTCTTCCACATCCAAAATCATAATTCTCACTCGCTCAGATAACTTTTCCCCAGCCTTACTGTAGTCCACGTTGCAGCTAGTGGCCAACCCAGCAAAAAGTCCTTCCAAATGTCTCTCACGTATTTCCACAGGTGCATATATCCAAAGGTGAGTATTTCCCAAAGGTAAGTATCTCCAAATCCTTATATTCCTCCTGGAAGTGGACGTGCAGCACTCTTGTCCTCCAGAGAGCCCAGGTTGGAGACTGTGTTTCTTCACCCCCCACACACTCCCTCCGTGTGTCTCTTCCCTTCCAAAACCTTCAGCTCATCAGCTCCTGATTTGTTTCAGCTGCGTGGGAAGATTGGCCATAGAGGGGTGGAGTTCCCGACCATACCAGCAGATGGAGCCATAGCTGTCTGGGTTTGCAGCCACCTCAGGGGAATGTAACGTCCCTCCAGGACACAGCCTCTCGTGACATCACACATCCCCCTCCTCGGGACCGACGTCCTCGTCGGGGTAAAGGCAGCGAAGAAGGCATCACGCCGGGAGAGGGCGTCCGCATTGCCGTGGGGCTTGCCAGCCCATACTGGCCTGTGAGAGGGGGAAGCTCTTGGGTGCCTGGGACGTCTTCTTCCCTGGAGAACGGAGCACTTTCCTGGGCTGCGTTCTCTTCTCCCGTATCCGGAGCAGTCTCTGTGTCGGTCTGGGCACCTGCCATCCCTATCAGAGCCTCTCCGTTTCCGAGGTACTCGGGTTATCCTCTCCTGAGACTCTCTCCAGAGTGGGTAAAAGGCTGGGCAGTCTCGTCCAATTAGGACAGGGACGGGGAGGGAATCAACCACCCCCGCCGTCGTGTGTATGGTTCCCCGTGTGCTGGTCATTGTAAGTTCAGTAATGGGGTATTCTCTGGTGTCTCCATGGACACAGGAAACTGGGAGGACTTTCCCCGGGGTCAGACACGTTGGGCCCACCAAATCCTTACGCACCAGGGTGGCCCGGCTACCAGAATCCAGTAAGGCCTCCACATCATGGTGATTCACAGTTACCGGGCAGGTGGGGGGTCGATCTGGGCCGCCATCTACGACTCCCAAGAGCGAGGCAAAACGGTGTGTGGGTGCTGAGCTGGAGGACTCCGCAGTGGGCATAGGTTCATCGGCTGGTTTCCCACACTGCCAGGAGATATGTCCCATCTCCCCACACCGGTAACACTGTCGAGTTTCCCCCTCCTGGTGTACTCTTCTTGGACCCGCCTGGTTTCTGGCTCCCCCTGGAGCCGGGATAAGTCCTGACGTGGCTGGGTTCGAGACCTTGGGGTCCTTTGGACGGGTTCTTCCCATTTGTGGTGGGGCCGCACTCCTGGGGTCTTTTCGGGAAGCATTCAGCATCTCCGCTGTGGCCTGGTACTTTTCCACAGCTTCCACGGTCAGATCAGCCGTGGTCAAGGCCTGTTGACTGATGAACCGTTTTGCCTCATAAGGCAGGGCGCGTAGGTAACGATCCACCACAACGGCCTCCACCACCGCCGCTGCTGTATACCTCTGCGGATCCAGCCATTTCCTTGCGATTCGGACAAGTTCATGCATCTGCGCCCGAGGAGGTTGGTCTGGTTGGAAGGTCCAGCTGTGAAAGCGCTGGGCCATACCAAACTTTGTGAGTCCATATCTGCTGAGGATCTCAGACTTCAGGGCATCATAGTCAGTAACCTGGTCAGGGCCCAGGTCCCGGACAGCATTCAGCGATTCCCCGGTTAGAAAGGGGGCTAACAGACCAACCCACTGTTGCTTGGGCCAGGCTTCCCTAGTGGCCGTGGCCTCAAATGCATGCAGGTATGCCTCAATGTCATCGGTAGCTCCCATCTTAGATATAAAGTCACTTGCCTTTATTGCGCGGGTATTTTGGACAACCATCTGTCTCTGCAACTGCAATTCCTCTGCCTTCAGAAGGTTGGCTTTCTTTTGCTCCTCCAAGAGAGCCACGTTTGCTTGCATCTGGGCTTGCTGGCCAGCAACAAGGGCTTTCAATATGTCCTCCATTTCAGTCGGCGGGGAGCCTACGGCCAACTTGGAAAACTGGGTGATCAAACCTTCGGTATCCTCCTCTGACATGCACTATTAACGCTTGAGTATGCCCGTGTTCTCCACCATCTGTGACGTCACGAGAGGCTACACAGCTTTCAGCGGGGTTGCTCAAGTAGTGCAAGGAGACAAGGTTCAAACAAAACAAGGATTTTATTATAGGTCTTGGGAAATTAACGAAAATATAACAAAATTCTGTTCTCTTGTGGCTCTTTAAGGGTTAACAGTTCAGGGATGTCTCTTCCACATCCAAAATCATAATTCTCACTCGCTCAGATAACTTTTCCCCAGCCTTACTGTAGTCCACGTTGCAGCTAGTGGCCAACCCAGCAAAAAGTCCTTCCAAATGTCTCTCACGTATTTCCACAGGTGCATATATCCAAAGGTGAGTATTTCCCAAAGGTAAGTATCTCCAAATCCTTATATTCCTCCTGGAAGTGGACGTGCAGCACTCTTGTCCTCCAGAGAGCCCAGGTTGGAGACTGTGTTTCTTCACCCCCCACACACTCCCTCCGTGTGTCTCTTCCCTTCCAAAACCTTCAGCTCATCAGCTCCTGATTTGTTTCAGCTGCGTGGGAAGATTGGCCATAGAGGGGTGGAGTTCCCGACCATACCAGCAGATGGAGCCATAGCTGTCTGGGTTTGCAGCCACCTCAGGGGAATGTAACGTCCCTCCAGGACACAGCCTCTCGTGACATCACAATATATATATATATATATGTATTATATACATACACTGAGTATACAAAACATTAAGAATACCTGCTCATTCCATGACATAGACTGACCAGGTGAAAGCTATGATCCCTTATTGATGTCACTTCTTAAATCCACTTCAATCAGTGTAGATGAAAGTGAGGAAACACGCTCAACAGTTGCATTTGCTGTTTGTTTTGGTTGTGTTTCAGATTATTGTGTCATTTTGGAGTCACCTTTATTGTAAATATGAATATAATATGTTTGTAAACACTTCTACATTAATGTGGATGCTACCATGATTATGGATAGTCCTGAATTAATCGTGAATAATGATAAGTGAGAAAGTTAGACCCACAAATATCATACCCCCCAAGACATGCCAACCTCTCATCATTACAATAACAGGGGAGGTTAGCATTTTTGGGGGAGTATGATATTTGTTTGTCAGTAATTTTCTTACTCATTATTCACGATTCATTCAGGACTATCCGTAATCATGTAGAAGTGTTTAGAAACATATTATATTCTTATTTACAATAAAAGTGACCAAAATGAAACAATACATTATTTACCATTCATTTCTATTGGGCACAAAATAATCTGAAACACAACCAAAAACAAACAGCAAATGCATCTAACAAGTTTGTAGAGTCACAGGCTTGATGTAATCATTGTGTGCTAGGAATACGGGACCAAATACTAAACTTTTGACTACTTGAATAAACATACAGTGCATTTGGAAAGTATTCAGACCCCTTGACTTTTTCCACATTTTGTTACATTACAGCTGTATTCTAAAATGGATTAAATTGTTTTTCTCCCCCCCCATTAAATCTACACACAATAACCGATAATGACAACACAAAATGGGTTTCGGGAAATCCTAGCAAATGTATTAAAAATAAATAACTGAAATATTACATTTACATAAGTATTCAGACCCTTTACTCAGTACTTTCTGGAAGCACCTTTGGCAACGATTACAGCATTGAGTCTTCTTGGGTATGACGCTACAAGCTTGGCACACCTGTATTTGCAGAGTTTCTCCCATTCTTCTCTTCAGATCCTCCCAAGCTCTGTGAGCTTGGATGCGGAGCGTGGCTGCACAGATATTTCGCTCCAGAGATGTTCGACCGGGTTCACGTCCGGGCTCTGGCTGGGCCACTCAAGGACATTCAGAGACTTGTCCCGAAGCCATTCCTGCGTTGTCTTGGTTAGGGTTGTTGTCCTGTTGGAAGGTGAACATTCGCCCCAGTCTGAGGTCCTGAGCAGGTTTTCATCAAGGATCTCTCTGTACTTTGCTCCATTCATTTTTCCCCCTCGATCCAGACTAGTCTCCCAGTCCCTGTCACTGAAAAACAGCCCCACAGCATGATGCTGCCACCACCATGCTTCACCGTAGGGATGGTGCCAGGTGTCCTCCAGACCTGACGCTTGGCATTCAGGCCAAAGATTTCAATCTTGGTTTCATTAGACCAGAGAATCTTGTTTCTCATGGCCCAAGCGGGCTGTCATGTGCCTTTTACTGAGGAGTGGCTTCCGTCTGGCCACTCTACCATAAAGGCCTGATTGGTGGAGTGCTGCAGAGATGATTGTCCTTCTGGAAGGTTCTCCCATCTCCACAGAGGAACTCTGGAGCTCTGTCAGAGTGACAATCGGGTTCTTGGCCAAGGCCCTTCTCCCCCGATTGCTCAGTTTGGCCGGACCGCCAGCTCTAGGAAGAGTATTGGTGGTTCCAAACTTCTTCAATTTAAGAATGATGGAGGCCACTCTGTTCTTGGGGACCTTCAATGCTGCAGATGTATTTTGGTACCCTTACCCAGATCTGTGTCTCGACACAATCCTGTCCCGGAGCTCTACGGACAATTGCTTCGACCTCATGGCTTGGTTTTTGCTCTGACATGCCCTGTTAACTGTGGAACTTTATATAGACAGGTGTGTGCCTTTCCAAATCATGTCCAATCAATTGAATTTACTACAGGTGGACTCCAATCAAATTGTAGAAACATCTCAAAGATGATCAATGGAAACAGGGTGCACCTGAGCTATATTTCGAGTCTCATAACAAAAGGTGTGAATACTTATGTAAATAAGGTATTTCTGTATATTTAATACATTTGCAAAAATGTCTAAATACCTGTTATCGCTTTGGCATTGTGGGGTATCCTGTGTACAGTCGTGGTCAAAAGTTTTGAGAATGACACAAGTATTGGTCTTCACAAAGTTCGCTGCTTCAGTGTTATGAGATGTTTTTGTCAGATGTTACTATGGTATACTGAAGTATAATTACAAGCATTCCATAAGTGTCAAAGGCTTTTATTGACAATTACATGAAGTTTATGCAAAGAGTCAATATTTGCAGTGTTGACCCTTCTTTTTCAAGACCTCTGCAATCCGCCCTGGCATGCTGTCAATTAACTTCTGGACCACATCCTGACTGATGGCAGCCCATTCTTGCATAATCAATGCTTTGAGTTTGTCAAAATGTGTGGGTTTTTGTTTGTCCACCTCTTGAGGATCGACCACAAGTTCTCAATGGGATTAAGGTCTGGGGAGTTTCCTGGCCATGGACCCAAAATGTCGATGTTTTGTTCCCCAAGCCAATTAGTTATCACTTTTGCCTTATGGCAAGGTGCTCCATCATGCTGGAAAAGGCATTGGTCATCAACAAACTATTCTTGGATGGTTGGGAGTAGTTGCTCTCGGAGGATGTGTTGGTACCATTCTTTATTCATGACTGTGTTCTTAGGTAAAATTGTGAGTGAGCCCAGTCCCCTTGACTGAGAAGCAACCCCACACATGAATGGTCTCAGGATGCTTTACTGTTGGTATGACACAGGACTGATGGTAGCGCTCACCTTGTCTTCTCCGGACAAGGTGTTTTCCGGATGCCCCAAACAATCGGAAAGGGGATTCATCAGAGAAAATGACTTTACCCCAGTCCTCAGCAGTCCAATCCCTGTACCTTTTGCAGAATATCAGTCTGTCCCTGATGTGGCTTCTTTGCTGCCCTTCTTGACACCAGGCCATCCTCCAAAAGTCTTCACCTCACTGTGCGTGCAGATGCACTCACACCTGCCTGCTGCCATTCCTGAGCAAGCTCTGCACTGGTGGTGCTCCGATCCCGCAGCTGAATCAACTTTAGGAGACGGTCCTGGCGCATGCTGGACTTTCTTGGGCACCCTGACGCCTTCTTCACAACAATTGAACCTATAATAATAATAATAATATGCCATTTAGCAGAAGCTTTTATCCAAAGCGACTTACAGTCATGACCTCTCTCCTTGAAGTTCTTGATGATCCGATAAATGGTTGATTTAGGTGCAATCTTACTAGCAGCAATATCCTTGCCTGTGAAACCCTTTTTGTGCAAAGCAATGATGACAGTACATGTTTCCTTGCAGGTAACCATGGTTAACAGAGGAAGAACAATGATTTCAAGCACCACCCTCCTTTTAAAGCTTCCAGTTTGTTATTCTAACTCAATCAGCATGACAGAGTGATCTCCAGCCTTGTCCTCGTCAACACTCTCACCTGTGTTAACAAGAGAATCACTGACATGATGGCAGCTGGTCCTTTTGTGGCAGGGCTGAAATGCAGTGGAAATGTTTTTTTGGGATTAAGTTCATTTTCATGGCAAAGAGGGACTTCGCAATTATTTGCAATTCATCTGATCACTCTTCATGACATTCTGTAGTATATGCAAATTGCCATCATCAAAACTGAGGCAGCAGGCTTTGTGAAAATTAGTATATGTGTCATTTTCAAAACTTTTGACCACGACTGATGAGGATTTTTTATTTATTTAATAAATTTTATAATAAGGCTGTAACATAACAAAATGTGGAAAAAGTGCTGGAGTACAGAGCCAAAACAACAAAAAATGTGTCACTGTCCCCAGCTCTCTGTATATGTAATATTCTGTGACAATGTATATCCACTTATTTATCCAATATTTGTGCAGTATTTCCCAGCAGTAGAGCTTATCACATTCCTCCACAATATGCAACCCTGCAAGAAAGTGACAATGGCTTGCACAATGGGATTGTGCTTCAACGTTTTTGAATCATTTTCCTGTATTCATACATTCCTGTCAAACATTATTCAGTGCCTCCTGACATAGTTCATGTGTATATACATACACTGAGTGTACAAAACATTAAGAACACCTACTCTTTCCATGACAGACTGACCAGGTGAATCCAGGTGAAAGCTATGATCCCTTATTTATGACACCTGTTAATTCAGTGTAAATTAAGAGGAGAAAGCTTAAAGAATAATTTTTAAGCCTTGAGATAATTGAGACATGGATTGTGTATGTGTGCCATTCAGAGGGTGAATGGGCAAGACAAAATATGTAAGTGCCTTTGAACTGAGCATGGTAGTAGGTGCCAGGCACTGCAACGCTGCTGAGTTTTTCACGGTCAACAGTGTCCCGTGTGTATCAAGAATTGTCCACCTCCCAAAGGACATCCAGCCAACATGACAAGACTGTGGGAAGCATTGATTTAGGCTCGGGTGATGACAAGACTCGGGTCTCCCGAGTGGCGCAGTGGTCTAAGGCACTGCATCGCAGTGCTAGCTGTGCCACTAGAGATCCTGTTTCAAATCCAGGCTCTGTCGTAGCCGGCCGCGACCGGGAGACCCATGGGGCGGCGCACAATTGGCCCAGGGTAGGGGAGGGAATGGCCGGTAGGGATGTAGCTCAGTTGGTAGAGCATGGCGTTTGCAACGCCAGGGTTGTGGGTTCGATTCCCATGGGGGGGGCAGTATAAAAAATGATGAATGCACTAACTGTAAGTCGCTCTGGATAAGAGCATCTGCCAAATGACTAAAAATAAAATAAAAATAAAATAAAATAAAAAAGCATTGGAGCCAACATGGGCCAGCATCCCTGTGGAATGCTTTTGACACCTTGTAGAGTCCATGCCCCAATGAATTGAGGCAGTTCTGAGGGCAAAGGGGGGGTGCAACTCAATATTAGGAAGGAGTTCTTAATGTTTTGTACACTCAGTGTCTATTCACCTCTGCACATACCTCAGATGTCTAGTTCTGCTCTACCACTCCTCACTACACACATTGTCCACTCTGTCATTTCTGGCAGGAGTTGCTGTCTGCGAGCCCCTTGTCTGCCTGCTAAGCTATTTTCCTTATAAAAGATTGACACAGCTTGCAACCAATTTGAAACACCTTTTAGCTATGGCTGCAGAATACAATAGACACTATTCTGTGTTGGGGTTTTATACCTCTTGAGATTAATTCTTACCCGATGAAGTTGTGGCTAAGATAAAAGACTAGCATCAGGCACCACAATAATAAAGTTCGAATGTGAACATGTTAACTGCAGTTATGAGGCAAAATATTTGCAGGGTTGCTATGCAAGGAGATGTCATAGCTTAGCTATGTCAAAGTGAGGCGAGTTGATGACTTGCACATTTTGATAGCCGTGCAAATAATTGGCTCAAAACACTAAGGTAGTCTTTGACTCAGTTCCATCACATTTATTTTGGTTGTTTTGTCTGTCTTTGCTTTTTATTACAAATACAATTGTGTTGTGTGGTGTGGTGGTGCTGTTAGAGTTACAAATATAAGGAAACAGATGGATAGTGCTGGTCGTTTAATTACAAACAATATCACTCAAAACAGGTCTTCAGAATTTCACTTTTGGGCCAATGTGGGCATTGTTCTACCACTGACAATTTTCACCACATTTATATTTGGAAATAACCCGCTGCGCTGCCATATCTACCATCCCATAATAGATGATAGCTTCTGCTACACCTGAACTCTTTGAACTTCGGAGGAAAAACTAAGTCTACCCAACGACCAGACTCTTGGTTCCACAGAGAATTCATGCCAGTCCAAAGTTATGGTGGCCCTTTTAAGTGCTTTGTTCCCCAATGCCTTTATTCAGGGCTCTCATCTCCTTCACAAAGCTTTATTCACTACATGTCATCTGTCTCTTAAGGAGTGCTTGGCTGCCGCTTCTGAGGCCATGCCTACAGAGTGCCGTTAATTGGAGGAGTGTAGCACCATCGACATTCACAAGCTGTTAATGGTTTCCATTCCACACTTGTATCCACTGCCAAGACCAGGCAACAGTAACAGGATTCACATAGCATGCTTCTACTATGAAGCAAAATCTCCATTGTTCTCATAGAAAAGCAATGGCAAGATGTTTTGCCTTGCATGATCTCCCGAGACAATTCTGACGTGCTCTTGATGTTCTTGTTGGTAGTTATGATAATTATTGTTTTATTAATCGAACCGCATGACCAGTGCATTTGGATTAATATTCCTGTCATATTTGACTTTGCCCACTTGCCTAAGAACCGCCATTCACAGTAAATCTCCATATTTTTTTATTAAATGTGAAGTTGTTCATACAAGACATCACAGACATCAACAGATCACTAAACCACTAGGCATAAAAACATTTGCACTTTAAACACATGGCCGAGGCACCTCTGCCTCGGCCATGTTGCTAAACTCTGTAGCCTTCCTCTCTAATCGTATCATGCAGTGGCAGCACCAAATTCTGAGGGAGTGCTGACTGTAATTTCAGAGTGTATTACATGGTATTACGTTGTCAGTGAATCAGAACAGACGTTCCCGTATCACTTTGATTATTCAATGTGACATTGCCAATCCTGTGGTGAGTCCTTTTCACTGATTCATTCTGTATCTCTTTACTCTGTCTGAGCTGAAAACTGTATTTTCCCCATCAAATCTAATCCCTGTTTCTCCTCTCTTATGACTCAGCTCAAGATTTATTGATTGTTTGTCATGTACGCATTAGACATTTCACATAGGATTATACGTGACATAATGCTTTTTTTTTTTTTTGTCAAAGCTTTTGATAGGCCTACACTGTGATAATAAAGGGAGTTTGAAACCATTAGTAATCAATGTACTAAATAACGTACACATTTTAGTGCTGATGTGTCCATATTATTAGTGCTTGCTTGCTGGTGTCACAGTGATGCATTCAACTTGTCAATCACACAGGATTAGGTCTGTATTGCCACATAAAGCTACCAGCAAGCTGACATGTCAGACAGAATGAGCAGAGACTATGGTTGCATCCCATATTACACCCTATTCCCTATATAGTGCACTACTTTTTAACAGAGGCCTATGGACCTTGGTCAAAAGTAGTGCACAATATAGAGAATAGGGTGTAATATGGGATTTAGCCAGAGTATCACAGACCAGAAAGGTCTCTGGAGGATTAAAGTCTCATGTGGGGATACCAATACCCCAGGTATCAATCTACTGCACCGTTCTCTGTCTTAGGTAGAGATATCAGTCAGAGAAAACAAACATTGCTGCCCCCCATAGGAACTGACGGGAGTCTTAGCTTGAATGTTTTTGTTTCTGTAGTTATTTCTGGATGAAAATCTAGCTGAGAGAAGAGCAGTGGAATCTATGGAGATGCCAAAATGAATGGAGCTTTGATGTTCGGTTTTGTAATGCACTGTAGCACAATCACTCATTATGTAGAGCTTATGTTACTTTTTATGGGGGTTTTGCTGGTAATACCTGTATAACTCTGTTTAAACCTCTGATTCAATGCAGTTATTTTTGTATGGGGCTCTCTAAAAGTATCCATTAAATTATGGTTGATTCAATTAAAACCATGAGGCTGAAGTCTATGAAACTTTTTCCCCATCTTCCTTTGTGCCGGTTTTCTTTACTGTGTTTAGAAGCCCGAGGTAACTCCATCTCCATCTCTGCAGAGCGCAGATGCATTGTCTGAGGCTGTGGCTAGCCTCAGCACCGTGGAGGAGGTCATGAAGTACCTGGAACCTGAGAGATGGCTGCTTGACATGGAAGACCTATACAAGCCCACGTGGCACATCCTGGGAAAGTCATTCCTCCACAACAAGAAATCCAGAGGTACAGTGACTACCGCTTCTCAAACGGCTAACAACTGGGGTTCTAGTGATAGGAATTGCAGTGGAAGAAAGGTCTGTCATGTTGAGATGGAGGGAAAAACAGATATACAGCTGCAGTTGAGCATAAAACTGTCTGTGGAAGGTTATCTTGAAAATATATCTTGGCAATTTAACCTCAGCTTAGCAATTGATGCCCCTTCTTTGTAATTTAATAAAAGGTATCTAATCATTTTAGGTTGACGTGGTGAGCTTAATCTCTTTGTTGAACAGGAGTGGATCTCAACCTGTTGAGAGAAGAGGTGAGACTGTACAGCTGCACGCCGCGCAACTTCTCTGTCTCCCTGCGCGAGGAGCTCAAGAGGACGGACGCCATCTTCTGGCCTAGCTGCCTCCTGGTGAAGCGCTGCGGGGGCAACTGTGCCTGCTGCGTGCATCGCTGCTTTGACTGCCAGTGTGTGCCTACCCGGGTCATCAAGAAGTACCATGAGGTAAAAGTGTGGCAACTTTCCCAATTTTCTGAGATTTTAATATTCCTGGAATCAGGAGAGAATAAACTGGAAATCCAGGAATCTTCTAACCAGGATTTCTGGAAAACCTGGGAATTTTGGGAAAGTTATCAGAAGTTAACTTTGTAACTCTAGACAAGGGTCATAATGTGCTACTTATACTTGAACTTAATATTTTTTCTGAAAGATCAGCATAATAAATGCAAGCTAATTTATCATAACAGAATTACATCCTGTTATTTGGTGATTGAAATGTGTCATTAGCTAGGTTTCCATTCAATTGGCGACAGATCTTCATGCAAATATTCTAAAATCCACATAAAGAAAATATGTGAATTTTCCATTGGCGTTTACACCAAACAGACTTATTGCGGATAAAATCATCAATGGGTGATGACGTAGTGCACACAAAATGTTCAATGTGTTTCCATCGCATTTTCAACTCTACCGATAGTTTTGTCACAAAAACGGTTGAGTTAAATAACAAATGTGCCTACTCTGCGCTCTAGCCAACAGCTCGCAGATACAATGCAGGTAGGCTGTGCAGGTAGGCTAGTCTACATTATGAGATTATTATGGATAAGAGCAAGAATTTTTTTATTTGTAAAACAGCAGTCTAGCATCAATCATATCATGTCACCAGAATAATACTCTCGATATTTATTGGAAAGGATGCATCAAGCATCATGTGCACTTTCACCATCCTGTGAAGTTCATCTAAACGTATTGCATCTGTAGCCTAATAAACTGCATGGTTTCCTGAGTCATAGTGGGAGGACCACACAACATATCATCACGTGATATCACACACGTGATATGATGGTCATTATATAATTTTTTGCACATAAAGGCGTTTCCACCACCATTTCTCGCATAATATATTTTACCGACACAAAAAGATGCCACCATGTCGAAATAACAAATTATCTGTCTGCATTTATAAAATTGTACTGAAACTACCTGTTTCCAGCATTTTTCTTTAATATGGTATGACTTTACTCGCATAAAAACTGTGGATGAAAATGTGGTTAGTGGTGTAAAACAAATGTATCATGAAGATCTTTCTGCTATGTATTTTAGCTAATTTAACCATTTGATGTGTAAATGTGTTTGATGTTGTTTTGGTGGAGGGCGTGTTCCAAACTCTCAATTCGCGCTCTGGCTCACCGCTCTCTGTAGGTTCTCCTGCTGAAGCACCGAAGCGGGGGCCGAGGCCTGCAGAAGTCCATGAGCGATGTGCCCTTGGAACACCACGAGGAGTGTGCCTGTGTTTGCAAAGACGACTGGGACTGATCTCAAACCTGTGTACCGGTGCCACTGGCATCCCAGGAGACACTTGAAACTGCACGCGTCTTCCAGCGTCTCCCAGGCAAACCATCTCCATTGAGAGTGAGGAGCGAATGAGATTGCTTTGCTTATCCTGTTCTCCTCTTGCTAATTGGACGAGAGTAAAAACTGACTGGAACTACTTCATTTGTGGATGGATCTGGCCGCTGTGGAGGACCTGTAGCTGACTTTGAGTGCATTGAATAGACAGGAAATGGATAGACTGCACTTGAATGATGGACCTATCTTATTCATTCTTCACTCTCTGAAGGTTCTCTCTCCCTTTGCTTCTCAGAGATCGGAATTGGTGTTAAGGGACATCATTGTCTGTTTAGCGTAATTTTTTTGTGCCTTTTTTTGTGCCAAAACCTTTAAGGGGCCTTGTTGAAATGCGACACATGGGGCCTCCCGAGTGGCGCAGTGGTCTAAGCTGTGCCACTAGAGATCCTGTTTCGGGTCCAGGCTCTGTCGAAGCCGGCCGCAACCGGGAGACCAATGGGGCGGCGCACAATTGGCCCAGCGTCGTCCAGGTTAGGGGAGGGTTTGGCCGGCAGGGGTATTCTTGTCCCATCGCGCACTAGCAACTCCTGTGGCGGGCCGGGCGCAGTGCACGCTGACACGGTCACCAGGTGTGCAGTGTTTCCTCCAACACATTGGTACGGCTGGCTTCTGGGTTAAGCGGGTGTTGTGTCAAGAAGCAATGCGGCTCAGCTGGGTTGTGTTTTGGAGGACACACGGCTCTCGACCTTCGCCTCTCCCGAGTCCGTACAGGAGGTGCAGCGATGGGACAAGACTGTAACTACCAATTGGAAACCACGAAAAAAAAGGGTACAAATAATAATAATACAAAAAAACTAGAAATTCAACAGACGTGGCCAGAGAGTATCTCCGAAAATGGGCTCCTTCTTCAAGTACTTTTCTGTATATAAGTGAGCTGCCTTCAGTCCAAAAAATAAGAAAATAATGCCCCCCTTCTCCCATCTATTAGATCTTTGGAGTGACATTGTGGTAATAATGTTGACTGTCTTACTGATGCAAACTATATTATGTGTAAATATTTCATTTTCATGGTTTTTCTGTACTGTCATATGTTTCTACCAAAGATACTTGTATTCAGTGAGGAGATAAAGTTGCACACTTAAACCAAGTACAGTGAGGGAAAAAAGTATTTGATCCCCTGCTGATTTTGTACGTTTGCCCACTGACAAAGAAATGATCAGTCTATAATTTTAATGGTAAGTTTATTTGAACAGTGAGAGACAGAATAACAACAACAAAATGCAGAAAAACGCATGTCAAAAATCTCAGCTTGTTACCTTTATAAAAGACACCTGTCCACAGAAGCAATCAATCAATCAGATTCCAAACTCTCCACCATGGCCAAGACCAAAGAGCTCTCCAAGGATGTCAGGGACAAGATTGTAGACCTACACAAGGCTGGAATGGGCTACAAGACCATCACCAAGCAGCTTGGTGAGAAGGTGAAAACAGTTGGTGCGATTATTCGCAAATGGAAGAAACACAAAAGAACTGTCAATCTCCCTCGTTCCTGGGGCTCCATGCAAGATCTCACCTCGTAGCGTTGCAATGATCATGAGAACGGTGAGGAATCAGCCCAGAACTACACGGGAAGATCTTGTCAATGATCTCAAGGCAGCGTGGACCATAGTCACCGAGAAAACAATTGGTAACACACTACGCCGTGAAGGACTGACATCCTGCAGCGCCCGCAAGGTCCCCCTGCTCATGAAAGCACATATACAGGCCCATCTGAAGTTTGCCAATGAACATTTGAATGATTCAGAGGAGAACTGGGTGAAAGTGTTGTGGTCAGATGAGACCAAAATCGAGCTCTTTGGCATCAACTCAGCTCGCCGTGTTTGGAGGAGGAGGAATGCTGCCTATGACCCCAAGAACACCATCCCCACCGTCAAATACGGAGGTGGAAACATTATGCTTTGGGGGTGTTTTTCTGCTAAGGGGACAGGACAACTTCACTGCATCAAAGGGACGATGGACGGGGCCATGTACTGTCAAATCTTGGGTGAGAACATCCTTCCCTCAGCCAGGGCATTGAAAATGTGTCGTGGATGGGTATTCCAGCATGACAATGACCCAAAACCCACGGCCAAGGCAACAAAGGAGTGGCTCAAGTAGAAGCACATTAAGGTCCTGGAGTGGCCTAGCCAGTCTCCAGACCTTAATCCCATAGAAAATCTGTGGAGGGAGCTGAAGGTTCGAGTTGTCAAACGTCAGCCTCGAAACCTTAATGACTTGGAGAAGATCTGCAAAGAGGAGTGGGACAGAATCCCTCCTGAGATGTGTGCAAACCTGGTGGCCAACTACAAGAAACGTCTGACTTCTGTGATTGCCAACAAGGGTTTTGCCACCAAGTACTAAATCATGTTTTGCAAAGGGGTCAAATACTTATTTCCCACATTAAAATGCAAATACATTTTTTGACATGCATTTTTTTTGATTATTTTGTTGTTATTCTGTCTCTCACTGTTCAAATAAACCTACCATTAAAATTTAGACTGATCATGTCTTTGTCAGTGGGCAAACGTACAAAATCAGCAAGGGATCAAATACTTTTTTCCCTCACTGTACGTATTGTTTTGTTGCGTTTCAACGTACATACCGTTGTAGCAAAGGTGTAAAATCTGCTTGCTTTAGAACTTCATATAACCCCAACTAGTGCGTTGAACAGTAGATTCGTGGATATTAGATATTTATTTGTTCAATGAAAGGGAAGTTATTGTCCCAAATGCTTTTTTTGTATGCTGAAATTGTAGCTTCTCTGTCATTTGTACAGTAGTTGAGTGTTCATCTTCAATATTATTCATTTCTATGTCCGCGCCATGTCAAATATGGATGTGTTCTCTTCTCTGCATACCAAAGTTTTTTAACATGACCTTTTATGATGTATTTTGTTGTATGTATTCGTCAGTAGAAATAAATCAGTCAATGTATTACTGGAGATAGGTACTTGTATTTTGACATAGGCCCCTGCAATATAAAGACTTTCATTTGGTCTCACGAGATAAAGCATTGCTTCTGTTTCTCATTGTTATTGTAATAGTCTAAATTAATATTATTAGGGAATATTGACTGAGTAAATTACATTTGGTGGCATATCAAAGTCGTCTAACAGAATACGATTATGGACATAGATCCTTAGCATACATGCCTACACTCTTAGAAAAAAAGGGTTCCAAATGGGTACTTCGGCTGTCCCCATAGGAGAACCATTTTTGGTTCCAAGTAAAACCCTTTTGGGTTCCATGTAGAACCCTGTGCGGAAATGGTTCTACATGGAACCCAAAATGGTTCTCTTGGAACCAAAAGGTTTTTTTCAAAGGGTCTCCTATGAGGACAGCCAAAGAATCATTTTAGGTTCTAGATAGCACCTTTTAAGTAGTCCTGTTTTGACATCTTATACACTTCATGGACAAAGTATCATAGGAGGTAATGACAATGCATTTCATCAACAGTGGGTTCTGTCAATGTGAAAAACACACCACTGTCAGATATCAGTGTAAATAGCTGTTTTATGCTCCAGTAATCTGGGAACTCTACTGATGTCAATCAATTAATGACGTCGGAAAATAATCAAACAATTTAATTCATAGTTGTTGTATAATCAAGGAATGGCTAAGGTAATGGCTGATTGGATTTCCATTGTGCCTATTTTATTGCCAAAATAATTAAAATAACCTCTCCCCACATTCATTAAATAAATAGAAAAGGGCAAGACCATTAAAATGGTGGAACTGTGTTAAAGCTGTCAAATCCACAAGTCGATTAGGACATCTACTTTGTGCATGACACAAGTAATTTTTCCAACAATTGTTTCCAGACATATTATTTCATTTATAATTCACTGTATCACAATTCCAGTGGGTCAGAGTTTACATACACTAAGTTGACTGTGCCTTTAAATAGCTTGGAAAATTCCAGAACATAATGTCATGGCTTTAGAAGCTTCTGATAGGCTAATTGACATCATCTGAGTCAATTGCAGGTGTACCTGTGGCTTATGTCAAGGCCTACCTTCAAACACAGTGCCTCTTTGCTTGACATCATGGGCAAATCAAAAGAAATCAGCCAAGACCTCAGAAAAAAAATTGTAGACCACAAGTCTGGTTCATCCGTCCTGGTTTCCAAACGCCTGAAGGTACCACGTTCATCTGTACAAACAATAATACGCAAGTATAAACACAATGGGACCACGCAGCGGTCATACCGCTCAAGAAGGAGACGCGTTCTGTCTCCTAGAGGTGAACGTACTTTGGTGCGGAAAGTGCAAATCAATCCCAGAACAACAGCAAAGGACCTTGTGAAGATGCTGGAGGAAACAGGTACAAAAGTATCTATATCCACAGTAAAACGAGTCCTATATCGACATAACCTGAAAGGCCGCTCAGCAAGGAAGAAGCCACTGCTCACAAACCGCCTTAAAAAAGCCAGACCACGGTTTGCAACTGCACATGGGGACAAAGATCGTACTTTTTGGAGAAATGTCCTCTAGTCTGATGAAACAAAAATAGAACTGTTTGGCCATAATGACCATCATTATGTTTGGAGGAAAAAGATGGCATCATGAGGAAGGAAAATTATGTGGATATATTGAAGCAACATCTCAAGACATCAGTCAGGAAGTAAAAGATTGGTCGCAAATGGGTCTTCCAAATAGACAATGACCCCAAGCATACTTCCAAAGTTGTGGCAAAATGGCTTAAGGACAACAAAGTCAAGGTACTGGAGTGGCCATCACAAAGCCCTGACCTCAATCCTATAGAAAATTTGTGTCCAGAACAATAAAAGCATGTGCGAGCAAGGAGGCCTACAAACCTGACTCAGTTACACCAGCTCTGTCAGGAGGAATGGGCCAAAATTCACCCAACTTATTGTGGGAAGCTTGTGGAAGGCTACCCAAAACTTTTGACCCAAGTTAAACAATTTAAAGGCAATGCTACCAAATACTAATTGAATGTATGTCAACTTCTAACCCACTGGGAATGTGATGAAATAAATAAAAGCTGAAATAAATCATTTTCTCTACTATTATTCTGACATTTCACATTCTTAAAATAAAGTGGTGATCCTGACTGACCTAAGACAGGGAATTTTTACTAGGATTAAATGTCAGGAATTGTGAAAAACTGAGTTTAAATGTATTTTGCTAAGGTGTATGTAAACTTCCGACTTCAACTGTACGTATTGTATGAATGTGTGTATGTGTGTGTGTGTTGGTATTTACTGTGTGCATGTGCATGTGCGATGAATAAACCCATGACTCCTCTGTCATGATTGGAGACTGTAACATGTAGTTAAGTTAAGTTAAGGAATACCTGGGATAGGATAAAGTAATCCTTCTACCCCCCCCCCCCCCCCACCCCAAAAAAAAAATATATATATATATATATTGTAAAGTGGTTATCCCACTGGCTATAAGGTGAATGCACCAATTTGTAAGTCGCTCTGGATAAGAGCGTCTGCTCTGTAGCTCAGCTGGTAGAGCACGGCGCTTGTAACGCCAAGGTAGTGGGTTCGATCCCCGGGACCACCCACACATAAAAATGTATGCACGCATGACTGTAAGTCGCTTTGGATAAAAGCGTCTGCTAAATGGCATATTAATTAATATTAAAAATGACGTAAATGTAGTCTGGGATGGGCCATCTCTGCAAAGTCAGCAACCAACCTGCTCTACCCATCATACAGTGCCAAAGGCTTGGAGGCCAGGTTGTCTGCATGGCATATTGCATTTATGTTTTTCCAAGAACACTTAAGGAATGGTTTGATTTTTCCCTCTATGTGTGTCACTGTATACTTCAAATCCATCGATGACCAAAACCATTCCAAACATTACACAAACCCTAAATGCCTTTCAATAGTCTCTCTGGTTTGTCTAGGTTTCTATGGGTCACCACACCCAGGAGGGCCTGTATCACCACATAACAAAATACTGTGCAGTGTTGTTCCATCCAACCCTTTTGGGCCATGAGGTCAACCAGGGGGAGGTTCTCATTTGTCCATCTCAGATAGCTGTCCCAGCCAATTATTCTGATCTAATGTACGACCTGGCTTGCGTCCGCTGTGACGCCAGATGCTACTGCAAAAACCCGCAGAGTCCCACTGTGGTTTATAATATTAAGCAGACTCCCTCGGCCCCGGACAGACTTTCTTTCTTTTTTTGCAGGAGGAGGAAACCTCCCTTTGCTGGCAAAAGATGTGTGTGTGTGTGTGTGTGTGTTATTCAAATGCCCCTTTTCTCAATGCCCCAACCACTACTTGGCCTCAACATTTATTACAACATTTACCAATAATGGAAAAATCAATCAGTCAGTCTGTGAAGTTTCAAGATATCGTAAACTTGCATGAACCCAAGTGTGTAGACTCCACTCTCTATCCAAGCACATTAATCATTCTCACATGTTTTCCATGGTACTGCTAGCATTCAGAGTTCTTAGTTCAACACACCTTGAATAATATACATTGCAGTTTGAAAATACTTACACAAAATAAGCCCCATCTGTTGGAGTCTTTTGCTCCCATGGGCTCCCCAAGACACAGATCCTGGAACAGTTTCAGACTGCACTCACAGCATCACAACAGCTTTCCACCATGGTCCATATTCATAAAGAATGTCAGAGTAGGAGTGCTGATCCCAATGGTCCATATAATCTTATTAAGATATAAAAGGCAAAGCAGATCCTAGATCAGCACTCCTCTGAGCCTCTTTAATACAGGCCATATGTGTACAGCTTCACCTCTGATTCACAATACCACACCGTAGTATACTACTGCAGTTACTTCATCCTTCCTGAGTAGCGAGCAAATGTAAATTTCAACGCAAAGGTCAGTATCGATTGCGATGTTGGGATAACTGTGCTAGATACTGGAGATGAATGATAGGAAAGTCCAGCAGTGATACTGTTCTGAGTATCTGTCTTCAGACTACATGTCCAATGTCTAATTGGTTCTGTGAATGGATGGAGAAGCCAAATTGGCGGGTGCACGTTACATTTTGATAATTATAGGTTTGCCTAGAGCTGCGGTTTCTAGCAAGCGGCTGCCTTACTGGGAAATACAATGTCCCTTTGACATCTAATTGGTATTCATCTCTGGCTTTCTCACAATTAGATTTGCTCAACTCCTGCTTCCTCTCTCCTCCGTCCTCTCTCGCGTCCTTATGAAAAAGGTTAAAGGTAATCGAGGAGAGTGAACGCGGACGACAATGCGCTTGTATTGAAATCAAAAGCGCCTTCTCCACTCGCACGTGATCAGGCAAATTACGTTTACAGGGGTGCATCCCAAAATAAATGTGTTAAGTGATAAAAATGAATTAAGTTACAAGACATTTTATAGATAAAAGAATAAGTAGCATGTCATTTAAAAATGTGTGCATGATTTTCTCCTCCGACAATACAACAGCTGATTCAAAGGGGGTGTGGCAGATATCAAAACTCTTCTGTGGTAGGATACACTTGTGCTTCCTCGCCAAAAGGAGGCTATCGAGGAGGGGAGGAGCATCTTCCATTTGCCTACTAACGAATTGACACTCTCCTCGACCACTTATCGGTTTCCGTGTCACGCAGTAGAGAGGACGGAGGAGAGAGGACAGAGGACGGACTTTTGCCTAAATTAGAAAAGGCCATGGACCAGGAAACGGTTTGTCAGCACAGGGGTAAGTATAGGTTAAAATGTTTGACAGATGTCAGCCTTACTCCTCATCTCAGATGTTAAACCAACTGGTCTCCCCCTCCGCCCTCACAGAAATTAAAGGTCTTTACATCTAGGCTTTATAGATTATCCATTTTAATCACCTGGTAAATCACCTGATTGCTAATGCTTTTTTGATCACGTTGTACTCAAGAAACTAAGCAAATGCCAGTTCGCCAACCAAGAACATTGGACAGTCCAAGAACGAAGCTGGACTTGATATAGTGACACAAGCACAAAACATTGGTAGTGTAGGCGTTGACCTAATGCATTGTGACAAGGCTCTTACAGTTGATGCTGTGACTCACCAGCCCATAACCCCCTGGCCATGAGGAAAATGCATTATTAATAACAATTAGGGTCAGCTTCTCCTCCCCCAATACTTCAGCATTTCACCTACAGCTTTACTTCAGCATTTCACCTACAGCTTAAGCCAACATGTTTTCAGCATTTGATTTGATAACAAAGAGTAGGTCTGGACTATGACAATTGTCAGCTAGAGTTGAATATTTTGGGTGTTTCAATCCACCAACAGATGGGGCGACAGTCGAGAGGGATCCACATAGCTTAAGCAGAGGGAGGGGTTTGTCAACAAGGGGGACATGAGCAGGTCCTCCGGTGGTAGGCAGGCAAATGTATGTACATTTCAGGCAGCACAGTTCACTCTCCATTCAAGGTGTCTCACCGGCGCTTCACTGTCCCCACAGTCTGACTGCCTTGTACGAGATGAAGTTTGTCACTCAGTGATTAGAGCCCGCACAAAAATTTGGAGGAATCCTCTGACTGAGCAATGAATTCCTCACTGCCAGCTCACCATCCATTGCAGTCCTCCTCATGGGTCAGGATACTGTAGAAACAACCAAGGGTGGTGTATTCAAATCAAAACACACTAGCTAACTAGCTAGCTAGCATTGTTAGCTAGCTATGTTGAAAGAGCTGATTTGCCATCAAATTCACATGCAGGAAACAAATAGATGTAACCCAGAGCTATTCAAAACCAAAAATAAAATAAAAAGACCTCACAGCACCATGACAAAATGGAATAATGTGTAGAATAGCAGGAAAACAGCAACATTTTCTCTCAGCCTCATGGCAAAATGTGTAAAATTATCATGAGATTAGCTATAAAACTGCGCTACGTGACTGCTTCAATCAGTTGTTTGCCACAGCACTTGTATGAGAGTGACAGATGCCTGCTCCATATGGCCCTGGGCAGTGGAGCTCAGACGGGCCCCAGGGGCCTGGCACTAATCATTCGCTGGGAGCTCCCTATGGAGGCCAGGGGACACTGCTACCAAGAGTCTAAGACCCCCACTGACACTGATAGATGCACATCCAGACTCTCTCTGACACTTTAATAATTAGCCCAGCAGACACTACTTTCTGTGTATTTCCTCACTCAAAAGGAAAATATATATTGGCTACTGGCTCTGTTATTTTCAAGGGTATATATGGGGATGAATGTAATGTTTATTTGTGATTTCACGTCATTTATCTCTGGGATGAGGAAAGTCTCCAGTTTGTTGCGTAGTTCTATGTGTACAGTGAACGCATGTTAATCAGATGAGACGTGGGTTGGATCATTAGATTCATAATGGTTTTAAATGAATCATAATTATTATTTTACATTTACATTACATTTTAGTCATTTAGCAGACGCTCTTATCCAGAGCGACTTACAGGAGCAATTAGGGTTAAGTGCCTTGCTCAAGGGCACATTTACGTCATTTAGCAGACGCTCTTATCCAGAGCGACTCACCAATTGGTGCGTTCACCCTATAGCCAGTGGGATAACCACTTTACAATTTTTTTTTTGGGGGGGGGGGGGGGGTAGAAGGATTACTTTATCCTATCCCAGGTATTCCTTAAAGAGGTGGGGTTTCAAATGTCTCCGGAAGGTGGTGAGTGACTCCGCTGTCCTGGCGTCGTGAGGGAGCTTGTTCCACCATTGGGGTGCCAGAGCAGCGAACAGTTTTGACTGGGCTGAGCGGGAACTATGCTTCCGCAGAGGAAGGGGAGCCAGCAGGCCAGAGGTGGATGAACGCAATGCCCTCGTTTGGGTGTAGGGACTGATCAGAGCCCGAAGGTACAGAGGTGCCGTTCCCCTCACTGCTCCATAGGCAAGCACCATGGTTTGTAGCGGATGCGAGCTTCAACTGGAAGCCAGTGGAGTGTGCGGAGGAGCGGGGTGACGTGAGAGAACTTGGGAAGGTTGAACACCAGACGGGCTGCGGCATTCTGGATGAGTTGTAGGGGTTTAATGGCACAGGCAGGGAGGCCAGCCAACAGCGAGTTGCAGTAGTCCAGACGGGAGATGACAAGTGCCTGGATTAGGACCTGTGCCGCTTCCTGTGTAAGGCAGGGTCGTACTCTCCGAATGTTGTAGAGCATGAACCTGCAGGAGCGGGTCACCGCCTTGATGTTGGCGGAGAACGACAGGGTGTTGTCCAGGGTCACGCCTAGGCTCTTCGCACTCTGGGAGGAGGACACAGCGGAGTTGTCAACCGTGATGGCGAGATCATGGAACGGGCAGTCCTTCCCCGGGAGGAAGAGCAGCTCCGTCTTGCCAGGGTTCAGCTTGAGGTGGTGATCCATCATCCATACTGATATGTCTGCCAGACATGCAGAGATGCGATTCGCCACCTGGTTATCAGAAGGGGGAAAGGAGAAAATTAATTGTGTGTCGTCTGCGTAGCAATGATAGGAGAGACCATGTGAGGATATGACAGAGCCAAGTGACTTGGTGTATAGAGAAAATAGGAGAGGGCCTAGAACTGAGCCCTGGGGCACACCAGTGGTGAGAGCACGTGGTGCGGAGACAGATTCTCGCCACGCCACCTGGTAGGAGCGACCTGTCAGGTAGGACGCAATCCAAGAGTGAGCAGCACCGGAGATTTCCAACTCGGAGAGGGTGGAGAGGAGGATCTGATGGTTCACAGTATCAAAGGCAGCAGACAGGTCTAGAAGGACAAGAGCAGAGGAGAGAGAGTTAGCTTTAGCAGTGCGGAGAGCCTCCGTGACACAGAGAAGAGCAGTCTCAGTTGAATGACCAGTCCTGAAACCTGACTGGTTTGGATCAAGAAGGTCATTCTGAGAGAGATAGCAAGAGAGTTGGCTAAAGACGGCACGCTCAATAGTTTTGGAAAGAAAAGAAAGAAGGGATACTGGTCTGTAGTTGTTGACATCAGTGGGATCGAGTGTTGGTTTCTTGAGAAGGGGAGCAACTCTCGCTCTCTTGAAGACGGAAGGGACATGGCCAGCGGTCAAGGATGAGTTGATCCGCGAGGTGAGGTAGGGGAGAAGGTCACCGGAGATGGTCTGGAGAAGAGAGGAGGGGATGGGGTCAAGCGGGCAGGTTATTGGGCGGCCTGCAGTCACAAGTCGCAGGATTTTATCTGGAGAGAGAGGGGAGAAAGAAGTCAAAGCATAGGGTAGGGCAGTGTGAGTAGGACCAGCAGTGTCATTAGACTTAACAAACGAGGATCGAATGTCGTCAACCTTCTTTTCAAAGTGGTTGACGAAGTCATCCACAGAGAGAGAGGAGGGGGGGGCGGGGGGGGGAGGATTCAGGAGGGAGGAAAATGTGGCAAAGAGCTTCCTAGGGTTAGAGGCAGATGCTTGGAATTTAGAGTGGTAGAAAGTGGCCTTAGCAGCAGAAACAGATGAAGAAAATGTAGAGAGGAGGGAGTGAAAAGATGCCAGGTCGGCAGGGAGTTTAGTTTTCTTCCATTTCCGCTCCGCTGCCCGGAGCTCTGTTCTATGAGCTCGCAATGAGTCATCAAGCCACGGAGCTGGAGGGGAGGACCGAGCCGGCCGGGAGGATAGGGGACACAGAGAGTCAAAGGATGCAGAAAGGGAGGAGAGGAGGGTTGAGGAGGCAGAATCAGGAGATTGGAGGGAGAAGGATTGAGCAGAGGGAAGAGATGATAGGATGGAAGAGGAGAGAGTAGTGGGAGAGAGAGAGCGAAGGTTGCGGCGGCGCATTACCATCTGTGTAGGGGCAGAGTGAGTAGTGTGGGAGGAGAGCGAGAGAGAAAAGGAAACAAAGTAGTGGTCGGAGACATGGAGGGGAGTTGCAGTGAGATTAGTAGAAGAGCAGTATCTAGTAAAGATGAGGTCAAGCGTATTGCCTGCCTTGTGAGTAGGGGGGGACGGTGAGACAATCGTAAATCAAGAATGATTAAACAGATTAGGACACAAGGTCAAAGTTAGGGAAGAGGGTAAACCATCCACGTCACACATCCTGGAAGAGGTAAGTTACTGGCAAACCTTTTTTTGTATTGGGAGTTTATTATTTTCTGTCTGTTTCAAGCGGCTGCGTGGGAGTGACAAGGATTTACAGTTTCTTAGTGGGTAGTTGAGTAAGTTTCGCTTCCTCTTTCTGACAAATTAGCCGTGGTTTGATAACTGTGAAAACCAACTCCAAGGAATCCAAGTCCATTCACTCCCAAACACGTTATGCTCCGCTGACCACAATAAAATTCTGACACAACATTCAAGAAAGTGTTGACTCACTTTGACACACTGTAGGTAGTTCAATAGATGTAGAGAAGCAAGACTTCTCAGACTTCTCAAGACTTCTCAGACATTTCACAAGAAGGTTGCACAATGCTGCCATACTAAGAATTCTGTAATGCATTAACCAACCTTTAAGACACAATAAGACACATAGTACCATACTGCCATCTCTTCTATAGATGTCATGCCATACAATACAGTCGTCTTGGCAATGAATTAACAGAAAGGAGTTGGCTGAAAGCCCAAATAGTTTTGACCATCACGCTAGACATAAATGTCCACTTAAAGAGTTGATTCAAACACACCTGAATGGGGAATTATATAATTGGTGTCCGCTAACTCTGATGGACAGCGTTTACAAGATCTCAGTGTAACGTTACTGTACAGTTCCATCTGCTGTTACCAGCAGGTCTTCATTTACATTTACGTCATTTAGCAGACGCTCTTATCCAGAGCGACATACAAATTGGTGCATTCAACTTATGATAGCCAGTGGGACAACCACTTTTTATTTTTAATGGGGGGGTGGGGGAGGTGGGGGTAGAAGGATTACTTTTATACTATTCCAGGTATTCCTTAAAGAGGTAGGGTTTCAAGTGTCTCCGCTGTCCTGTCATCGTGGGGGAGCTTGTTCCACCATTGGGGTTTCCAGAGCAGCGAATAGCTTTGACTGGGCTGAGCGGGAACTGTGCCTCCGTAGAGGTAGGGGGGCTAGCAGGCCAGAGGTGGATGAACGTAGTGCCCTCGTTTGGGTGTAGAGTCTGATCAGAGCGTGATGGTAAGGAGGTGCCGTTCCCCTCACAGCTCCGTAGGCAAGCACCATGGTCTTGTAGTAGATGCAAGCCTCAACTGGAAGCCAGTGGAGTGTGTGGAGGAGGGGGTGACATGAGAAAACTTGGGAAGGTTGAACACCAGACGGGCTGCAGCGTTCTGGATAAGTTGTAAGGGTTTAATGGCACAGGCAGGGAGCCCAGCCAACTGTGAGTTGCAGTAATCCAGACGGGAGATGACAAGTGCCTGGATTAGGACCTGTGTCGTTTTCTGTGTAAGGTAGGGTCGTACTCTGCGAATGTTGTAGAGCAAGAACCTGCAGGATCGAGTCACCGCTTTGATGTTACACAATGGAGTTGTCAACCGTGATGGCGAGATCATGGAGTGGGCAGTCCTTCCCCGGTAGGAAGAGCAGCTCCGTCTTGCTCAGGTTCAGCTTGAGGTGGTGATCCGACATCCACACTGATATGTCTGCCAGACATGCAGAGATGCGATTCGCCACCTGGTTGTGTAGTTGTTGACATCTGAGGTTTTTTGAGGAGGGGTGCAACTCTCGCTCTCTTGAAGATGAAAGGGACATGGCCAGCGGTCAAGGATGAGTTGATGAGCGAGGTGAGGTAAGGGAGAAGGTCTCCGGAAATGGTCTGGAGAAGAGAGGAGGGGATAGGGTCAAGTGGGCAGGTTGTTGGGCGGCCAGCTGTCACAAGTCGCAAGATTTCATCTGAGAGAGGGGAGAAAGAAGTCAAAGCATAGGGTAGGGCAGTGGGAGCAGGACCAGCGGTGTCATTTGACTTAATAAATGAGGATCGGATGTCGTCAACCTTCTTTTCAAAATGGTTGACGAAGTCATCCACAGAGAGGGAGGAGGGAGGGGGAGGAGAAGGTGGCAAAGAGCTTCCTAGAGTTAGAGGCAGAGGCTTGATAAGGATTGATAAGGATGTTAAGCTTGAATGGGCTAGTGACTGTGACAGCATGGAATTCAAATGAGGAGATAGACAGCTGGGTCAGGGGGAAAAGAGAACATTTCCACTTGGGAGAGATGAGGATTCCTGTGTCACCGCCGCGCTGACCAGATGCTCTCGGGGTATGCGAGATCACATCAGACGAGGAAAGAGCAGTAGGAGTAGCAGTGTTTTCTGTGGTAATCCATGTTTCCTTCAGATGCCAAGAAGTCGAGGGCATGGAGGATAGCATAGGCTGAGATGAACTCTGCCTTGTTGGCCGCAGAACGGCAGTTCCAGAGGCTGCCGGAGACCTGGAACTCCACATGGGTCGTGCGCGCAGGGACCACCAGATTAGAGTGGCAGCAGCCACGCTGTGTGAAGCGTTTGTATGGCCTGTGCAGAGAGGAGAGAACAGGGATAGACAGACACATAGTTGACATGCTACAGAAAAGGCTACAATAATGCAAAGGAGATCGGAATGAAATTGACTAAACATCTGGGAAAGCGAGAGTGTGGGGCCTCCCTCACTTATGTTTCACTGAAACACTCAAATATAACTCTCCCAACTTCCACTTTAAACATTATAATTGTTGTAAACTACAGTGGTTCAATGTTTTCTAGGAATAGACTCTAACTTAGTTTATTCAGCTAGCTAACTTGGTGAACTTCCGTGAAAACCACCCATCGCACCGTATCCTATGACGCCATAGCTAACTAGCATGCTAGCTTCCAATAACACAGTTTAGCACCAGTACACGGTTCCAACAAACTACCAATAGTGTGTTAACACGCTAAACAGATAATTTGTGTCCGTGTCTAACGTTGTGTAAAGTTTGGGGGTTAGTTTTGACAGTTTGAGTGAGTATGTCGTCAACTTATTCAGCCAGTTAGTTAGCTAGCTAGAATAGTTAGCATATTAGCTAGCCATTGCTCTCTGTCAATGAACCAACCCCTCCTCCCACAGTATGAAACACACAGAGAGAGCCAAGCTAACGTTAACTAGTCACCCATGTCTTGAATTCCTTTTGAACGACTCTGGTTACCAGTATGTACAAATAAAATAAAAACCCTCATGAGTGGGCACATTTGTCCTTCCTGTCACTTTAAAGCCCTCCAAAAATAGCAAGGCTAATTTCCTTATTTTCATCACCCACTCATGGCATGACTGAGAGGGGGGTGGCCTACCTTCGCTCTATGTTAGCATTGCACCCCCACATTAGCAAAACACTGTGGTTCTCTGTGATGAGATTAATGGGACTTAATGCCATTTGTTATTCCTTCCAAAAGGAAACCTACTGAACAGCTACTGTTTTTTCTATACACCATCATTTAGTAATGAGGAAAGGAACCCCCAGTATACCGAGTAGCATTACTCAACGTGAAGGCCAAAAGGCTTATTGTGAGGTAGTGTGTGTGCGAGTTCAGGTGGAAAAATAACAGTAGAATCAGGACTGTTTTTTCTCTGCTTTTTCCACACAATTTATTTATAGATTTTTTTATGCACTTGTCTTGAAAACATGAAATTTGTCAATGATTAGAATTTGTTCCTATACAAGGAGAACATCAGTAACAGAGCACATCACATTAATTAGAATTAGAAATTAGATAATTTAATTAATTAATTTAGTTAATTTCAATTTCCACATTCCAGGGTAGTGCAACGGAGACACGAGTAGGCTAGATTCACTCAACTTTCTCTGACCTCAATTCTTACTTTTTTAAAACTCTGTATTGTTGGTTAAGGGCTCGTAAGTAAGCATTTCACAGTAAGGTGCATGTGACAATAAACATTTGAAATGATTTGATTCTGAGAGAACACCCTAAAAACAAGAACTTACACTCGAATCAGGGAGTCATATTAATTTTAATTTTATGAACACTCGTATGCAGGCTAAAACCTACTCAGAAAAGAGTTATAGCATATTGCCAATGACCTCGTCTTGAACAACACAAACCAACAGTAACTCACTTTTTTTCCTATGGGCCCATGTCTTCGTCTTGGCTTGCCTACTGTTTGAGCAATACAAATAGCCTCACTGTAGTTAGTCACACGCATAAACTGTCCCTGGTCAAATGGTTTACGAATCCTGTTTTCTTTTTAAAACAGTTTGAAAGGAGGGTCATAGACCACATGTAAGGCACTACACAGCGCTAGTCAGAAGTCCACTAAATGTTCCATTCATGTCGAAGCACTACTGGCCTGGTCCTATAATCTACTTTAGTGATGTGGTCGGCCAGAAAAAAAACAACGGCCGTAGTCAGTTTACTCTCTAATAGTGAAGGTTTATAAATTAAGGAAACCACCCTTGCCTAATGACATGGGGCAGCCTCTTTTCTAAGGGAAAGTTTCCAGCCATTTCCAAATCAGCTCCTGGAAATCTCAACAAAATGTCCCTCTTAATTATGTGAGGTTCTCGTGAACACACAGCATATATTCACCGCTGATAGCATGGGCAGGGAGCTAATCTGAAGCAAATGTCTATTTACTGTATGTTAGCATGAAATCAATCTAGCGCATTGCACAAACTAGGAATTAGAGGTCACCCCTTAAATATCCTTTTAAGCTTAGTTGACGCACACACCAAAGCAGGGCTCTGTCTATACTGAATATTTCATCAATTTCTCTTGCTTCCTTTCCCTGTTAACAACGCAGAGAAGTATTTCATATTCAGCACTGAGCCTAAGAGAGCCTAATATAAACTCTTTGTCGTCCTAACCTGATGAAAACGGGTTCGTCATGGTCTTTTAAAGTGAAAAATATTTTTTGAGTTTATATTAGTTTGTTTGAGCATACCAGCGTTTATGAAACATCATGGTAGGCAATAAAGAACCTTGTGGACAAGCGAAGTGCAACAATGACTGCCAAGCCATTGGTAACAGTGATTGGTAAATAAAGAATATAACCATGTCTTTCTGCATTCAGATTATGTTACCTTCCCCATTTAGCCGTGTGTTCCACTAAGACCTGTCTAGTCCAAGGGGGGCTCTTACTTTCAAGTGTATAAATCGCCAGCTGTTATTCTCTCGGCAGTCGTCAGGGAGACGGGCTTACCTGCTGAGCCTGTCTTGTTCCTGCGCCCACTGTTTAGCCATGGTGGGGAAAGAGTGTGTGTGTTCATGTGAGTGTGTGTGTGTGATTGTGTATGTGTGTGTATGGTGGGGGCTTCCATTAGATGTACAATACTTTTCCATTAGATCATCTGTCCTCTATATTACCACATTCTTTTTATTTTCAAAGATGGACTGGGGTCAGCAGAGTTTGTCTAGGTGTGGTGAAATAAATTGGACACTCAAGAGCTTCTCTGAGACTTTCCACAGGGAGAAGCTTTGTCTGGGTGGAACCCGTCTGACTTCGCTGGGATGGACAGCATCCAAAATAAACACCTCACACTGAAGCCACTGACCTAAGCAAAGGTCATCACAATGCAAAAATACGCAAGAGCACATTTTGGGACATTGTGATGGCTCGTTGAAATGGCATTTATCTTTCATATTGAATTCAATCAAAGTGTCCATCCCCAATTTAGGCCACCAGTGTTTTTACGATTTTCCGAGACGGAATTCTAAGCGAATGGTAGTGCTTCTACCTTTAAAGTGGATGATCTTTTCTGATGAAAGACGTTGTCACGATCCGCAGAGACAATGGCAATTCCAATCAACTCTCTAATATTGTCACCTTTGATTAAAAATCACGGAAATGCACCTCGATGTTAAGCTTTTCTGACACTTATCAGAAGTTCTACTCCTTATTTTGGACTCCCAGACCATAGCCATGCACTTTTGTATTGTAAGGCTTTTACAGCTAATCAAACTCTTCAGTTTTCCGTATAAAAACGTCTTTGAAGTCTGTCTCGGATCTGAGAGATCAAACGCTCCAATATAAAACTGTTATGGAATCACTAAACGTAAGCCGTATCAAAAACGTTACCCACCTGTGCTGGGGCCTATGAAACATATGAAGCCCCAAAGCTTCTGACCTCCCTGGGTATTGTCTTCAATGTTACCTATGTATGACATGATTTCTGGATAGCAACATATTTTCTTTATGTATCGAACTGTCCAGCTGTCTGCAGAAACATTCCACCGTGGATGATGCTGTCAACAAGGTCTGGATCACAGCATGGTCAATGAAAAACGTCTCTTTGGATGGGTTTATTGAGGTCACTTTTCTGGCAAGGGCTCTCGATTCCTGAACTTTCTCCAAGCCCCCTGTTCATACTGTATTGTCTATTTTCCTCCAAATTATCTCTAATGTTTATGTAGTATTTACTATACTGTATTGTCAGTGGGATTATTTGTGTTTATAACGTGTTGTCTTCTTTTTAGTTTACTTTGTTTTTTTGGTATGATTTTATATTACTGTGCTTGGCCTGACTCTTTCATAAATAAAGATAAAGTGTTTTGTTTTACAGAAAGAAATAGACTATACATGTTATCTGAACACAACAAGCCCTGCTGTTCCAAATGGGGACTTCTGACTGGGGACATTTTAGTCGCTTGAGATAAACTGTTTTGAACATAGTTGAACCTTGGGACCAAGGCAATTAGACACCCGTGTCCTTTGGAAAGGAACACAATCCCACAGGGGCTGAAAATGGTAATACCTCATGCCAGCTCTGCAGACACAATAGTAAATTGTTTAAATTTCACCCTGAAAAGTACACTGTGCACTGTCGCCGTCTCACATCAAATTATGGCCATCGCTTCAGACGACGAGAATAATTTTGCCTATCAGCAGTATACAACTATATCCATGTGAAATTGATGGGGTGAATATGCCCTGTACCAACCAGAGGCTTAAATGCAGGTAATTATGGCTTAAATTAGACTCACTCTTTTTATTGGCCTCTTAGTTCTTGGCTCAGTGTGAGGTTAAGATGAGTTGGCATTGCTCATGGCATTTTAAATAGCTTGTGGTCCCAGGCTCCTTTCAACTTCAGAAGCGAGCGGATTGGTTGGGAAACATTTTAACAATGCTACAGTAAATTACCTTCAACCAATTAATAATGCTCTTGGCCCCACATGTTTTACATCTCTGTATGACGCAAGCAGAGGTACTAAGACAAACCCTAGAGCTCAGAGCACTGAAATGACATTATAGCAGTCATTGTGGTCAGTTTCAATCACCGAGCTACCAATTCTACTAATTTGTTTAAAAGCTTCCCTGTACTGTATTTTCATCATCTAGGTTTTGAAGCAATTTAAAAGAGATCCACTGGGCACAGACGTCAATTCAACATCTATTCCACGTTGGTTCCACGTCATTTCACTGACATTATGTGGAAACAACATTGATTCAACCAGTGTGTGCCCAGTGGGGTGTGTTACAAATTCCCTGCCGGTGGGTGATTCATAACACCATCTCACAGCCGTCTCTCAGCGACACAAACTTTTTTCGTTTTAAAAAAACACTACCTTTCCTACTACCATTTCTGATGTGTGTCAATAAAGTATCCATGTGTGTAACTCTGTGATGTTGCCTCATTCCCCTCTGACAAGGGCAGGTGCTAGCTGGTCACAGATCAGCCCAAGCGGAGAGTCTCTTTCAAACAGAGAGAGCAAGCAAATTGTGAAATGTTAGCTTGTTTTAAGCGTACAAGATCTGAATGCTGTGTTTAGAATCGAGAACTAAGGCTTGTTTGCTTTGACTTTTTAAAAAAAGATATAGACATTCAGAAGATGAACTTGCCTGAGGCGCACCAGATAAGATCCTTTTCAACCTGTCACTTTGTGACGTGTGTGTCAGCCTGACGATTATTCAGGATGATGGCCGGTGGGGCCTTCCTTCACACTCTCTGTTGTGCCACTCTCAGATGGGACCTGCGAGGGTATCTGCTTGGATTCACAATCCAGCGTTATTATGATGACAGGCTAGGCAAAGAAGGGATTACCTCTCGAGATGTCAGTCTCCATTTGCTATACTGTCACTGACTGTCATGAGCAGTGCACTACACGGTCACAATGAGAGTAAGAAATGCAGAGGGTTGGAGGGTTTCGTATTAGGATACAGCATGTTTCTCCATAGCACATTATTTGAGAATGGGAGATGACAGACAATTGTATAGCATAAGCGTAATTGGGTATGCTTGTCATCTGCTGTGACACCATATCATAGTTCCTGTGAAAGGAGCAAGAGATGCATTTATATAGGGCTGTTGAGATGAGGGTGGTCACGACAACAGGAAATGACTCATCCCTCCGTGACCAGACTGATTGAATGGAATGGAATGAATACAGTTTTGACAGCTACTGTATATGACACATAAATAAACTATGTTTTAAATAATTAAAGGCCCAGTGCAGTCAAAACTCAGTTTTTCCTGTGTTTTGTATCATATTATAAAACGGGTGCTATCTAATCCTGAATGCAGATTGGTTAAAAGCGCATTCCAGCCAGTGTCTATTCCACAAGCTACCACCAGCTAAATCTATGACGTTAAAATGCCTATTTACTCTGTTCCATTTGACTGCACAAAACTGCCCACTGTTTCATCAGCCCAACCAGGCACGTGATTGTGTTAGTTGTGTTGTTGGCTAGCTCCTCTGAACAACAGTGTCCTGACGAGAGAGCACAATTTCCATGCCAGGAAAAATCGTGCATCATTAGCTCATTGTTATGGATGTATCCAAATAAATGTCACTAGAAAAACAGCTTTTCGACTTCGACTTTGTCTCGGGCCTAACAACACCCATGCCAATATATCCTCCAAACACAGGCTTCTCTGGCATTATCATTTAATTGTACAACAGCTGTTGAAACTAACACTGTAAAAGTGTGCAGAAATTGGATCAGTGTTATTTCCTTATAGTTGCTAGTTTAAAATCAAATCTACAGAAGACCTTCTAATCAGTAGGTTTTGCATGGGTGGAGTTTTGGCTTGCCTGTTGACATCACCAGGCGGTATAAGTTAATATAGACTAATAACAAAGAGTGTTCCAAACATATGCACTACAGGTCAAAAGTTTTAGAACACCTACTCATTCAAGGGTTTTTCTTTATTTTTACTATTTTCTACATTGTAGAATAATAGTGAAGACATCAAAACTATGAAATAACACATATGGAATCATGTAGTAACCAAAAAAGTGTTAAACAAATCAAAATACATTTTATATTTGAGATTCTTCAAATAGCCACCCTTTGCCTTAAATGACAGCTTTGTACACTCTTGGCATTTTCTCAACCAGCTTCATGAGGTAGTCACCTGGAATGCATTTCAATTAACAGGTGTGCCTTCTTAAAAGTTAATTTGTGGAATTGTTTTCCTTTTTAATGTGTTTGAGCCTATCAGTTGTGTTGTGACAAGGTAGGGGGGTATACAGAAGATAGCCCTATTTGGTAAAAGTCCATATTATGGCAAGAACAGCTCAAATAATAATATATAATAATAATATAATAATAATAAATAAGCAAAGACAAATGACAGCCCATCATTACTTTAAGACATGAAGGTCAGTCAATACGGAACATTTCAAGAACTTTGAAAGTTTCTTTAAGTGGAGTCGCAAAAACCATCAAGCGCTATGATGAAACTGCCTCTCATGAGGACCACCACAGGAATGGAAGACCCAGAGTTACCTCTGCTGCAGAGGATAAGTTCATTAGAGTTACCAGCCTCAGAAATTGCAGCCCAAATAAATGCTTCAAAGAGTTCAAGTAACAGACACATCTCAACATCAACTGTTCAGAGGAGACTGTGTGAATCAGGACTTCATGGTCAAATTGCTGCAAAGAAACCACTACTAAAGGACACCAATAAGAAGAAGAGACTTGCTTGGGCCAAGAAACACGAGCAATGGAAACTAGACCGGTAGAAATGTGTCCTTTGGTCTGGAGTCCAAATGGGAGATTTTTGGTTCCAACCACTGTGTCTTTGTGAGACACGGTGTAGGTGAACGGATGATCTCCGCATGTGTATTTCCCACCGTAAAGCATGCAGGAGGAGGTGTTATGGTGTGGAGGTGCTTTGCTGGTGACACTGTCTGTGATTTATTTAGAATTCAAGGCACACTTCACCAGCATGGCTACCACAGCATTCTGCAGCGATACGCCATCCCATCTGGTTTGGGCTTAGTGGGAATATCATTTGTCTTTCAACAGGACAATGACCCAACAAATCTCCAGGCTGTGTAAGGGCTATTTTACCAAGAAGGAGAGTGATGGAGTGCTGCATCAGATGACCTGGCCTCCACAATCCCTCGACCTAAACCCAATTGAGATGGTTTGGGATGAGTCGGACGACAGAGTGAAGGAAAAGCAGCCAACAAGTGCTCAGCATATGTGGGAACTCCTTCAAGAATGTTGGAAAAGCATTCCAGGTGAAGCTGGTTGAGAAAATGCCAAGAGTGTGCAAAGCTGTCATCAAGGCAAAGGGTAGCTATTTGAAGAATCTCAAATATAAAATATATTTTGATTTGTTTAACACTTTTTTGGTTACTACATGATTCCATATGTGTTATTTCATAGTTTTGATGTCTTCACTATTATTCTACAATGTAGAAAATAGTAAAAATAAAACTTGAACGAGTAGGTGTGTCCACATTTTTGACTGGTACTGTATATCAGTGTTCTATATCTATGGTTCCAAACTTTTTCGCCAATAACAGGTAGTTTTCAGATTACATATCCCTCCCCCTCCCCACTCAGACCACTCCCAGACAGTCCTAGCAAAATTATTGCTTGAGAAATATTATTTTGCTAAAAAGCTATTTTTGAACATTTTTATGGAAAACTATTATAGTAAGGTACTGAATTGTTACCCAGAAATTATTTGATATTTAAATAAAAATGGCTGCATTATTGGGCCTTTAAAGAACTATAGTACCGGTATGTTATATAAGAACATTTAAATACCCAAATGGATATGAAAGAAAGGAAACCTTTGGATCATATTTTAGTGTTACAAGAACTCCAGAGGGATTAGTTAAAACAATTAGCAAGATAATATTTGATTTTAGTTTGCAGTCATATTTCCATTAGATATCTTTGAGAGCATTAAAAATAGCTAATGAAGGACACATGATTTCCCAGGAGTATTATACTCCCTTGAGTGCTCTGAGGTCATACATCTTTGATAATCCTCTTAATTAAGTGTAATTAAAAAAAGCTGCCATCAGTATTGATAGGAGTGTGTTTAGGGGATATGTGTGATGCTATGTAAGAGCAATACTGAGATGTTTTATCTTCCCATATCTTGAATTGTCAAGTCTTTGTTGCATATACATTGCAGTGCCACCATCAAGACAATCTTTTGAAGTAAACTTTTGGTCACATCACATTGGCATGCCAAACCCATTCTACCCTACCACAGTAGTTATTTAGTCAAGATTTTGCAAAACTGCATACGGCTCTGGACTGGGATTATATATTTATCATATATTCAAAATAAACATTCAATACAATATTGATATATTACTATGCATTTCAAATGTATAGACCCAAACTATCCAACTGTAAGAAAATGCCTCTATGAGGAAGTCTTCGTTAAAATTGTGGCTAAATGCAGTACTTCCAGCTGCCATATGTTATTGTTCTTTCTTGTCATAAAATAAAAGGGCTGTATGAGCGTGCAAAGGGGGCTGAGAACTATCTGCGGAGGACATCGTCAGCCACCACACCCTCCAGGGCCCCAGTCTCCTTCACATGGCCCCACAAGGACACTGGCAGACACACATTTACATTGACATTTTAGTCATTTAGCAGACACTCTTATCCAGAGCGACTTACAGTTAGTGAGGGCATACATTTTCATACTGGTCCCCCAGTTGCTTTGACAAGAATTAGGGAAGCTGTGGGAATGACAAACTGTTAGCCACCAGATGCTGGTAAGTTTCTGTAGTAGCAGTGTTTTGGCGTGACTTTTATAGTGCTTTCATGGAACTTAATGAGCATAAGGACCAATTATTGTGAAACTCATAACTTTTTGTACCCACAAAGTTTGTGAGTGTTCTTTACTTTATAGCTGTTACATTATATTGTATTGTTTATGTGAATACAGACATGGGTTTTGTGGGTGCTTTATAACCAATCTTTATAACATATAGTTTTTCAATATACAATTCACAGTATTATTAATGCACAGGCAACCCAATTCTGATCTTTTTTTAATTAATTGGTCTTTCTGATGTGATTGGTCAAAAGACCAGATAGTGGAAAAAATATCAGAATTGGGCCGCCTGTCTAAATGCATCCATAGATACACATACTGTAAATGTTTGTTGACAAAATGCAGCTGATGCAAATTCGAACTCTGCAGGAGGAAGCGACCAGGCATTGGTGGTTGGACACCATTGGCACAGGTCAGAGCATTTCCACGGGCGATGCCAACTGGTCACGGGCGCTGCCAAGGCAGAGATGGATCAAGGTGACGGGCCGTGGCATTCCCGGAACACGGATCACAGAAGGTACAGTCCACGGGGAACTCTGAAAATCGATCGGTGGGAACCGCTTGCATTTCGGTCTCAGAACCGCGCTCCAGAGCTTGGCTGCAATCCTCTGTGGTGCTTTTAATTTCAGATCAAAGAGGCCCAACCCAACAACCCAATTCTAGTCGTGCAAAAAAACTCTGAAAACTTCTGCAACTGAAACCATTATATTTCCTCAAGGAATATCCCAAATTGGGAGATATCCAAACAATCTCATTGATGCTGGCTACCACACCCTTGACTTCTTGGGCCATGAGAGTTTGACATGTGCAACAGCTGCTGCAACACAATTGTGTTTTGAAAGAAAGATCACTGCAGTGGGTGTCCATATAAGGGGAGCAGGATTGGTCATGACACTTACATATACTATAAACCTGCTGCGTAAAAACTGTACTGTACTTTTCTCTGCAAGGCCAAAAGCAACTGTTTTAAGTACATAGAGACAGTTCATACAGCCCGCTTGTGCATGCTTTCACCACCCACCTCCTCCAGTTTTCTAGACAGAAGATCCTATCAAGGCCATAATAACATCAGAGGGCTGTGAATTTATTGTAGTGCCAGAAACTAAATGAGTTACCAAGGATGAATTCAATCAATTGTTGAGAACTACAGCATTACAGCACACCAGTGTAATACAGCATTTCAGAATTACAGCAGATCACTATTTTAACAGCCCTGAGAATGTTTTCAGAAATACAGAAGGTGTTGGCTATTTACTGAAGGCTGCATTGTAGAGGTACTAACACCATGCCTTTATTTACGTGGAATCAAAGAGAGTGGTTTCTAAGATGATCAAACAGGCATACTTGACAGTCAGCTAGGCATGGATGGCATAGCCACGCGGTTTCAAAGTGCTGCTCCTCAAGCTGCCTCCGAGATATGGTTGCTATGGTAATAAGCATCCTTGGTAAAACACAGGGGATATGGTCTCTGTGAAGAGAGTTATGCAAACAACTCCGTCAAGCAGTACATGAATGACATTGACAGGCCACTGGAGGGCATTTGAAAGAATCAGGGTCAAAAGTATGTCATGCAACTTCTTTCTGTTCACTCTGCTTCTCTGTGTGGTAGTTTGGTACAGTGGTACAGTATCAATCATGTTGGATGCTTCTAGCTATTTGCACTGGAGGGATATGTGTTGTTTTTAGATACCCTTTTGTACTCAATCAAAGTGCCTTTCTGACAGCTGAAAACACTTAAAGCTGCACTATGTAACGTTTTGGGTGACCCTACCAAATTCACATAGAAATGTGAGTTATACATCTGTCATTCTCATTGAAAGCAAGTCTAAGAAGCAGTATATCTGTTTTAGATGCGCTATTTCTATACTTCTCGTGCTTAAGTTTGTTTTTACTTTTACTTTTGGTTTTGTACACCAGCTTCAAACAGCTGAAAATTCAATATTTTTGGTTATGGAAAAGATATTTAACAGTGGTTTAGATGGTACAATGATTCTCTACACTACACTTGTTTGTTTTGTCACATAAACTGAAATTCGGCGAACTATTAGAATTTTAGCAACCAGGAAATGCAGGAGCGATTTCTGCATAGTGCATCTTTAACACTGTATTTACGACAAATTAACCTAAAAATATCCATTACACAGAATAGTAAATGTGCATACTACCTTATCATTTAAAAAACAATGCATTCGTTTAACATTCCTCATGCTCAGACATTAAAATTGTAAAAAATAACTGGAATCATGGTTTATGTTCGAACCTCTATGTTTTTAACACTGAGACGTGTGAGTCATCATTTCAACATCTGTGGCAGATGGTCTTGGTCGAAAAGACACCCTTCCAGAAATGTATGAATAACAACTCTCCTTACTTTCAATTAATTATTAAATAAAGTTGTTCAAACAATTTGACATTGCCAACGACTATGCTAAATAGGGTGATATGGGCTAGAACATCGTTAGAGAAGGCTGTACTGATTTGTCGTCATCTTGGTTAACGCAGCTCTTAATACACACACAAACATTTGTGAATCTTTCTATAATGGGGCGAATGTGTGACATCGGGATAACATTTCAAAATGGTTTGAAACAAAAATTAAATTGATTTTAATGCAGTTCAAAATGTGTACTTAGATAAATAAAAATGAATATATGCAAATTCACCCATAACTCCACCTATACAACAACATAGGCCTAGGGCTATACATTGGCAAGTCAAATTCAAGAACTTTCAGGGTATTTTTCAAGCACTTAATTTCAAGGACCTCAATGTTATTCAATTTTATAATTTATATAATTGTACATACAGTGAGGGAAAAAAGTATTTGATCCCCTGCTGATTTTGTACGTTTGCCCACTGACAGAGAAATGATCAGTCTATAATTTTAATGGCAGGTTTATTTGAACAGTGAGAGACAGAATAACAACAAATAAATCCAGAAAATTGCATGTCAAAAATGTTATACATTAATTTGCATTTTAATGAGGGAAATAAATATTTGACCCCCTCTCAATCAGAAAGATTTCTGGCTCCCAGGTGTCTTTTATACAGGTAACGAGCTGAGATTGGGAGCACACTCTTAAAGGGAGTGCTCCTAATCTCAGCTTGTTACCTGTATAAAAGACACCTGTCTACAGAAGCAATCAATCAATCAGATTCCAAACTCTCCACCATGGCCAAGACCAAAGAGCTCTCCAAGGATGTCAGGGACAAGATTGTAGACCTACACAAGGATGGAATGGGCTACAAGACCATCGCCAAGCAGCTTGGTGAGAAGGTGACAACAGTTGGTGCGATTATTCGCAAATGGAAGAAACACAAAATAACTGTCAATCTCCCTCGGCCTGGGGCTCCATGCAAGATCTCACCTCGTGGAGTTGCAATGATCATGACAACGGTGAGGAATCAGCCCAGAACTACACGGGAGGATCTTGTCAATGATCTCAAGGCAGCTGGGACTATAGTCACCAAGAAAACAATTGGTAACACACTACGCCGTGAAGGACTGAAATCCTGCAGCAATCCTGCAAAGTACTAAGTCATGTTTTGCAGAGGGGTCAAATACTTATTTCCCTCATTAAAATGCAAATAAATTAAAAAAATATTTGACATGCGTTTTTCTGCATTTTGTTGTTGTTATTCTGTCTCTCACTGTTCAAATAAACCTACCATTAAAATTATAGACTGATCATGTCTTTGTCAGTGGGCAAACTTACAAAATCAGCAGGGGATCAAATACTTTTTTCCCTCACTGTATAGGGCCTAGAATAGAACCCCCCCTCCACCCATAAAGCATGCAAAAATAGTCAATATTCTTTTTTTTTAAAGGAGGTCATTACCACTTTAAGAATAATGCATTTTTTAGGCATTGCCAATGCATTGATATTCAAATTATTATTACATTCTAAAATATGTGAGAATAATGTGGACATTGTCTGATTAAATAGATTGGATGCATGCATGGCAATTTTTCTGTAGCCTTTGTGGCTGAAATAATAAAGCCATGAATAGTGGTAACATTAATCTCACAATTTTGAAATTTATAAGGGAGTAGGAGAACTTATAAATTGGCTAAAATAATTGCAAGGACTTTTCAAGCACCAAATATACTTGAAATAGGCTACTTCAAGCCCTTTGTATTGTTCAGAATTGCAGATGTAACATGGAAAACAAAATGTATTTGTCATGTTATTTCATTACATTTACATTTACATCATTTAGCAGATGCTCTTATCCAGAGCGATTTATAAATTGATGCATTCAACTAATGATAGCCAGTGGGACAACCACCTATTTATTTTCATGGGGGGTGGGGGAAGAAGGATTACTTTATACTATTCCAGGTATTCCTTAAAGAGGTAGGGTTTCAACTATCTCCGGAAGGTGGTCAGTGACTGCACTGTCCTGGCATCGTGTGGGAGCTTGTTCCACCATTGGGGTGCCAGAGCAGCGAATAGCTTTGACTGGGCTGAGCGGGAACTGTGCTTCCGTAGAGGTAAGGAAGCTAGCAGGCCAGAGGTGGATGAACGTAGTGCCCTCGTTTGGGTGTAGGGTCTGATCAGAGCCTGAAGGTAAGGAGGTGCCGTTCCCCTAACAGCTCCGTAGGCAAGTGCCATGGTCTTGTAGTAGATGCAAGCCTCAACTGGAAGCCAGTGGAGTGTGCGGAGGAGCGGGGTGACATGAGAAAACTTGGGAAGGTTGAACACCAGACGGGCTGCAGCGTTCTGGATAAGTTGAAGGGGTTTAATGGCACAGGCAGGGAGCCCAACCAACAGCGAGTTGCAGTAATCCAGACGGGAGATGACAAGTGCATGGATTAGGACCTGTGCCGCTTTCTGTGTAAGGTAGGGTCGTACTCTGCAAATGTTGTAAAGCATGAACCTGCAGGATCGGGTCACCGCTTTGATGTTAGTGGAGAACGACAGGGTATTGTCCAGGGTCACTCCAAGGTTCTTTGCACTCTGGGAGGAAGACACAATGGAGTTGTCAACCGTGATGGCGAGATCATGGAGCAGGCAGTCCTTCCCCGGGAGGAAGAGCAGCTCCGTCTTGCCGAGGTTCAGCTTGAGGTGGTGATCCGACATCCACACTGATATGTCTGCCAGACATGCAGAGATGCGATTCGCCACCTGGTTATCAGAAGGGGGAAAGGAGAAAATTAATTGTGTGTCGTCTGCGTAGCAATGATAGGAGAGACCATGTGAGGATATGACAGAGCCAAGTGACTTGGTGTATAGAGAGAATAGGAGAGGGCCTAGAACTGAGCCCTGGGGCACACCAGTGGTGAGAGCACGTGGTGCGGAGACAGATTCTCGCCACGCCACCTGGTAGGAGCGACCTGTCAGGTAGGACGCAATCCAAGAGTGAGCAGCGCCGGAGATGCCCAACTCGGAGAGGGTGGAGAGGAGGATCTGATGGTTCACAGTATCAAAGGCAGCGGATAGGTCTAGAAGGATAAGAGCAGAGGAGAGAGAGTTAGCTTTAGCAGTGCGGAGAGCCTCCGTGACACAGAGAAGAGCAGTCTCAGTTTAATGACCAGTCTTGAAACCTGACTGGTTTGGATCAAGGTCATTCTGAGAGCGATAGCAGGAGAGTTGGCTAGAGACGGCACGCTCAAGAGTTTTGGAGAGAAAAGAAAGAAGGGATACTGGTCTGTAGTTGTTGACATCGGAGGGATCGAGTGTAGGTTTTTTGAGGAGGGGTGCAACTCTCGCTCTCTTGAAGATGGAAGGGACATGGCCAGGACATGGTAAGGGAGAAGGTCTCCGGAAATGGTCTGGAGAAGAGAGGAGGGGATAGGGTCAAGCGGGCAGGTTGTTGGGCAGCCGGCCATCACAAGTCGCAAGATTTCATCTGGAGAGAGAGGGGAGAAAGAAGTCAAAGCATAGGGTAGGGCAGTGTGAGCAGGACCAGAGGTGTCATTTGACTTAATAAATGAGGATCGGATGTCATCTACCTTCTTTTCAAAACGGTTGACGAAGTCATCTTCAGAGGGATGAGGGAGGGGGAGGAGGAGGGGGATTCAGCATGGAGGAGAAGGTGGCAAAGAGCTTCATAGGGTTAGAGGCAGAGGCTTGAAATTTAGAGTGGTAGAAAGTGGCTTTAGCAGCAGAAACAGAGGAAGAGAATGTAGAGAGGAGGGAGTGAAAAGATGATAGGTCCGCAGGGAGTCTAGTTTTCCTCAATTTCCGCTAGGCTGCCCGGAGCCCTCTTCTGTGAGCTCGCAATGAGTCGTCAAGCCACAGAGCAGGAGGGGTGGACCGAGCCGGCCGGGAGGATAGGGGACAGAGAGTCAAAAGATGCAGAAAGGGAGGAGAGGAGGGTTGAGGAGGCAGAATCAGGAGATTGGAGGGAGAAGGATTGAGCAGAGGGAAGAGATGATAGGATGGAAGAGGAGAGAGTAGTGGGAGAGAGAGAGCGAAGGTTGCGACGGCACATTCCCATCGGAGTAGGGACTGAGTGAGTAGTGTTGGAGGAGAGCGAGAGAGAAAAGGATACAAAGTAGTGGTCGGAGACTTGGAGGGGAGTTGCAGAGATTAGTAGAAGAACAGCATCTAGTAAAGATGAGGTCAAGCGTATTGCCTGCCTTGTGAGTAGGGGGGGACGGTGAGAGGGTGAGGATAAAAGAGGAAAGGAGTGGAAAGAAGAAGGCAGAGAGAAATGAGTCAAAGGCAGACGTAGGGAGGTTAAAGTCACCCAGAACTGTGAGGGGTGAGCCATCCTCAGGAAAGGAACTTATCAAGGCGTCAAGCTCATTGATGAACTCTCCAAGGGAACCTGGAGGGTGATAATTGACAAGGATGTTAAGCTTGAATGGGCTAGTGACTGTGACAGCATGGAATTCAAATGAGGAGATAGACAGATGGGTCAGGGGAAAAAGAGAGAATGTCCACTTGGGAGAGATGAGGATTCCTGTGCCACCGCCGCGCTGACCAGATGCTCTCGGGGTATGCGAGAACACATGGTCAGACGAGGAAAGTGCAGGAGGAGTAGCAGTGTTTTCTGTGGTAATCCATGTTTCCGTCAGCGCCAAGAAGTCGAGGGACTGGAGGGTAGCATAGGCTGAGATGAACGGCAGTTCCAGAGGCTGCCGGAGACCTGGAACTCCACGTATCGCAGGGACCACCAAATTAGAGTGGCAGCAGCCACACGGTGTGAAGCGTTTGTATGGCCTGTGCAGAGAGGAGAGGACAGGGATAGACAGACACATAGTTGACAGGCTACAGAAAAAGGCTACAATAATGCAAAGGAGATCGGAATGAAATGAACTAAACACATGGGAAAGCGAGAGAGCGGGGCCTCCCTCACTTACGTTTCACTGAAACACTCAAATATAACTCTCCCAACTTCCACTTTAGAAATGATAATTGTTGTAAACTACAGCGGTTCAAAGTTTTCTAGGAATAGACTCTAACTTAGTTTATTCAGCTAGCTAACTTGGTACATTATTCTTCCGTGAAAACCGTCCAGGTCACCGAATCCTATGACGCCATAGCCAACTAGCATGCCAGCCTCCAATTACACGGTTTAGCACCAATACTTGTTTACAACAAACCAGTTTGTTAACACGCCAAACAGATCATTCGTGTCCGTGTCTAACGTTGTGTAAAGTTTTGGGTTAGTTTTGACTGTTTGAGTTAGTACGTCGTCAACTTATTCAGCCAGTTAGTTAGCTAGAATAGTTAGCATACTAGCTAGCCATTGCTCTCTGCCAACGAACCACCCCTCCTTCGATGGCATGAAACACACAGAGAGAGCCAAGCTAAAGTTAACTAGTACCCATGTCCCGAATTCCCCCAAACGACTCTTGCTACCAGTATGTAAAAACAAAACAAAAATAAACGTAGGTTATAACCTACCCTTAGTAGCTACTGTTAGCCAGTTTAGCGCAAAGCTAGCCACTGAATCGATTCAGCCAGCTCGCGTCTGTCCCAAAGGAGAGAAAGCGTCTACAGATATTACAGCTAGGTCGTTCCAGCTATTGTTCAGTTAGCTATCCAGGTAACAACAAGCTAGCTACATTTCGAGTACAGTAGCCACTAACTACCTAACGCTAACGCTTCAGACAATGAGGTTAGAAAATCAGCTGAATAATAGGTAGCTAGCTGGCATAACTACTGGCACTCTCAAGCGTGAAATAACACTGGAAACAACTATCCACAGTTGCCAATAGTTACCAGTAGCTACCCGCTAGCTAGCTAGCTCTGTTGGTCCAGGCAGTGGGCTAGCTAGCTTCGCGCTTCACTGGGCTCAGCCGAATACAATACTTACCTACAATAATTACCTACAATAACTACCTAGATAAACTACCTACAATACCTAACTACAATACCTACCTACAATCTAAATACATGGTTTAAGCTTCACTCGACACCATATAAGAAGCCAAGCTTACCTCCCGCTAGAGAAGATAAGACACACCTGTTCCATGCTGAAGATGTCTTCACTATTACCAGATCATATTGTTTTCCAATCACATTTATTATTTTGGATTTGTGGCCCATGAAAACAGTTTTCACCTTGTAACATAAGGAGACACAAAATGTTAGCTAGTTACAGTGCATTTCTGACATCTCTATACAAAAAACTGCCCTACAGCTAGATCCAGGATTCTTACAGGGTTCAAGTTCAATGTCTAATTTAACTGATTAATGCTTAATATATGATATAAGGACAACTTACACTGCCATAAATGCAAGGACAGAAAAGTAACGTTTTATGTCACACAATTTTGGACAAATCCGTCAAGACACCAACCATGATAAAGGGTTAAACATTTTATATCAACTCGTGAATTTTAATGAATAAAGCTATGATCCCCCCTTCTATCTTAATGTAATGACATGAACAAATTGTTTTATCAACAGCTGTAACAATTTGTCCAGTGTAGGAAATCCTCACTGGTACCCTAGTTTATAGAAAGACCCACATGCATTAGCGCCAACACACACACACACACACACACACACACACACACACACACACACACACACACACACACACACACACACACACACACACACACACACACACACACACACACACACACACACACACACACACACAAACACACACACACAGATGGAGGAAACAATCAACAGATATAAGGTTGTCACAACAACAAGAGGCTGTTTCTTAAATAAACTTCAGTATTTCCATAGAGTTAAAGTAATACACATTCAGTATGAGACAACACAGTCAATATCAGTCAAACCAAACACCCTGCAGGACTAATTACATTATGTAATATTTTTGGCCTTCAGGTATCACATAAAAGCTATATGAGACAATGTCAAATGCAATCATAACATTATTGTGAAACACAGCTACCTGTGCATTTACGATAATATACTGTAGAGCCAGGTCTTGAGGCGCGTTCAACAAAAGGTACTAGTTAAAATGTTTGCTAACGTTAGAGTACGCTGGCGAACATAATAAATACAAATTACAGTTTGTGGCAAACTTTCGCACACATAAGCCGAGATGGACTCAAGTAAGTCGATATTATTTACATACAGTATGAATTGAAGAACTAAATGTTATATACATTATATTTATATAACAGTGGGCTTATTCACAATATGATCTGGTAATGAAATAACATGACAAATACATGTATGGCTTTTATTCTTTGTGGTGCATGGAGGAAGGAGCCTCAGGCACCAGTATGTATTGCAATCTATTTTTCAAATCAATTTTTATCTATTACTATTTCAACTGACTGTTTATGTAGCCTCTTCAGACAGACCAAAGTGTGTAATGACGCATGTATACGTAATTAGAAATGCCTCTATAATTTGCCTTTTTTAGGCACTAGGCGCTAGCCACAACAGTTTGTATTATGCCCTTGCATCTAAGATGTAACTTAGTCTCGCATCTTGTGTGTGCTTTTTTACTCAGGTATAAGGCTATCCTCGATGGGCATACGAAAACCGGACAAGGCCAAGATTTCTTCACCATAATGGAGGAGGTCTTGTCTGGGGACCCAGCAGTAACTCCTGTCTGACACACATCCCAACACCTCCACCCACACACACCCACAAACCTGCAGACCACAACATTCATACTTACATCCACAAAAAACACCTGCAGAACACAACATTCATACTTACATCCACAAAGAACTGTGCACACCCAACTCTTACCCTCCTCACACTGACACACACCCCAACATCTGAACCCACACACAGCCATAAGCACATACATCACCGAACCCTCACCCTTCTCACACTGACATCCACACACAGCCACGAGAACTTAAAAGGGGAACCAAGAGAAGTGCAACCGCAACCATGGAGGTGAAAATGGATGAAATGCTCAGCCTGCAAAAACATACCATCCAGATTCAACAAGACAGGAACTCTCTCTTGGAAAAGTTCACCGCTGCTTTACGGAGTATCACTGAGCAGTGATTGTGAAATTGAAGAAAATATATATTTTTTAATGAAGAGTGAAATACATTTTTCAATGAGCAGTGATTGTTAATTGAAGTAAATACGTTTTTGAATGAGCAGTGATTGTTATTGTAGTTAAACATTTTTTTGAATAAGCAGTGAGTAATGTTTCTCGATTTTAAAGTCAATCAAATCATTATTTTTTATGTTTATAGTCTTGTGTTATTCATGAATGCAATGTAATAAAACAATCACTATCTGTTTTCCCTGGCAGTTCTGTTTTTGTTATTCTATTCTATGGCATTCTATTTCATGTATCTCAACCATTGAAAGTGCTATTTAATTTTTTAAATGGACACCAGAAAAATGTTCTCCAACAATTATATATATATTTTTAGTGCAGGTGCATCATGCTATCCCTCTTCTGGACAGCCTGGTTACAGAGGGCCACTGTTATCTGCAGGATCAGGGACTAGCACTATGTTATGTGCCTGTGCCACAACACGGTCCTCATCCAAGTCCTCTGTGATGCCCTCATGGATGAGGACCATGTTGTGGAGGACACAGCACTGGCTATGCCGTCTGGGATCTTCTCCAGCAGAAGCATGTCTAGGTGTAAATGAGGTACGGTATTGAATTTTTATAGCCTATCAGCTGTCACACCCAGCCGTCTGGTTGGTCAACTAATTAAGCAGCTGGGCTGCATTCATGCTTCCTTATAGATAACGTTAGCTAGCTAGCTACATCATTGGGGATTTTCATGACACATAACTTTATTTAGTTTGAAAAAAAAACTTGACTAGATTTGTGGTTTGGGTACAGTTAGGCAGTCCATTTTCAACTATACCTATCCCACCCCTAAGGAGCAGCAGCCAGGGCCATGTGCTTTGAGCACCAGCAAGGATTGTTAAGTGAGTGATTGCTCACAAGTGTGAGTTATTGGCAGGTGATTACGGAGCAGAGACAGATTGAAAATCCTCCTGACCATGCTGGGGTTTTGCCTGTGTTTGTTTGAATGTTCAGTTTTGGCATGCGTGATGTTTGTATTTCATTTTATACATACCAAAAATATAAAAACAACATGTAAAGTGTTGATCCCATGTTTCATGAGCTGGAATAAAAGATCTCAGGCAGTTTCCATACACAAAAAATACTTTTTTCTCTCAAATGTTGTACACAAATTTGTTTACATCCCTGTTAGTGAACATTTCTCCTTTACCAAGATAATCCATCCACCTGACAGGTGTGGCATATCAAGAAGCTGATTAAAAAGAATTATCATTACACTTGTGCTGGGGACAATAAAAGGCCATTTTAAAAGCCAATTTATGCTTGATCCGAAAATGTGGTAGGAGGCTCTGTATGGAGGGTTAGTGGCAATTGCGGAGCCTCCGGAGGCATGCAGAGGCCAAATTGAGCACCGTACCGCATCGCAGTGAGCCTCCCAAATTTTGTAACAATGTGGAGGGCTCCGTATAGCTTTGTATAGCTTCGCATTGACATGATTGGTTGACGATAGGTGGGGGCGGGAGTTCCTGTATAAACACCAACTCACTTCCTTGACAACAGCCTTCACAACAGCTCTGCTCAACAGCTCTGCGCTGCTCCATGAAGCGCAAGAAGTATAAATGCTCTGACTTCTGCAGAGGCCGTATTACTGTAAATGCTGCACAGCCAATGGAGACGTCAAATTGACCATGCAGCGCCTTTAAAATGTGCAGTTTTGTCACACAACACAATGCCACAGATTTCTCAAGTTTTGAGAGAGCGTGCAATTGCCATACTGATTGCAGAAATGTCCACCAGTGCTGTTGCCAGAGAATTGAGTGTTCTCTACCATAAACCGCCTCCAACGTCACTTTAGAGAATTTGGAAGTATGTCCAACCGGTTCCGCACCGTAAACTGACTTCAGTGGGCAAATGCTCACCTTCAAGGGCCACTGGCAAGTTGGAGAAGTGTGCTCTTCATGGATGAATCCCGGTGTACCATGCAGATGGCAGACAGTATGTATGGCGTTGTGTGGGCGAGCGGTTTGTTGACGTCGAATGTTGTGAACAGACTGCCCCATGGTGGTGGTGGGGTTATGCTATCGGCAGGCATAAGCTACGGACAACGAACACAACTACATTTTATCGATGGCAATTTGAATGCACAGAGATACCGTGGCGAGATCCTGAGGCCCACTGTCGTGCCTTTCATCCGCCGCCATCACCTCATGTTTAAGCATGTTGCATTTATTTTTGCATGTTGCATTTATATTTTTGTTCAGTGTAATATATATCATTATTTGACACCATTTAAACAGCCTTAACCTTCTTGGGCTGGCCGACTCAAGAGACTGGACAGAGCTCACCCTGGACCACGCTGTCTTCGAGGTACATACAGAGACAACACTGGTCATTTTACAATTACTTTCACTCTACATGCAGACATTTATATCAGGTTATGGACTAGTTAGGCAGGCTATAACCCTTATAATGACAGGTTAGAAACCCTATAATGTCAAAACGAAGTTAGTTTTTTTCGGTAGTCTGGCTAATTAATTTCGTAACACTGTATTGAAATGTAAAACAAAAAAGATCAACGCCATGTTACAGCATTAGTACTATTGTGGGTGCTACCTCATGAACTGTCTCCACCATGGGATGTGAGCAGAGTTGCAATAAGGCAGGCTTTTCCACAGAACATTAATTGTGTGACTGTATTTTTCAACTTGACAATGCCAATGTTATACTGTAGGTATCACTGAAGGACTATTTGATTAAGGCAATAACGATGGCAATAACCTTCTAGCCATATCTCTCTTCACACCTGGTATAGCAGCCTGTTGGTTGTTGTAGGTTTTATACGATAGATACAAATTTGCTTTGTCTCATATCTGTGTCTTTGTAGAGTTGCTACAGCAGACTGTTATGTTACCTGCTGGTGACAACAGTAAACTACCTGTTAGTGATCATGCTTGTCTCCCATAAGTGTTTGTCCCCAGAGCTAGGGCCTAAACACTAATGCGTTTTGTTTATGTTGCATCACATCCATTTCAGGATTGATAACACATCTGATATACTGGCCCGCGACAACAGAAAGATTGATCACACTGTTGGGATAATGGAGTTAAAAAATGAACAACTTATTCTTATTCGCTTGCTAAAGGCATTACCGAGCCTGGCAGGACATCAGCTAGGGTTTTAAGCCAGTGGCTATTTCAGTGGCAATAAAGCTACACAACCGCTTTTAAGATATGTGATTTCTGCTTTTTAATTAGAAGAATATAGAGCACAAGAAAGGCTCACGACACAGCACTACCAATCATGTTCATATAAAAATAATCACTGATGGACATTTCAGTGTCATTTACGGTTTTATATCTACCCCTTGAATACTAATTCTGAATTGCATAATTTCTGTGTTATACGTGATATATCTTTGTAATGAATCTCCAATCAAATTGTCTATCCTGGCGGAATGGATGCTTGCAATATGCATTTTTGATCATCGCACAGCCATGGCTTTCAAAATGAATATATCTGTGGAGCAGATATTACTGTTTTAACATCGCTTTCTTTGTCAGTGGACATGAATACCAAACAGTCTATCTCAAAGTTTTTTTCATTTTAGAGGACCCCAAACTATATATATATTAGATCTGGCATGAGCAATATCAGACTCTGAGTTCTCTATAAGTCTACAGGCACCAGTGATATCAGACCCGCAGTTCTCTGTAAATCTATCAAAGGACCTTTCTTTGATACGATACCTTAGCTCTGTGAAACAATGACATCATTGCCTCATATACAGTACAGTGGCTTGCGAAAGTATTCACCCCCCTTGGCATTTTCCCTATTTTGTTGCCTTACAACCTGGAATTAAAATTGATTTGTTGTATCATTTGATTTACACAACATGCCTACCACTTTGAAGATGCAAAATATTTTTATTGTGACACAAACAAGAAATAAGACAAAAAAAAACAGAAAACTTGAGCGTGCATAACTCTTCACCCCCCCAAAGTCAATACTTTGTAGAGCCACCTTTTGCAGCAATTACAGCTTCAAGTCTCTTGGGGTATGTCTCTATAAGCTTGGCACATCTAGCTACTGGGAATTTTGCCCATTCTTCAAGGCAAAACTGCTCCAGCTCCTTCAAGTTGGATGGGTTCCACTGGTGTACAGCAATCTTTAAGTCATACCACAGATTCTAAATTGGATTGAGGTCTGGGCTTTGACTAGGCCATACCAAGACATTTAAATGTTTCCCCTTAAACCACTCGAGTGTTGCTTTAGCAGTATGCTTAGGGTCATTGTCCTGCTGGAAGGTGAACCTCCGTCACAGTCTCAAATCTCTGGAAGACAAACAGGTTTCCCTCAAGAATGTCCCTGTATTTAGCGGCATCCATAATTCCTTCAATTCAGACCAGTTTCCCAGTCCCTGCCGATGAAAAACATCCCCACAGCATGATACTGCCACCATCATGCTTCACTGTGGGGATGGTGTTCTCGGGGTGATGAGAGTTGTTGGGTTTGCGCCAGACATAGCGTTTTCCTTGATAGCTAAAACGCTCAATTTTAGTCTCATCTGACCAGAGTACCTTCTTCCATATGTTTGGGGAGTCTCCCACATGCCTTTTGGCGAACACCAACGTGTTTGCTAATTTTTTTCTTTAAGCAATGGCTTTTTTCTGGCCACTCTTCCGTAAAGCCCAGCTCTGTGGAGTGTACGGCTTAAAGTGGTCCTATGGACAGATACTCCAATCTCCGCTGTGGAGCTTTGCATCTCCTTCAGGGTTATCTCATAAGACTCCTGAACAGCTAATCATGGCTACCCAGACTATTTGCACTGCCCCCCCACCCCATCCTTTTATGCTGCTGCTACTCTGTTAATTATTTATGCATAGTCACTTTAACTCTACCCACATGTACATATTACTTCAACTACCTCAATTAGCCGGTGCCCCCGCACATTGACTCTGCACCGGTACCCCCCTGTATATATAGCCTCCCTACTGTTATTTTATTTTACTTCTGCTCTTTTTTTCAACACTTTTTTTGTTGTTGTTTTATTTTTACTTTTTTGTTAAAAAGAAATGCACTGTTGGTTAAGGGCTGTAAGTAAGCATTTCACTGTAATGTCTGCACCTGTTGTATTCGGCGCATGTGGCCAATACAATTTTATTTTGTTTGATCTTTGGTCTCTTTGTTGCCTCTCTGATTAATGCCCTCCTTGCCTGGTCCGTGAGTTTTGGTGGGTGGCCCTCTCTTGGCAGGTGTGTTGTGGTGCCATATTCTTTCAATTTTTTAATAATGGATTTAATGGTGCTCCGTGGGATGTTCAAAGTTTCCAGATATTTTTTTATAATCCAACCCTGATCTGTACTTCTCCACAACTTTGTCCCTGACCTGTTTGGAGAGCTCCTTGGTCTTCATGGTGCCGCTTGCTTGGTGGTGCCCCTTGCTTAGTGGTGTTGCAGACTCTGGGGCCTTTCAGAACAGGTGTATATCTACTGAGATCATGTGACACTTAGATTGCACACATTTGGATTTTATTTAACTAATTATGTGACTTCTGAAGGTAATTGGTTACACCAGATCTTATTTGGGGGCTTCATAGCATAGGGGGTGAATACATATGCACGCAGCACCTTTCCGTTATAATTTTCTGAAATAAGTAATTTTTTTCATTTCACTTCACCAATTTGGACTATTTTGTGTATGTCCATTACATGAAATCCAAATAAAAAATCTATTTAAATTACAGGTTGTAATGCAACAAAATAGGAAAAACACCAAGGGGGATGAATACTTTTGCAAGGCACTGTATAGCTTCAAAATAAGTTCAAAGGCTATCAACAATCTGGTCTCAGTAGGCTTATGTATTAGGCTTGGTCAAATGTAGGGTTAAGGAGCGGTTTCCCAGACACAGATTACACCTAATCCTGGAATATAAATAATTTTGTCAGGAGATTTTCCATTGATCTTCCCATTTAGTACAGGACTAGGCTCAATCTGTGTCCAGGAAAACCTCCTCATAATGTTTAAACGAGTGGAATGGGATTATGTCTTACATGAAAAATCATGTTTACATAACCAAGTACATTCATGGGTTAAACCTACTCTAAGAGTATGTATTAGGCTGTTTGAGAGAACGTTTGAATCCTAATCAACCTTTCCAATGTAAGTAAATCTGTTGTTGAAGTACAGTAGATCAATAAAGCTTAATTACTCTGGCAGTAGTCAAGCTGCTTATGCTGAAAAGCCTTGTTAGTGCATAGGTCAAATTAGATTTTAATTTCCTTAAGACGAAAGCAAACATTTCACTTAAATTTCTTATCAATTCAGCCTTTGAAAATGAACAGAATAACAACAGCCAAACCATTCTATACAGCAATGGCTCTAGATCTAGAGTAGTGCTGACCAAAACATTAAACATTCTACCACTGTAAATGGGGAAATGATGTTACTTCTCAAAATCTAAATCTTACAGTAGGGATCTTCTCCTCACTGAGTGACTGAACACAGGGCCTTTCCTCTCTTGGTTGTGAAGGTGGATCAAAGAGGTTGGGAGGATGTTTTCCTCTCCTTCCCCTGCCTAGGCCTTGTGACAGTCAATGATAAATAATAGAACTTATATGTAGCCCGAGGCAACTCAGAACACAGCATCTCCCCAGAAATCAAGGCTTCACGATCAAAGCATTAACTGTGGAAATCTATGCATGGGAGACTAAAACAACTCTAATGATTGTGTCAGTGTGCTTGTGTGTGGATGTGTAGGGGGGAAGGGGTGCAGTGTGTGTGCGTACGCGTACGAGCGCTCGTGTGCATGTGCGCACGTGAAGGTGTATAAAATGTGTAAATGACTCAAGACTATCCGTGCGTGAGCGAGAGAATGCAAGAGCAAGTACGAGAGAGGGAGAGAGAAAGAGAGTGAAAAGGAGAAATGAGAGCATCGACACAGTCCTCTCATTATTGAAACAACACATGATTGGTTCCAGTGAACTGTTAATATCACCCACAATCATATTTCATCAAAATTAGATGTACGATCGTAATATACATGTTCAACGCTGTTAATGTTTTCTGCTGATGCCATCCTTCATGTTTCTTCGTGATTACATCTCCCTCGCCTTCCTCCCCCTTTTCCCTACAAATTTACGTGGTCATACAAATTGGGAATGTAGCATCAAGGGACACACTGTAACCCATTTATCAACTATCACAGCTTTCATTACTGTCCGGAGGCAGTTGAAATTGACAATAAAGGTCATTTAAAAAATGGACGCCATTATAGTGTGTAGAACTGATGTAGCTTCTCTGTTGTGTCAGTTCCACTCTAATTGGCACTGAAATGGTTTCCTGTTTTATTCTGGGAGTAAACAAAGTAGATGACATATCTTGCTAACCCAGACACACATACACCTGAGGCAGTGGAACAAACGGGCAAGTAGAAAATATATCTACATAAATTCTGTCTCCCGACAAAAGGTAGTGTTATTTTGTTTTTATCGCTGTAATGTTTTGACCATTGCATCATGATACTATATTAGTCTGGAGCATTTGGTTTAGGGAGCAGAACGTGCAGTTCTCCTTTCTTTTCTTTTATACAGAGCACCAGCCATTGTTTAGCAGACATTGTAGGAAACAATTGATGTGCCTATGCAGATTTGGTGTATTTTCAAATGGTCCCAAGTTCAGACTCTGAATTTTGAACCACAGTAGCTATAGAGTGCTATTGGCTGAAAGTGGGGCATTGGGGAGATGAAGGCAGATGGTGTCCGGATGTGTGGAGTGTGGACCTGCTTGGATTTTTCAGGAACATTCTGATTTCCCATGCAGTATTGGCTTCAAAGCAGCTGGCACACAGTCAAACCTTGAACAGATATACTTGACATGTATGCAAAAGTGGTTGATATAAAAGTATTTGATCATACACTAAACACAAATATAAACGCAACATGTAAAATGTTGATCCCATGTTTCATGAGCTGAAATAAAAGATCCCAGAAATGTTCCATATGCACAAAAAGTGTATTTCTCTCAAATGTGCACACATTTGTTTACCTCCCTGTTGGTGAGCATTTCTCCTTTGCCAAGATAATACATCCACCTGACAGGTGTGGCATATCAATAAGCTGATTAAACAGCATGATAATTACACAGGTACACCTTGTGCTGGGAACAATAAAAGGCCACTCTTACATGTGCACACAACACAAGTTGAGGGAGTGTGCAATTGTCATGCTGACTGCAGCAATGTTTACCAGAGATTTTGCCAGATAATTGAGTGTTAATTTCTCTACCATAAACCGCCTCCAACGTCACTTTAGAGAACTTGGCCCAGGACCTCCACATCTGGCTTCTTTACATTACATTTACATTTTAGTCATTTAGCAGACGCTCTTATCCAGAGCGACTTACAGTTAGTGAGTGCATACATAATTTTTTAATTTTTCATACCCCCTGCGGAATCGTCTGAGACCAGCCACCTGGACAGCTGATGAAACTGTGGGTTTTCACAACAGAAGAATTTCTGCACAAACGGGCAGAAACCGTCTCAGGGAAGCTCATCTGCGTGCTTGTCGTCCTTACCAGCGTCTTGACCTGACTGCAATTTGGCGTCGTAACCGACTTCAGTGGGAGAATGCTCACATTCGATGGCCACTGGCACGCAGGAGAAGTGTGCTCTTCACGGATGAATCCCAGTTTCAACTGTACCGGGCAGATGGCGTCATGTGGGTGAGTGGTTTGCTGATGTCAACATTGTGAACAGAGTGCCCATGGTGACGGTGGAGTTATGGTATGGGCAGGATTAAGCTACGGACAACGAACACAATTGCATTTTATCGATGGCAATTTGAATGCACAGAGATACTGTGATGAGATCCTGAGGCCCATTGTCGTGCCATTCATCCGCCACCATCCCCTCATGTTTCAGCATGGTAAAGCATGGCCCCATGTCACAGGGATCTGTACACAATTCCTGGAAGCTGAAAATGTCCCAGTTCTTCCATGGCCTGCATACACACCAGACATGCATACTCACCAATTTAGCATGTTTGGGATGCTCTGGATTGACGTGTACGACAGCGTGTTCTAGTTCCTGCCAATATCCAGCAACTTTGCACAGCCATTGAAGTGGGACAACATTCCACAGGCCACAATCAACAGCCTAATCAACTATATGAGAAGGAGATGTGTCGCGCTGCATGAGGCAAATGGTGGTCACACCAGATACTGACTGGTTTTCTGATCCGCGCCCCTACCTTTTTTTGTAAGGTATCTGTGACCAACAGATGCATATCTGTATTCCCAGTCATGTGAAATCCATAGATTTGGGCCTAATACATTTATTTCAATTGATTGATTTCCATATGAACTGTAACGCATGTTGCGTTTATAATTTTGCTCAGTGTAGATTGTAGAGGATATATTATAAGCAACAAGATATATTATAAGCAACATGGTCTTGGAAAATAAAATAAATGCTTACAAACCCACAGATTTTTCAGCATTGAGTCACGCACAGAGTAACAGACAGCACCTGCACACACACACACACACACACACACACAAACACAGGCTTCATCCTAAGAAAATTGCCTTGTCTAGACTAGACATGGAAGCTGTTCGTCGGCTACAGACTCTTACATTGAAGTGATTGTCAACAACATAAAGGGGCTAAGATACCTCCTTTAGGAACGAGAGCTACTTGTCTGACATTGTTATTGTCATAATTCACAATTAAAAGAGACAGAATCAAATTAGTACGATAAGATTAACTGTGTGGCTATGGAAGATGTCCCAAAACGCATTTCCCCTGACTGCGAAGTGTTTTTCTCTGACAGGAGATTTCAGCTTGTAGATGTCTTCACAGATTTCTGATGCATGATGTTCTGTGAGCACTCCTCCCAGAATTATGCAAGTCCGGCAGGGAAGAATGTGGAATGGCAGACAGCACTTTGTGGTAGAGTTGTCGATGAAGCAGGAAATACTGCCATCCAGAGGACAGATTAAAACAAATCTATAATTCCATTTTTTGCAGCCATTTTGTTAACCAATACAATGTTTAACATCCTTCACCGTGAATATGAGCTCCCTTCCCTGTCTGTCTAGTGGCTTCCACAATGATATCCAAAACTAATTTAACTGTAGTAGTAGCAGCCTATGGGCAATCTTTCTTTTTAGTTGTTTTGTCAACACTGCACCTTTAATTGTCTCTGCAGGTTCAGGAAAGCCGCTATTTCACCTCAGCTGCCCTGGGGTGAAATGTCCCCTTAATACAGATCTAGGATCAGCTTCCACTCCCTAAATCCTAACTTTAACCATTAGTGGGTGACATAAAAAACTGACCCAAGAGGGCAACTTCAGCCTACTCCCACCACAGCCAGCATGTGACAGACAGACAGCACATTAAACGAACACGGTGGCGATTCAGGATCCGTTCTTCACTAGTCATTACATCGCTGCACTCCACACAACGTCATAGGGTCACACCTTATCCCCAGAGCCTCTGCCCTCACCCATTAGGCTGACCTTTTCCCAGAAGGCCTCAGTCACAAGTCTCCAATAAAACGTGCAGTGTGTGTGCGTGTGAATGTGTATACGTGTGTGTGTGTGTGTGTGTGTGTGTGTGTGCGCGCATGTGTATGCGTGCGTGCATGCATAGAGCGAGAGTTAGCTACAACTAGTCGTTTCATGTGGTCCTTGGGCCGGGATTTTGGGGGAAGTGGCAGTTGCGTGACCTCGGATGTTTACAAAGATGAAACGTCGTTTCCAGCCGAGAGGACGAACAAGAGGCACATTCTTAAGGAGGTGTCGAGAGAGGCGGTGGGGAGGGAGGGTCGCTGGTGGTGGTGCTGTTCCTTGTTTTCCTCCCTTAGCCGGCCATGTATGCTGCCATTCATTCGCCGGACCCTTGGCCCCCCAAATGAACCGGTGAACCGTAATCAAATCTCTCCCGCTCCCTGTATTCCTGTGTTCCTCGATGGTATAAAACAATATACACATTATACCAATGGAATTTAGACATAGACTGTCTGCATGTGTGGGTGTATGTGAGTGGATGGATGAATGATTGAATAAATAAAAGGGGGCTTAGCACGGCATGAACAACTCTACAGGGAACATCTGCTTCTGACATCACAGTACTGTTACACCACATCCTTATGAAGGAACTTGAAAAGGGATATACTTTGAGCTCCAAAATTATTGGGACAGTAACAGATTTGTTTTGTTTGTTTTGGCTCTGTACTCCAGCACTTTGGATTTGAAATGATACAATACGAAATGCAGACTGTCAGCTTTAATTTGAGGGTATTTTCATCCATATTGGGTGAATCGTTTAGAAATCCACACACTTTTTGTACATAGTTCAAAAGTATTGGGACAAATTCACTTATGTGTCTTAAAGTAGTGAAAAGGTTAGTATTTGGTTCCATATTCCTAGCACACAATGATTACATCAAGCTTGTGACTCTACGAACGTGTTGGATGCATTTGCTGTTTGTTTTGGTTGTTTCAGATTATTTTGTGCCCAATAAAAATGGATGGTAAATAATGTACTGTGTCATTTTGGAGTCACTTTTATTGTAAATAAGAATAGAATATGTTTCTAAACACGTCTACATTACTGTGGGTGCTACCATGATTATGGATAGTCCTGAATTAATCGTGAATAATGAATAGTGAGAAAGTTACAGATTCACAAATATCATACCCCCAAGATATGCAAACCTCATACATAACATGTTTTCATATGTCAATGTGTTTCTATCTGTATTTCCATACATTCAATGTAACCATAGTCAACAATCTGTTTTGATGTAAATAGACACAGGAACAATGATGAATAATAACAAATTGTCCTTTGTGAAAAGTAGACATTTCTAGTGGAAGTCCAATCTTTAGCTGTCGTTACTTCGAGTCCCACCAGCAGATGCAGTCTTTGAAACGTGCTCCTGATTGCAGCATGTGCTTTTTGAATCGCAGTTGCATAGCAACCCATCTCCAACTCTAACACAGTTCAACCCACCAACCTAGCTTCACCACCACTGGAGTAGCTGTCACTTTTTTTCCACAGCTTTCCACATTCACATGACAAATCATGTTCTTCTGTTGAGCAACGGCTGATTTGACTCAAAATCCATGTCTGACGAGGTGTGATATTCATGTTTAGCAGTTTCTCACTTTGTCATAGTCTTTACCTCAGCGATATTTGGTAATGAACTGGTACATCCCAGGCACATATGGATGCCCTATATCACTGGTATTCCTATGTATCAGCTAATCTTGTCATTTTCAGCGATTATCTTTTTGCTAGATTGACATTTAATGTTAATAACATCCTGAGACAACACCCGCATAGCCTTTCGATTCTTTCACAAGACATAACCTTATTTCATCATTCGCTTCATGAAGAATTGATTATGCTGCTGTCTACCGAGATAAAATGGGCCTTTATTAAGTAACTGCGGATTAGTATGCTAGGCATATCGTGACACAAACACGCACACACAAACACACACAATGAATTAAGGTGGCGAAGTGTTGCAGGTGACGAGGTCGGGGGTCTTTTAAAGAAGGCAAACGATGTGAGGTCACACTTGACAGAAGGTCAGGTCTCACAGATGGACATGTTTGGAATGCAACAGTTCATGCGATGTTTCTGGTGTTTGCATGGTTAAATGCATTCCACACAAATAACTGCCACATTTGCATGGATGTCTCACCATTAGGAGTTTAGGACAAAAAAGTGTGCCTGAGTGCATTGTACGTACAGTGGGGAGAACAAGTATTTGATACACTGCCGATTCTGCAGGTTTTCCTACTTACAAAGCATGTAGAGGTCTGTAATTTTTATCATAGGTACACTTCAACTGTGAGAGACGGAATCTAAAACAGAAATCCAGAAAATCACATTGTATGATTTTTAAGTAATCAATTTGCATTTTATTGCATGACATAAGTATTTGATACATCAGAAAAGCAGAACTTAATATTTGGTACAGAAACCTTTGTTTGCAATTACAGAGATCATATGTTTCCTGTAGGTCTTGACCAGGTTTGCACACACTGCAGCAGGGATTTTGGCCCACTCCTCCATACAGACCTTCTAAAGATCCTTCAGGTTTCGGGGCTGTCGCTGGGCAATACGGACTTTCAGCTCCCTCCAAAGATTTTCTATTGGGTTCAGGTCTGGAGACTGGCTAGGCCACTCCAGGACCTTGAGATGCTTCTTACGGAGCCACTCCTTAGTTGCCCTAGCTGTGTGTTTCGGGTCGTTGTCATGCTGGAAGACCCAGCCACGACCCATCTTCAATGCTCTTACTGAGGGAAGGAGGTTGTTGGCCAAGATCTCGCGATACATGGCCCCATCCATCCTCCCCTCAATACGGTGCAGTCGTCCTGTCCCCTTTGCAGAAAAGCATCTCCAAAGAATGATGTTTCCACCTCCATGCTTCACGGTTGGGATGGTGTTCTTGGGGTTGTACTCACCCTTCTTCTTCCTCCAAACACGGCGAGTGGAGTTTAGACCAAAAAGCTCTATTTTTGTCTCATCAGACCACATGACCTTCTCCCATTCCTCCTCCGGATCATCCAGATGGTCATTGGCAAACTTCAGACGGGCCTGGACATGTGCTGGCTTGAGCAGGCGGCCCTTACGTGCGCTGCAGGATTTTAATCCATGACGGCGTAGTGTGTTACTAATGGTTTTCTTTGAGACTGTGGTCCCAGCTCTCTTCAGGTCATTGACCAGGTCCTGCCGTGTAGTTCTGGGCTGATCCCTCACCTTCCTCATGATAATTGATGCCCCACGAGGTGAGATCTTGCATGGAGCCCCAGACCGAGGGTGATTGACCGTCATCTTGAACTTCTTCCATTTTCTAATAATTGCGCCAACAGTTGTTGCCTTCTCACCAAGCTGCTTGCCTATTGTCCTGTAGCCCATCCCAGCCTTGTGCAGGTCTACAATTTTATCCCTGATATCCTTACACAGCTCTCTGGTCTTGGCCATTGTGGAGAGGTTGGAGTCTGTTTGATTGAGTGTGTGGACAGGTGTCTTTTATACAGGTAACGAGTTCAAACAGGTGCAGTTAATACAAGTAATGAGTGGAGAACAGGAGGGCTTCTTAAAGAAAAACTAACAGGTCTGTGAGAGCCGGAATTCTTACTGGTTGGTAGGTGATCAAATACTTATGTCATGCAATAAAATGCAAATGAATTACTTAAAAATCATACAATGTGATTTTCTGGATTTTTTTGTTTTAGATTCCGTCTCTCACAGTTGAAGTGTACCTATGATAAAAATTACAGACCTCTACATGCTTTGTAAGTAGGAAAACCTGCAAAATCAGCAGTGTATCAAATACTTGTTCTCCCCACTGTACGTACCTGCGTGCATGCGCCTGTGTTTGTGTATTTTTTAAGCGGGGGGTACTGTGGAGCTTCTGCTTGTTTTTCATTACCTGCCTCATCTCTCACCTGCCCCTGCCCCAAAACACTTGCACACACACTTAAAGTGACATGTGCATGCACACACACGCACGTGCACAGATAGGGTCTCCAAAGTGCCCTTTTGGGTGGTGTTGTTCTGAACCCACTGTCCGTCGGATACGCCACGCCCAGTATCCAAACCTGCATGACTTGAGAGGCAGTCACCGGTTGAGTGTATAGCTACCTAGCTACCTAGCTAGTTTAAATATCAACACCACTGCCACAACAGCATAATGTGAGTGACCTGCTAACTTGCTGATTTACATTATCAATATTCAGTCTGGTTGGCTGATTGAGAGAGGAGGGAGGAGCGGCTGTATCACCAACCCTCAGACTCAACTCCATCCCTTCTTCAGCCAGGACTTGCACGTGTTAGGGAAGCAGCAGCACAGGTAGTCTAGCTAGCTCGCCACCATATAACGTTAGCCTACTAAAATAGCCACACAATCTAATTGCCAGCCAGCCATATAGCATGAATATGAAATAGTGTATAATCATCATCATAGTGATATATTATTTGCCTACAATATATATATTCTATGTAAAAAAAAACTAGATTTTAAGGTGTTAAGCAAAGCATGTTATAGATCTGTGCTACATGACTATAGAATTATTATGAAATAACTTTTAAATGACTATCATAAAATTATACTATGAAGTTAGAAGATGATTGAAATTAGATTATGAAGTTATTAATTAAGAGCATTAGTGATTAAGCACCTTTTTTTTTTTTTACGAATCTAGCTAGCTAGCCATTTAGTTAACTGTAGCATATGGTAGCATATCATTAAAGTAAATAAGAAGCAAGCTTTAATTTGCCATTAAGACGTGGCTAACTATTGCTTTTTTGTAACTAAATAATCAGTCATAATTGCTCAAGGAGTCTGTGACCGCGGTTGCGGGATTTCTTTAGGTCTTTGCACAGCCCTGCGCACACACATACACACAGAAGCAGATGTTTTCCTTTTTTGTTTACATCAGGATGTTCTAATGTGATGACACACACCTCCAACACATGGCTGGTTTGAGGACGCACCGGAGCGCAGGCGCTGATCTCTGCGCTTTTCCCAGCCATTAGTCAAATAGTCTAAACTACAAGGCTGTGCTGAGTTTTTTGAGACACAACACATCTATAGCACCAGAGAGTAAGAAGATAAAAACAGGATTTCCCCAGCAGATATTTTCATAAGATTACGACAGGTATTTCATCACTTCAAAAGGTCTTGTAAGATGTGGCAGTGTAGGACTGTATTGAGTCTACACTACACAACAGAATCTCAATAGAAGGTTCCATATAATAACACATGATAACAAGGGTGACATCAAAATGTTCAAGACAGCAAATATGTTTTGGCCAGTCTACACAATTTTAGGTACCTGTTGCCTCCCTCTCAGTAAGGTCAACTCAAGAGACAAGAACATTGTCATTTCTCAGCAAAAACAGTGTCATGCACCCAGTCTTCATCTAAAACTATGGATGAAGAGGGAGAGTGGTTTGGTGGGCGCATACAGTACTTTACTCTTTTGCAACTAGGGATAAATTGCATTTTAATTGCCTAAGGGAGTCACAGTAGCAAATGCTCTACTTTCCCACTAGCCTATCAGAGACGGTTAAGATTTTAATACAAGTTATTGCTGAGTGGTGACTTTTGGAGGAAGACACGGTTGTTCATTTCCAGGCTAGAGAATATGTATCACATTTTTTGTCTGGGCCTACAGACTTCTTTGGACGGTAAAAGTGCAGAGCAAACAAATTGTGGCAAATATGAAAGCAAGCCATGCAGAAAATATTTGGACATTAATGCAATACTTTGAAATGTCCTTTTCCAGTTTTAGAATAGATGGGACGACCCTATATGTCGAGGATGTAGGATGTATGGCGAGGATGTAGGCTGGGCTATAGTGGGAAGTAAAATATTTTATTCATGAAATGGTTTGGCCTAACATTTAATTGAACTGGCGCAAAACATAGGCCTCCTGAGCATCAGAGGTTGCGTTTACACAGCCAGCCCAATTCTGATCTTTTTTTCCCCCAATAATTAGTATTTTGACCAATCACATTAGATATTTTTGGTCAAAATAACAATTAGTGAAAAAAGATCAGAATTGGTCTGCCTGTGTAAACGCATCCAAAGATGCTGGGTACAGGATACATAAGTATGAGTCAAAAACGGTGACATAGCATACCCTTGGTTATTAAATCACTTGATTACCAGCTGGGACAAATTCAAAAGGGAATCTATGTAAATTTGCAAGATGATTTTAATTTCACTTATCTACACTTACCCAACCATCCTATTGGATACATACTGTACATATGCTGCACAGTAGAGTATCGACCTCTGTTGATAATGTTTGCATCAGTAGCTAGGTTTCCATCCAATTAGCAACAGATTTTCAAGCCAATATTCAAAAATCGGCATAAAAACAATATGTGCATTTTCCCACCAGAGAAGCGTTTCCATCAAATTGACTTGTTGCTGTGCGTGATTACATAGTGAACATAAATGGGTTTCCATCGCATTTTCAACTCTACTGATGGTTTTGTCACAAGAAAAATTGTGTTATACAGAATGTGCCCATTCTGATATTGGCACTTGAGCTCTGGCCAACGGCTCGCAGAGTGTGGGTATAGCCTACATGATGAGATGATTATGGACAAAAGAGTGAGATTATTTTTATTTGTCAAACGGCAGCCAAGCATTGATGATCATGTCACCAGAATAAGACCCTCGATATTTATTGGAAAGGAGCATCAAGCTCATCACCTTGCACTTTCATCACCCTGTGAAGTTCATAATAACTTATTTCATCTGTAGCCTAATAAACAGCATTCGTTCCAGCAGAGTCATAGTAGGAGGATCACGCAACATGTCATCGCGTTACTCCAAGTTTACTTCGATATGATGGTTATTATACCCATGTGTGCATAAAAGCGTTTCCACCGACATTTCTCGCATAATTCATTTTACCGACACAAAAATATCCCACCTTGTCTATCATAGTTTACCGACACATTTTCTGTTTCCATCTAGCCTGTCCTGAATTCTTTTTATTCGACATGTAGCCTACCTTACTTGCATAAAAAGGTTGGATGGAAACCTGGTCAGTGGTACTACAGCGCCCTCAAGTGGATAGGACTCTTGCTGGAAAACCGTTTACGTGTCTTTTTTGTCAAGGAACATTTTTGGGGGAAGGCACTAAGCAGCGAACAGACCCCCTCGCGCACTCAACGTGGTCGAGATACGCCGAGTTTCCTTGTAGGCGTATTTTTGCCAGGGAAACTGAAGCCAGCTGTATAGCGTATTGCCTGTTTCTGTTTCTGAGTATTTTATTAAAGAATGTGAAACAATGTTGTGTCAATTTGCTGCTTTTCATTAATTCATGCTTAGCTGTTCTTTATGTGGCCTAAAATAAATGTGTTCATATGGACAGAATATTATCTATAGGCTATAGCTTACCGGATTTGATCAGTTATGAAAATATAACATTTCATTAGGGGGGAAAATGTATCTGGTAAAAGGCCAACATTTGGATGTTTCAATAAAAACTAATCTTTGTCACATCACTATAGTAATGGGAACAATGTGATTTTAGAGACACAAAGTAACAATAGCCTATGATTAAAGGGTTAGGCTATACTGGGCTCTCACCTTCATTATCATTATTCACATCATTCCAATTCAATCAAGTCACAATTATCAGCTTTGGTATTGACATCAGTTTTCCGAGTGAGGAGCGACACATGGGTATGCCTACAAAGGAAAACTTCTGAAAACAATTATTTTTATAAAATTCAGACCAAGGAAATCCAATGTTCATATAAAATGTCTGCCTTTCCCCCCTACATTTTAACAGTCTAATAAGTCCATTTAACACTACAAAATCCATTTGGCCAAAAAATATGCCTGAGAGATTCACAAGACTATAACATTGGAGTGTTGTAAAATGCTGCCCTGCCTTGTCTCGGCACACACATTCAAATCATTTTCACCTCTCATCACTCCCATTTTCAATAAACAAACATGCATGAGAGATTCTCAAGACTATAATATTGGAATGTTGTAAAATGCTGCCCTACCCTGGCTGGTAATGAATTACAAGGAAATAATGCTATTTAGCTTTCGAACCTGCTTTAAAAATGTTATAGGCATACATTTTACCATCTATAGTTTGGACTATCCTTTTCGTAACATATGGGACATCAAAACATTCGAGAAAACCTGGTGTGCTATCATAACAGCTGTTCAATTTACTGTCCTTCTGAAAATTATTTTCTGAATCAGCTGGTTGCTGAAACAGGGTTAAAGTTCAATGTCTAATTTCACAGATACATGGTTATGTTGATAGGCAAGCCATTAAACCAGTTAAACGTAATCTACATAATCCCCAAAAGTAAATGATTTTATCATGAGGGCCATAAACAATAACTAGTAATGCTGCATACTTTTTACCTTTAATGAGGAAATTAGTCTAGATCGGACCATGGAAACATTATTACTCACATTTTAAAGTAACTCCTTATATTAAAAAGTGTTTTATGTCGCACGATTTTGGACAAGTAAAATGTTATTATAATGTATTAAATTGTTACATTCCCATGACAACCAAAAGACGGTTCTAGTTTTAGGTCATACTTAAATGTAAAAGAATAATAGGCACACAAACTAAAGAATACCATTTTAGTATTTTATTAACTTTAGATTCTCACCAAGACAGGCAGAGAGTCCAGACAGACAAACAGTACAGTACAGTACAGTAAGCTATACATTGTACATTGTACAAAAAGAGTATAGGCTGCACAACAAAGATAATACGAGAGTATAGGCTACACCCATAGCCTGGCCCATGCCCTGGCCCCCGCTACACAATACATTTTATGATAGCACACAAGTTGTCCAAATTGATTATCCAAAACACTGCAGCCAGCGCACTGGTCATGAAATTGAAAGCCTGTCTCTATACAATGTTATGATCATGTAAAATCTGTATAAATAGGCATACAAAATTAGGAGTAGACAAGGCTATTTGATTAATAATTTCATGATCATTTGGAACAGGGGAAATTATTAAACCTTTGTACATATTTCCTTTCTTTCTTTTCATTCAAAATCTTTCTCTTCAGCCGCCAGTGCGACCACTGTATAAAGATAGATAGCTAGACGGCGAAGCCCTCAATGGGCTTTCCTATCACAGAAACGATCAATGGCAAAGATCAGAGGTGCACCCTCTATCCATTTTTATGGATAGCTGTCATGACATTTTCTACAAACAGCCTTTCTCCACTCGCTCTGGAATTAATGAGGAAATGAGTCGAGATCGGACCATGGAAACACAGCGCAATTTTAATATAAACGCGTTACTTGGAAAAGTAACTAACATTATTACTCACATTTTAAAGTAACTCCTTATATTACGCTGTTACTCATGAAAGTAATAATATTACTGTAACACATTACTTTTGTAACAGATGTGAATTTTGTCATTATTTTGACATTTTATTACATGATACCAATTTCATATGCATGGAATACTCTGGCTACGGCAGTGTTAATAGTGTGTGACTGAACATTCTAAACATAAACATTGTACCCTCAGTTTCAGGTGTGGTGCCATACTGGATATTACAAAACACTTGGGGAACGTCATGGGGTAACGAAGGTTATGTTTATATTAAAATGTGAGGCAATGTTTGTGGTGAGTTTGAACTTGAAAAACACATACAGTACACTGCATGATGCAATATTGTCCTTGAATATTTGTTCATAATGTAAATAAAATGTTTTATATTCAGGGAGCGCTTTTCATTTAAAATATAAAACAAAAGTGTTTCACATGTAAGAATACCCAAAGCATATTTATATTTACATTTACATTTTAGTCATTATCCAGAGCGACTTATAGTTAGTGAGTGCATACATTTTCATACTGCCCCCCCGTGGGATGATAAAGGATGTATTGACTACCACAATAGGACAAGATTCAATCAAAAGGTGCATACACCGCCAAGTGCAGTTTTGTGTGATCAGTTCCTATCCACATTCTGATTGTGCAGACAGGTGTAGATGGTCTGATCTAATTGTGATCAGATCCAATGGCAAAGGTGCATAACGATGTCAGAATTCAGATATTACATTATTGTTTTAGCACTATCCACTGAGTTTTTAAACTATGGCACAGATTATCTATTATATTGACCATATACTCTAGTGGTCGCTCTAATAATGAAAATAAATGTCTTAAAAAATGGAAGTCAGGTGGAACAATTCTAGCCAACGAGAGGGCAGAGACGCGTGTGAACAACAGGCAAAACTATTTCCACTAGTTACCATAGCCACAAAGTCAAAACTGGCTATATCGTAAACATTTATGAAAACTAAAATTAGCAAGTTTTTGTCTCCATTTAAGATTAGGGTTAGGCATAATGTTAGCAGGTTTAGGTAAGGTTTAAAATCATATTTTAAGAAGAGAAATTGTAAAATAGGCGAGGTTTATAACGTTGTGGCTGTGGTAACTAGTAACAATGTAAAGTGTTTTTTCTCAAAGTTGCCGGGATGTCACGTCTTACTTATCAGTACACGCGTAACAACCGAATCATTACGAAACTTAAACTCGATCAAATAAGTAGCAAACCAGCCATTACATTTTTTGTTAACCAAATTCAACACTCTCATTGAAAATATCAAAAACTCCTCGCTTGGTGAGCAAGAAAAAAAGACAAAAAACGCCACCTGCTGGAGAAGACAGATTTTGCGGCCAGTTATCCCTCTCACTTTTGCCTCTTCCTCTCTGACTACGGTGCAGGACATGGTTCAATGCACCAATAAATCGGCATAATCTATGCACTTCTTCAGGGTTTTAAAATTGGCAGCGTCTTGGTGCTAAAATTGGGAGCATGTATACCGTGCTAATGTCAATACCCCAAAAAATTGTTACGGAGAGCAATGTACAATACGTTGAACTTAGTGCATGGGGGCCGGCATTTTTTTTTTTACATCCGCTATTGTCAGTTGATGACACACCGAGCTATGAACAGTTGGTGATCCGATCATCATAATAGGTGACGAAGCATGTTAATATGTTGTAAACACGCCTTGTAACCCTGGGCTTGAATCCCTGGGCTTTACAAAGAGACCTGTCTGTAGTCTTAAGGAGTCGGTGGCTCAGGTGTAAGGAGTGCACAGCTTTAGTGGTTCGAATCCAGGCAGAGCTTTCGTGTGTGGTTGCATTGATACAGATTGACAGTTGGCCCTGTGACATCTGATGGGCAGAAAGTATCTGGCCCGTGCATAGCAGCGGTTATGGAGCAGTAAGCTCAGAAAAAGTCGGCTTTTATAAAGCTAAGTGGAGCTTTTCCTATATTTCAATTCTAATTGCCCAGCACTGTACTACCACTGCTGTTCACTGTTGACAAAGTCATTTCTGGAGATTATTTATTTAATGTGTTTAGTGATTCATTTTAAGGTAAAAAACAACAACCTGTCCCTCATTTTACACTATCTAAAACCTAAAAGGGTTCTACGGCTGTCCCCATAGGATAACTCTTTGAAGAACCCTTTTTGCTTCCATGTAGAAAACTTTTTGAATGTAAAGTCATCCCTGTTACGTGAAATTAACTCTTGTTTTAATCTGGTGAAACTATTCCAAAAAAAATAAAAAATAAAAATAAAGAAGAAACATTGCACATCTAATAGTGAAATCAGTGTAAAAGCAGGTGAGAGCTGGTTCTACTCTTTTTGGCCATGTTCTGGTGTTTTGTGGTGGAAAACTGAGCGGGTCGAGAAAAACCCTGTTTTAACTATTTATATAATTTTTGTGGCGCTTCCATTCAATTGCCCATCCCTGTTGCACACAACAAGCTTCCATTCCTCCTGTCACAAGGGGATACAGTATATGGCTGATTTAAGATTAAATAGTCAACCCTGTTACGTTATTTGGCACTTAATAGGCACTTACTATAGTATTTTTTTCTAATTTAACTTCTTTAGATGGGAAAACATGTTTTTTTTTATTAAATTGAACATGTGCTATTTAAGAATGTCAAAATTATGTGAAATAAAACCAAGTTAATCTACCCTAAAGGGACCATTTTTTTGGGAACGACACCCATGGCAATGTCCGCTTTAGGTATAATGCCAGGAGCCGCTTATGGATTTAACAGCTCTAAAGCCACTCATGAGAAAGTACTACTGAATTACTACTCATCACTACTACACAAGATCTACACAAAACCTACTGGTTTTAGTAGTGATTTATGTAGTAATGTAAGTAGTAATAAGTGGTAAATTATGATGTTTCACTACTGGTGAACACTACATATTTCCTATTCAAATTACTACATAATTGTGGTCCTCTGTAGCTCAGCTGGTAGAGCACGGCGCTTGTAACGCCAAGGTAGTGGGTTCGATCCCCGGGACCACCCATACACAAAAATGTATGCACGCATGACTGTAAGTCGCTTTGGATAAAAGCGTCTGCTAAATGGCATATTATTATTTTATTATTATAATTCTCCCTGAATCACTACTGTGTAACTACTGATGTTTTGGGTATCTACTACTTAAAACCTACACATGCCTACACAATTACTATTGAATTGCTATGTAATGCTTACACATTACTGCTGTTTGCCTAGTCAATCCCTATTGAATTACTACTGCCATTTGTGTGTGTAGTGTTGTCACTACTGATTACTACTGAATTGCACCTGACCCTTTTGAATTACTATTGAAAATAGACACATTTACTACTGACATCTTGTTTCACTACTGTGTCACTACAAGACTAATGCAATTGTAATTTTTTATTAAATTAATTACATATTTACACTTGTTAATCCCTTTGAGGCCTTGTCTTCATTCAGCTATGACTTAAGTATCTTCAGATCCTCTTTTTTGTTGACATTTCTCCACCACATAACCGTTCAGAAAATAAAGACAAGCACAAGAGAACCAGTTATAAGCCATCATCAATCATCTGCTGACAGAAGTCACATAAGACAACACAGAAAAACATTTGATAAACAATGACAATCTTACCAACAAAGGCTTCCAGTCTTCTTATGTCGAGGGCCTCCTTGGCAACAGGTCAAAAGAGGTAAGTAGAATGGGTAAGTATACCAATATCAATATACCCGACATTTGCATACAAGCACACACACAATTATTAGCTAGCAGGACGAAAACAGAGACTACATACTCTACTTGCGTATCTTGAGTAATGCATAAACTACACATTCACTACACAGTCCCTACAATAGTCACTACAGCACAAATAGGTTTTGTGTAGCAATTCAGTATTACTTTTTCACCACCAAAACAACTGCTATGCGGGTGTCGGCTAGTGCGGATCTGATAGAATCTAGCCCTTAGGTGACCTATGTGATTGTTTTTATGTAAACTCTCCCCATCTCTCCCCCTTTTCTTCATCCTCATTCCTTTCTCTAGATATTGCAGAATGTGACTTCTGTCTTCCTGTGAGCCATGGATGACATTTGTTTTTTAAAGGGATTCATGTGTTCAGTATACTGACAAATTCTCAATCAACCCTTCAAGGAATCCTTTTCAAGACAATACTCATGGAGGTCCAAAAAGTAATTTTCTGGCAAACTTTTCAATAACATTTTTATTGAGACATACAGTACCAGTCAAAAGTTTGGACACACCTACTCATTCAAGGGTTTTTCTTTATTTTTACTATTTTCTACATTGTAGAATAATAGTGAAGACATCAAAACTATGAAATAACACATATGGAATCATGTAGTAACCAAAAAAGTGTTAAACAAATGAAAATATATTTTATATTTGAGATTCTTCAAATAGCCACCCTTTGCCTTGATGACAGCTTTGCACACTCTTGGCATTCTCTCAACCAGCTTCATGAGGTAGTCACCTGGAATGCATTTCAATTAACAGGTGTGCCTTGTTAAAAGTTAATTTGTGGAATTCCTTTCCTTCTTAATGTGTTTGAGCCAATCAGTTGTGTTGTGACAAGGTAGGGGGGTATATAGAAGATAGCCCTATTTGGTAAAAGACCAAGTCCATATTATGGCAAGAACGGCTCAAATAAGCAAAAAGAAACGACAGTCCATCATTACTTTAAGACATGAAGGTCAGTCAATATGGAGTTGCAGTTGCAAAAACCATCAAGCGCTATGATGAAACTGGCTCTCATGAGGACCACCACATGAATGGAAGACCCAGAGATACCTCTGCTGCAGAGGATAAGTTCATTAGAGTTACCAGCCTCAGAAATTGCAGCCCAAATAAATGCTTCACAGAGTTCAAGTCACAGACACATCTCAACATCAACTGTTCGCAGGCCTTCATGGTCGAATTGCTGCAAAGAAACCACTACTAAAGGACACCAATAAGAAGAAGAGACCTGCTTCAGCCAAGAAACACGAGCAATGGACATTAGACCGTTGGAAATGTGTCCTTTGGTCTGAAGTCCAAATTTGAGATTTTTGGTTCCAACCGCCGTGTCTTTGTGAGACGCGGTGTGGGTGAACGGATGTGTAGTTCTCCTCCATGCTTTACGGTGGGGAGGTGTTATGGTGTGGGGGTGCTTTGCAGGTGACACTGTCTGTGATTTATTTTAAATTCAAGACACATTTAACCAGCATGTCTACCACAGCATTCTGCAGTGATACGCCATCCCATCTGGTTTGGGCTTAGTGGGACAATCATTTGTTTTTCAACAGGACAATGACCCAACACACCTCCAGGCTGTGTAAGGGCTATTTGACCAAGCAGGAGAGTGATGGAGTGCTGCATCAGATGACCTGGCCTCCACAATCCCCTGACCTCAACGCAATTGAGATGGTTTGGGATGAGTCGGACCGCAGAGTGAAGGAAAAGCAGCCAACAAGTGCTCAGCATATGTGGGAACTCCTTCAAGACTGTTGGAAAGCATTCCAGGTGAATGCCAAGAGTGTGCAAAGCTGTCATCTCAAATATAAAATAAATGTAGATTTGTTTAACACTTTTTTGGTTACTACATGATTCCATATGTGTTATTTCATTGTTTTGATGTCTTCACTATTATTCTACAATGTAGAAAATAGTAAAAATAAAGAAAAACCCTTGAAATAGTAGGTGTGTCCAAACTTTTGACTGGTACTGTACATTTTATATTCTTACTGATACAAAAATATATTACTTTGAAGTCCGGTGATCATTTCTATGCTGATGGTATCACTACGTGTTGAATGAAGTATAAATATAATTTCTCTGACATCACATAAACACCCAATGCACCAATATCGAAGTACTGTAGAAATACATAATATTACTCTAAAAAAGATAAAAATAACTCAAGTACATGGAAAGGTTAATGATGATCATTCATTAGGCTATGTACAGGATTATATCACACTTTTTCATACTTTAAATACAGCACAATATTATATAAACAATATATACTATACACTGAGTATACAGAACATGAAGAACACCTGCACTTTCCATGACATAGACTGACCAGGTGAAAGCTATGACCCCTTATTGATGTCACCTGTTAGATCCACTTCAATCAGTGTAGATGACGCTCAACAGTTTCCCGTGTGTATCAAGAATGGTCCACCACCCAAAGGACATCCAGCCAACTTGACACAGTTGTGGGAAGCATTGGAGTCAACATGGGCCAGCATCCCTGTGGAATGCTTTCAACACCTTGTAGAGACCATGCCCCAACAAATAGAGGCTGTTCTGTTCTGAGGGGGAGGGATGCTTATGTGGTTATGATGATATACTATGTTACTTGTCCCATTATTGGTGTAGGTGAGACTTTACCACGTCATAGCTAGATTATATGACACTCTAGACCCAAGGTATATCTACATCATCTAAAGTGGCTTCCTCTCGTTGACACCTTTCCTCAGCCTGCACGGACCACTTTAGACAGTTGAGACAGTCTCCTAGTCTGAATCCTCACTACTGCAGTAGGAGCTGTCACAGTACTCTGCGGTGAACAGAAAGGTGTGCTCATTGGGGTCTAGTTTAGGCAGCCAATGGCGAGGTATCAGAAACATGGCCAGGTTAAAGAGATCCACAAAGACTTTGTAGCGATCACTGTGTGAGAGAGAAGAAGAAAAACACCTACTTAGCTCCTTCTTCAAGGGGTATATAATGATGTGCTGGACAGTAACTCTAGCTTTGGATCCAGTTTATTTCAATAGGTAATCATAGATGACAGACATGACATACCTGACAGTAGAGCGCAGGTAATGGTAGCCAGATGAGCCTCCAGTGCCTGCTTTGCTGCCAATCATTCTGTGCACCATGCACACGTGGTTGTCTGAGACACATAGGAGAAATATTGCACTCGTTAATATAACTGTGGTGAGAAATGTGGTGAAGTGAACTGTTCTTCACATATATTTTGGTGTTACTTACATCTCCATTTTGTCATAAGGGTATCAATGTCCATCAGGTTGGACAGGAGTTGGAAGGGAACCTGGAACCTGGGCTCCTCCCTAAAGATAGAACAATCCACAATGTAATAATTACATCTCAAATGGTGAACAAACACAAGCCTATCTAAAATAACTGTCAGAAACCCTTCTTACCTGTAGAAGTAGATCATCAGAGCTCCTTGGAGAGCTTTGTAGGAGATCCGTCTCTCACCTGATTAAACACAACAGGAAGTGAGATGGTTTGTTAGACCTGAGTTCTGTAGTTTTAAACTAATTATGGGGACTGAATTGTTGAGGCAGTTTGTGTTGGCGCTAGGTGATAAGCACTCACCTTTGCCCAAAAGATGCTCATGTCTTTTGACATCAAACAGTGAAGTAAATAGCTCGTTTTGCTTTGTCAGCTCTTCCATCATCTCCTCCTTCTCCTCTGAGTCTTGCATTTTCTGCCAAAGGACAAAAAAGAAGATCGTAGTTTTTGGTCCGATTATTTTATCTTTAAGTAACCTAATGAGAAGCAATGTTGTGGTGAGATTTTGGTACTAGATTATTTTGAAACAGCCCATACCTCTATTTTATTTTTTTCAAGACTCAAACCTTCAAAGATGTTGGCTTCCAGTTTCTCCCAAAAGTTAAACCCATCCTCTTCAAGACCTGGGGTCCTTTCCAGCCATTTCTGAATAGAACAACAAACAGTACTGCTCAATACTGCTATAATATGAAGTGTGGGAAATAACATGATTAAGTATTTAAACGGGATCTATTTTCAAATGTTTCAGTAAGGTTTTTTTCTTTTCACACACCTCCACCAATTTCAGCAGACAGGGCTCCTTCTCAGAACTAAGCAGCATCTCACTCTCATGTCCTTTGAAGTTGTCCCTGTAGTGACGCCTGTTGTAGGGGACTCTCAGGTTGTCAGGGACCCCAATCTTGTTCTCCAACAGACGGAATTGGAGACTTTGGAACCCGGAGGCAGGGGACAGGTACTCTCTACAACACACAAGAGTAATGTGCGTTAAATTTGTAAAGAGGGTATACTTTTATAAGGTTTATAAAAGCTAAAAGGTTATCCATGGGTTATCTATGGGGCTTACCTGAAGTCATAGAAGTCCAAGGCCGTCATTGTCTCGAGCACGGCAAACTGGTCGACCAGCAGCCTGAAGATCATAACAATCCTGTGTATGCGGGTGTTGACCTTCAGCATGTTGCGTTCATCGCGAACCTGGTGAAACATTACTATTAAAGATTAGTTCTAACTTTTTTATGCAAAAAGGGTCCCTGCAATTGGACTGCATTGGACAGAAAAAAGCACGCCTTTTCATGCCCACAAACAAAGGCCTAGGTCATTGACATTGTTTAAATTTCATGGTTTAATGAAGTAAAACACTGATTCATATTGTGTTTTAAGCGTTTATGAATTATATGTTAAATACTCTTGCTTTCTGAGGTCCTTACATGTCCACTGATGAAAATCTCTCGCACTGAATCCAGTTCCCATAGAATCTGCTTGAACCAGAGTTCATATGCTGAAATAAAATGATAAAAATGCCATTAATCATTATGTCCCACCTTTGCTATGCAATAAAATAGATCATTTGTTGATGGAAAGTTGATAGTGAATTGCTATTCAAGTCTTTCAGAAGTAGGTGCAACTACAATTAAAGGTTAAACTCATTTCTTGAAATGACTGGATTTCAAATGGAACAGACCCCAATCCTTGTGATAAGGGAATACATGCATACTATGATTATAATTCCATTATTGATTCTCAAATTTTGAGGATATTTGACCACAAACATATACTGTACCTTGATGTGTGACAATGAAAAGATGCTCATCGTGGATTTTGTTCCCCTTCAGTTCACTCTGAAGAACTTGGGCCGTCACAACTTTGTCAAGCTATAATAGAACAAAACAATTAGATTTAGTACTGCAGCTAACACAAATTAAAATGTTACTTCCATTCCATCCCTTATGTTGGCTGTACAGCTTCTATCGGCAGAAGACAAAGATACCATGTCAAAAATCTTGTAGAAGATTAAGTTAGATTAAGTTAGATTAAGTTAGTTAGATGACGATAGTGAATGCTTTACCTGAAGGTAGTCACCATAGATTATGCCACCTTTGCTGGCCTTGTTGATTCCTTCTTGAGAGTCATCTGCCTCTTCCTCTTTTAGATACAGCTTGCTCTTGAATAACCTGGGGAATGAAAATACAAATGTATTGGTATTGATTAGCTAATGTCATACCATTATTATCATTAATAATAATAATAAATATAACTATAGCATTCATGTAGAATCAAACTGAATTATATGATGCCTTTGAAATGTCCCATGTAGCCTATGTTACAAAAAAAGTCACAAAAAAACCATTAATAAAAACATAATTTGAAATGCAATAATGAATACGTACAAGTGACTTTTCTCGAAGTATGGACATCCACCACTCATGGTTATCCAAATTATCCAAAATGAAAGCAAAAATGTTATCTTATTCCTTTGGTTTACTACAACTTTGATCCTATTCCGTTGGTTTACTCAAACTGTGAAAACCCAAGTATTTATAGGCTAACCCAGTCATGCTATTGGCATATTTCAACATCCGGCCCATCTCCATTTGCGTCATCTGAACCGTTCTTATTTGCCTTCTCTTAGGTGAACTCACTGGATGTACTTTATTTAAATCAGTAACAAGGTCACTGGGCCCATTCCAAATTAAACAGACATTTTAGCAACCTATGTTCGCAATCAACCACAACATATTTATGTCATTAATGCGACTCCGTGCAGCCAATGGCAATGCCCGCTTTAGGTATAATGCAACGAGCCGCTTGTGGATTTGAAAGCTCTAACGCAGTTCCACCTCCGACACCATCAAAACCAACCGCTAAGCAGATGTCGGCTAAAGCAGATCTGATTGAATAGAGCCTTAACTCTATTGAACTGCCATTTATTTGAGTATAACTGCGGCCATGGGCTACCAGGGAATCAGTGTCTCAATATTTGTAGTTCTGTTAATGTGTAATCTTTGCGATAGTCATCCTTTGACTTGCTGAAATGTCATAGATTTGATGTATTTTGTGTTCTGAGAACTTCATTACACAACCTTGACATAGCTGTACCTTTGATCCATATTGTCTGTTGAAGCGGCTATTGGTGTTCCCTAGACATCGACAGGTGTTGTAGATATTCAGCACTGCTGTTTTTTTTTTTTTTTACATCAGTCACACTACAAAACTTGTCTCTAATTACCTATTAGTATTTACATAGTAGTTATATACTGTAGGTAAAGTGGAATTACAGTATAGGTGCAGGTGTTACATAGTAGCCTACTTGCAACTAGCAGTTGACAATTTAAGAATTTGCTAATAAACTCACAAGTGAGAATAATTAATTAGTGAGCCACAATATATTTGAGTTTGTTCATAAATATGATGTATACAAATGTCAACATGTTACACAACTCACAAATCAAAATTGCTATAGGGCCTACTTGTTGCAAGTATAGTCATGTGTACCTACACTGTAGTTACACTCTACCTGCCTATGTAACTCCATACAAATAAATAATGATAGGTATAACAGACTCTTACTGTAAAGTGGGACCTGTATGTGCTGGCCTTATTATTTGCTTGGCCCGTCCAGACCACTTGGTATAAAGGGACCTGTGTACCCATCATGGTCTGGAGAGGCGTGTTTTTTAAAACTCTCATTAAGTCCCATGTTAAGGGGACATTGTGCCGACAACATCAAAGCCTCCATGACAGACAAGAGGACTGACATCTGAAAAAATATCACAGACCTGCTTTCTACTCGCTATAGCCTTTAGGGGGAGACAAAGTATGAAAGCACAAATCTGTCTAACAAATATGGATCATGACAAAATACTAGGGTCTCTTTTCAATCTGGATCTCTGAAGTGTTTCAGATTGATTGCGCAATATAAAATGTAAAGGTCATTTTAAACATTTCAGTAATTGCATCGTTAACCGTGAATGCAGTCTTCAATAACGCAGGAACATTGCCATTACATTTCAGCCAAGCCGTAACGCTGAACTTCCGCGATACGGATTGAATAGAGCCCTAGATAATCAAAGTACCTAATTAACATTTGTATAATATAAGGTAATTCATTTATCAATCCAGGCCCTACATCTCCTACACATCCCAACAGAACTTGGTAACAATCATAGCTCTTCATAGAACAATTAACCCAGTTATAGCCGTAGGCCACAAATCATGCACACAAGTCACTCTAAGGGATCTATTCAATCCGTATTGCGGAAGTTCAGCGTAATTGAAATTTAAAGGCAATGTTCCCGCGTTAGCAGGTACTGCATTCACAGTAAACGCTGCATACTGCTTGTCAGCTCAATCAGAAATAATAATAATAATAATAATAATAATATGCCATTTAGCAGACACTTTTATCCAAAGCGACTTACAGTCATGTGCGCATACATGTTTACGTATGGGTGGTCCCGGGGATCGAACCCACTACCCTGGCGTTACAAGCGCCATGCTCTACCAATTGAGCTACAGAGGACCCTTGCCATTTCTATCATGCAATCTGTAACACTTCAGCGATACAGATTGAATACAGCCCTGAATCTCCCAGAGATCATTAGCTATCGCCCGTTTTTTTGTACAACCCCTTTGAGCCGAGTCCTAATGGTGCCAGAGGAGATGGCTGCCGTTTTACAGGCTCCTAATCAATTGTGTTATTGTGTGTGTTTTTCCACGTTATTTGTAACTTATTTTGTACATAATGTTTCTGCCACAGTCTCTTATGACCAAAAAGAGCTTCTGAATATCAGGACAGCGATTACTCACCTCATACTGGACGAAGATCTTTTCTTTAATGAGTCGGACGAGAAGGATTTACTTCAGACATGACAACAAGCAACTATTTTTGGTTGGGGACACCGTACCAAGCCGCACTGGTGCTGCAGAGAGAGCTAGAGCAGACACTGAAGCAGCCACTGCCCTAATCCTTTGTTCTTATCTTAGCTGGTATACACAGAGATGAGCCAAATGGGGGACATGCTTGATGCTTGAAACAGTGACCCAGACAGTCTTGTTTGATCGCCAAGCTTTTGCAAAGGCCAGACAGTCATAAAGGCCAGTTGTGTTGGTTTGCTTTCTCCCTGATACTTAATTGATTAGTTAATGGCAATGCTGGCCTTTAAATACATGTTGTCTCCATGGTCTGAATCAATACAGCCAGCAGAGCAGAGACAACAACTCTGGCAGCCTATTGCTTTGTGCTCTGTCTAGACTAAATACAAAGTAGAAAAGACAGTAACTGACCAAACTGGGTGTCAAACTTTAAAGCTCCAATCACTGCCTTTTGTTGGAAGACTTGAAACAAGGCTGTCAATCTGGTAACCTTTCAAGGGCATAGATGACTGTTTTGAGCCCTTTAAGCCCACAATAGGCAGGTTGGGGAGGCACTTGGTGACGACGGACCGGTAATTGTTTGGCTCTGATCAAGCCATTCAGATAAATGTGTCAGGACAGGACACCAAAAATGCCACAGGTCAGATTCTCCGGTCATCAATCCACTCTGGTCTAAAATAGTCTCATATTTGTGAGGGATTTGCCAACAGATTTCGCTCACTATATCTATGAAAATGGCTTGAAGTGGCAGACAGGCCATCTTGTACAGACATACCCTCTTGATTGCAGTACTGTAGGTTAGTGGCTACAGACTAAAATATCTAAATAGACATCTTTGTACAGGAATGCTCATGCCTTGCCTATGGCAGCACATACCAGTAAACCAATGTCCCTCATTTAAGTCAATAATGTGTGACGTGTGTGTGTAGACCCATCCCATGCGATGCAATTGCAGTAGTATTTCAGGCACTGGGATTTTGATTGCCAGTGTACCCACCATTGTGTTGCATAATATGAATAGGAGCCACATCAATTGAACCTCTTTCACATTCCTCTGACCATGTGCTTATTGCATGATCCTGTTGGTCTTTGATGTACTTGCAAAGTCGTCGCTTTTATGCTGTTCTTTGAAGTAGGTCACGTCGCAGTGCTGTGGTCTGCTCTGGTTTGCTTTGAAGGTGCCCGTTGTGGTCACACAGTGCAGTGGTTATGTAGAGCTATATTTACCTATTCTGGTTGAAGCATTGGTAAATTCTGCTAAAACCTGGTGAACATGCCCTTTTCTGTGATGGTTTGACACCATCTCTGCGTTCATCTGATGCTGCAGTGATGTTTGATGCTGCTCCTAAGATAGCAAGTAATGGAATCCTGCAGTCTTCTCTGGAGCTGAAAATTGTCTCCTGAAGATTCTGCAATATCAAAACAACGAAGACAAGAAAGCAAGATATTTTGTACAGTACAAATTCAAAAAAATGACTGGCTGCGTATTGTATAGGAGTAGGTAAAGTACTGACCACCCGATCAAAATCCAGGAATTTAGCCTTAATATCTTATTCACATAATGCTCATCTATGGCACACACTATACCACTAGAGAGCGTCAGAGGACTGTATAGACATTGATTAAGTGATGAGGGTTCATATTTTTTTTTTTTTTTTTTTTTTTTGTCATATGAAATGTGCTCCTTCATTTCCTTAAAACAAATTATTCAAATAGTACTGTACTGTCGCCTTATATGAAACATTTGATCTCAAATCCAAATTGAGTATAGAGCCATTTTAGCTTCACTGTCCAAATACATGGTCTTGAGTATATATGTGCTTCCTTAAAATTAGGCTGGGTACTGCATATAACCTGTACATTTAGGAGAAATGCTAATGTTCAACATAGTATTATCACTGTAAGAATTATTCAAAGGGTTGTGCCTATGATTATGTGGGTAGGCCTATACTTGAGCCTGAAATGTGTTCAACTGAGTTTTTGCTGTGTCATCTTATAAAACTCTTAAGGCTTTGATCAACTCTCTAATAATTAGGCAGAACAAGCAATTATTACAACACAAAATCTAATTAGAAGTTCTGTTCAGAATTTTACACAGAGAAGTGAGAAGATTACCATCAGTGTTTGGGGTATTTTTCTGTCTTGAATCCTGGTTTGTTACACTCACAAATCAGTTCAGTCACAATTTACACAATTTAAGTCAAAAATGTTACAAACAGCTGACTTCAATGAGGAGCAGGATTTGGCCTTCTTGGCTTCCCAGATGGAATGAGGTCTTCATAATCATTTTAGGGCAACATTCGGGAAATTAAGTTATTGTTGAATGCTTTCTAAACACATTTAGTAAAAAACTTTTGATATTCTCTTTACACAACCACCTTCCAAGGATTTAGCAGGTATTTTTCAGAAAAAGGCAAAAAAAAAAAAAATGCAAGTAAAGTCATGCTGTATAAAAATAATCATGACAGCTGTGATGGAAACAGGAGGTTTTGGTACAATTGTATAAATGCCGAGAGAACATTTGTTCGTTCGACATGGTGGGATCTTTTTGTGTCTGTAAAATTATTTATGCGAGAAATGGCAGTGGAAATGCCTTTATGCGCAAATATTAATATAATAACCATCCTATTGAAGTAAAGTTAGAGTCAAGCGATGAAATGGTATGTGGTCCTTCCACTACGACTCGGGAAACCATGCAGTTTATTAGGCTACAGATGAAATAAGTTATGATGAACTTCACAGGGTGGTGAAAGTGCACGGTATGAGCTTGAAGCTCCTTTCCAATAGATGTCGAGGTTCTTATTCTAGTGACATGATGATCGACGCTTGACTACCATTTGACAAATAAAGATATTCTCTTACCCATAATAATCTCATCATGTAGACTACACACACTGTATCTGCGAGCTGTTGGCTAGAGTGTACTTGCCAAGACCAGAGTAGGCACATTTGCTATTTAACACAACAGTTTGTGACAAAATGCGATGGAAACACATTGAACATTAGATTTTTATTCGGTACATGAAAACTTACGCGAAAAAATACATTGTGTGCACTACGTCATCACACACTGATTTTTATCCCCAACAAGTCATCTTGGTGGAAACACACCACTGGTGGGAAATTGTGCAGATTTTCTTTATGCAGATTTTAGAATATTCGCATGAAAATCTGTCGCCAATTGGATGGAAACCTAGCTACTGAAAACAAAACAATAAAACTCTTGCATAATTTACAAAACATGGTATTACTGTGCTCAGACGAGACTCGTATCTGTGTCAGGCTTTCCATTCTCATACCTTTTGCCCTGATCCTGAACTAAGGCAAAGTCTGATTCGCAAAACAAATATTTTGGGTATTAAAACGATGTCTTTTTTAAAAAGCAAACCAAAGTGGAATGGGCCAGGGTTTATCTAAAGCAGTGCTTCTCAATTCCGGCATGTAGGTGTGATGGTCATGAGTGAGAGGAACCGCAAAATGAAAGGTCATTGATTTAAAGTAACTGTCCATTGTTTCCAGATTTCTACGTAATATGACCTATAATTACTTACAATATGAGTGAAATTGTTTTTCTTCCAATTTTGTTTTTATTAAGTATGTTAAAAATCAGATTTTCTGTGTTGGAATGGTGTGGGCATACCGCAACAAAAGAATGGTGTGGGCGTATACAAGTCATTAAACACATTCATGCGAGTAGACCACTGATAGGACAGCTCATCCTCCTCTAGACCGCTGACATCATGCTCTATGAGGAAATAGCAAGCATTTTGTAAACAGTCTGTTTGTGATACAAGTTTGAGGTGGGGTGTTTTTTCTCCTATTTATGCTTTGGCCACAAATACTAATATAGGATGAGTCAACAACATTACTTGGGTATGAGTTATCAGAATATGCATTTTTAAAAGTGAGGTTTTTACTGGACAGTTCCTTTAAGACAAACATCTGGTAATGGACATTGTATTAATGAAGAGTAAAAACACATAAATCACATTTTCAGATATATGTGTACTGTATGTAAACATTTAATTTCACCTTTAAATACTTTCTTTTAATTTTAAGCAGACAACATTTTGTAAAAAATAAAATAATAATATTTAACTTTTGCCAAAAACACCTCCATTTCTCTTGGCTCCTGGTTGAGAGCTCACAGTCCAATCAGATTGTGCTACAGAGGTACATTTAGTCACTACCCATATTAAGGCGTAGTTATACATTTACTCTGTAGTAGTCCCCTGTTAAACAGCATTGCACAGCATTGCTTTCGATCCCATATGATTTACAAAAACACACTTACTCGGACATAGCCATAGTACACTTTGGCCACGCCACTATTGTTGCTTTATTTCCCACCATCACCACTCCTATATTGAAACAGGCCATTCAAAGTCTCCTTGGCAGCGAGTGCACAACAGTTTGTTACCTTTTCCCTATTTCACTTTGTCGTAGGAACTGAATGTTTTTAGCACTGTCCGCTAACTCCGGGTATAGCTCAATGGAAAGTACGTAGTACCCATCGTACCCCTGCACTTTCCCGTTGCTCAGAAGCTGCCTCTTCTCTCCCTCTGTCCATGGGCGGCCTCCCTCCTCACCGTTGCTCACCTTCTGCTGTTCGTTGGCCCACGCACTCACTAACGCCCTCTGGCGGGCCAACTCAAGAACACGGGCTTTTTCCTCATCCAACGTGGAGCCGTAGCGCACGTGCAGCGCTAGTGGCCCCCGACCCAACTCCACGTCTGCGAAGCGGCGCGTCCGGCTGTCCATGACCATGGTGGACTGGGACACGCTGACGTTGACCCCATTCTCCAGGGTCTTATGGCCGCTGGTGAGGCGCAGCGCAGCCAGGTCACCGTCGGGCAGGCCAGGCTTGACAAAGTAGTGAGTGTCGCGGCCTTCCACGGTGAAGTGCAGGTTTTCCAGGTAGAAGGCGTTGTTGAGGACAGTGGCCACCTTGATGCAGTCCTCGTTGGCCACGTTGAGCGAGTGAGTGTGGGCAGTGCCCTTGTAGATGGCGAACATGACAGCCCTCCCGATAGGGGACTGGGCGGCTGAAAACCAGAACCAGGGCTTCTCACCTCGGCGGCCTCGGACCGCATAGACCTCCGGCAGCCGCTCAAACGACAGGAGGGCATGCGCCTGTCTGGTAACTTCCTGCTGGACCCCAGAGATGGACTGTAAAGAGAGTGCAGTGAAACGTTAACATCTGAGCGTGGCAGAACCTCACACTGCAGTCCATTTATGAGCAGAAGCAGGCTTCAAAGACTTTTCATGTGCCTGCAAGATACTTGTATTACCAGGCAGTGGGATAAAGCTAAAACAAGGTAAAATGCCAGTGGGGATTTTTTTTATATCAAGATTAACATGCAATTCATGACAGCGTAATAATCATTGAATAAACATTCATAACGATTGTGTTAACAAGTGGAAATGTCACGTATGTAGTGCATAAAAATGTCTGTATGCATTGCTTATACATTTGTAAGTATGATTATATTTGTGTTATGAATGTTTAATGCAAGGAAAACTATAACACTGTCTTGGACAGCAGAAAAAGTTATTAATTGGATACAACAAATGAAACGTTTGAGATAAGTTATTTGTTACTCTTCCATATTACAGTTTTTCCCAGTTGTTTACACACTAAAACTGGCCCATGAGGCACAATGACCCAAAACTGTAACTAATTTAGCAGAACCATACACCAAATCTGCAATACTATTAACACGTTTTGCTTTACACTCAGAATGCAATTCTATAACAAACCTTTGGCAAAACATAACACACAATTCTCTACTTTGGCACAACCTTCACAACTAAAACCTATTGTGTACGAATGAAAAGCAACACTGTTCAACAAGCTAAGCTCAATTACCAATTGATCACTTTCACTGTTCACATGTGCAAACACTATTTGCGTAAGTGTTCACTTTGCAATCAGACCTTTGGTATGGATAAAAAGGCTACAAGTGAGTACTCCTGTGTTTGGAGAACAAAGGAAGCAAACTTGGCAGAGAGAGGTAGAGATAGAGGTGGAGGTGGTGGTAGAGGTGGAGGTGGAGGTGAAGGTGGAGGTGGAGGTGAAGGTGGAGGTGGAGGTGAAGGAAGACTAAGAACAAGGAGAGTTAACCCCTGATGAAATTCGGGAGACTGTGGTGGACCATGTGGTCAACCATTGTTTGACCTTAAGAGGGACAGAGAGTGCAGCCTAATCTGAGACGCTTCACCGTAGCATCCATCATTCGGACGTTCCAAAATGAGAATAGGTATGTCCTGCAGACACTTGACAATAGTACAACATAAAGCACAGTAAAGACTGTAGATTCCAATACATAATGTAAGGGGAAACAAAGTACAAGTTTCACTTGACTTTTTCCACATTTTGTTACATTACAGCCTTATTCTAAAATGTATTAAATCGTTTTTTTTTTCCCTCATCAAGCAAAAACAGGTTTTTAGAAATGTTTGCAAATGTATTATAAACTGAAATATCACATTTACATAAGTATTAAGACCCTTTATTCAGTACTTTGTTGAAGCACCTTTGGTAGCGATTACAGCCTCGAGTCTTCTTGGGTATGACGCTACAAGCTTGGCACACCTGTATTTGGGGAGTTTCTCCCATTCTTCTCTGCAGATCCTCTCAAGCTCTGTCAGGTTGGATGGGAAGCGTCGCTGCACAGCCATTTCCAGGTCTCTCCAGAGATGTTCGATTGGGTTCAATTCCGGGCTCTGGCTGGGCCACTCAAGAACATTCGGAGACTTGTCCCGAAGCCACTTCTGCGTTGTCTTGGCTGTATGCTTAGGGTCATTGTCCTGTTGAAAGGTGAACCCTCGCCCCAGTCTGAGGTCCTGAGCGCTCTGGAGCAGGTTTTCATCAATGATCTCTCTGTACTTTGCTCTGTTCATCTTTCCCTCGATCGTGACTAGTCTCCCAGTCGCTAAAAAACATCCCCACAGCATGATGCTGCCACCACCATGCTTCCTCCAGATATGACGCTTTACATTCAGGCCAAAGAGTTCAATCTTGGTTTCATCAGACCAGAGAATCTTGTTTCTCATGGTCTGAGAGTCCTTAAGGTGCCTTTTGGCAAACTCCAAGCGAGCTGTCATGTGCCTTTTACTGAGGAGTGGCTTCCGTCTGGCAAATCTACCATAAAGGCCTGATTGGTGGAGTGCTGCAGAGATGGTTGTCCTTCTGGAAGGTTCTTCCATCTCCACAGAGGAACTCTGGAGCTCTGTCAAAGTGACCATCGGGTTCTTGGTCACCTCCCTGACCAAGGCTCTTCTCCCCCGATTGCTCAGTTTGGCCGGGCGGCCAGCTCTAGGAAGAGTCTTGGTGGTTCCAAACTTCTTCCATTTAATAATGACAGATGCCACTGTGTTCTTGGAGACCTTCAATGCTGCAGAAATGTTTTGGTACCCTTCCCCAGATCTGTGCCTCAACACAGTCTCTGAGCTCTACGGACAATTCCTTCGACCTCATGGCTTGGTTTTTGCTCTGACATGTACTGTCAACTGTGGGACCTTATAAAGACAGGTGTGTGCCTTTCCAAATCATGACCAATCAATTGAATTTACCACAATCAAGTTGTAGAAAAATATCAAGGATGGAAACAGGATGCACCTGAGCTCAATTTTGAGTCTCATAGCAAAGGGTCTGAATACTTATTTAAATAAGGTATTTCTGTTTTTTATTTATAATACATTTCCCCAAAACAATAAAAACCTGTTTTTGCTTTGTCCTTATTGGGTATTATGTGTAGATTGATGAGTATTTTGTAAATGTAATACATTTTAGAATAAGGCTGTAACGTAACAAAATGTGGAAAAAGTGAAGGGGTCTGAATACTTTCCGAATGCACTGTATGTATGAAATTGGGAGATATACTACTTTGTAACATGTTTATCTTGTATGCTGTATTACTGTACACTTTACTGTACTGTATGCTATTTGTTTTTGTAGAACTGAAAGACGACCACCACGTGGTGGTAGAACGCGTCTATTTACAGACGAACAGGAGCCTGCCATTGTGCAAATGATAGTTAAAAATAATGCCATAAGACTGAGGGAAATCCAACAACTAATTATTGAAAACCCTGCCATCTTCCATAACATCAGAGTGAGCTTATCAACCATAGCCCGGATCCTTAAGAAACACCATCTCCGGATGAAAATAAACTACAGAGTCCCATTTGAAAGGAATTCCCAAAGAGTGAATAATAAAATGGTACGAATATGTGCAAGTAAGTTATGTACTAGTACTACACTCTTGAAACAGAGATTATACAGCAATTACAGTATTTACTGTCATTTCAGAGAATCATGGATTTGGATGCAAGTCCCATCCCCCAGGAACTCATGTTCATAGATGAGGCTGGGTTCAATTAAGTGAAGACGAGGAGGAGAGGAAGGAACATCATTGGTCAACGCGCCATCACTGAGGTACCTGGCCAGCGTGAAGGAAATGTCATCATATGTGCAGCTATGAGCCACAATGGGGTCCTTCATCGCCATGCCACCCTTGGACCATACAGCACTCCCCATCTCCTTAATTTCCTGAACACCTTACATTCAAATGTTTTTCAGCCAGAGCACCAGGTGATCCTGAGCAGCAAATGTATGTTCTAATTTGGGAAAAAGTAGAGTTTCCGTCAGGCTACCCAAGTCTGCAACTGGTTTCATGACCATCCCAGGTTTACAATTCTATATCTCCCACCATATTCCCAATTTCTCAACCCAATTGAGGACTTGTTTTCAGCATGTTGGTGGAAGGTGTATGATCGCAAACCCCATGAACGTATTGCCCTTCTCCAGGCATTGATGGAGGCCTGTGGTGACATTCCAGCAGAGTCCTGTCAGGGGTGGATGCGTCATGCTAGAAGATATTTCTCCCGCTGTCTGGCCAAGGAGAATATCGCCTGTGATGTTGATGAAAGTCTGTGGCCGGACCAAAACTAAAAAATATAATCAAGGACATCAACCACCCAAGCCACGGCCTGTACACCCCGCTACCATCCAGAAAGCGAGGACAGTACAGGTGCATCAAAGCTGAGACCAAGAGACTGAGGCCTCAAGGCAATCAGACTGTTAAATAGCCATCACTAGCCAGCTACCACCCGGTTACTCAACCCTGCACTTTAGAGGCTACTGCTCTATATACATAGTCATGGAATCACTGGTCACTTTAAAATGTTTACATACTGCTTTACTCATTTCATATGTACAGTGGGGGAAAAAAGTATTTAGTCAGCCACCAATTGTGCAAGTTCTCCCACTTAAAAAGATGAGAGAGGCCTGTAATGTTCATCATAGGTACACGTCAACTATGACAGACAAAATGAGGAAAAAAATTCCAGAAAATTACATTGTAGGATTTTTTATGAATTTATTTGCAAATGGTGGAAAATAAGTATTTGGTCAATAACAAAAGTTTCTCAATACTTTGTTATATACCCTTTGTTGGCAATGACACAGGTCAAATGTTTTCTGTAAGTCTTCACAAGGTTTTCACACACTGTTGCTGGTATTTTGGCCCATTCCTCCATGCAGATCTCCTCTAGAGCAGTGATGTTTTGGGGCTGTCGCTGGGCAACACGGACTTTCAACTCCCTCCAAAGATTTTCTATGGGGTTGAGATCTGGAGACTGGCTAGGCCACTCCAGGACCTTCAAATGCTTCTTACGAAGCCACTCCTTCGTTGCCCGGGTGGTGTGTTTGGGATCATTGTCATGCTGAAAGACCCAGCCATGTTTCATCTTCAATGCCCTTGCTGAAGGAAGGAGGTATTCACTCAAAATCTCAAGATACATGGCCCCATTCATTCTTTCCTTTACACGGATCAGTCGTCCTGGTCCCTTTGCAGAAAAACAGCCCCAAAGCATGATGTTTCCACCCCCATGCTTCACAGTAGGTATGGTGTTCTTTGGATGCAACTCAGCATTCTTTGTCCTCCAAACACGACGAGTTGAGTTTTTACCAAAAATTTATATTTTGGTTTCATCTGACCATATAACATTCTCCCAATCCTCTTCTGGATCATCCAAATGCACTCTAGCAAACTTCAGACGGGCCTGGACATGTACTGGCTTAAGCAGGGGGACACGTCTGGCACTGCAGGATTTGAGTCCCTGGCGGCGCAGTGTGTTACTGATGGTAGGCTTTGTTACTTTGGTCCCAGCCCTCTGCAGGTCATTCACTAGGTCCCCCCGTGTGGTTCTGGGATTTTTGCTCACCGTTCTTGTGATCATTTTGACCCCACGGGGTGAGATCTTGCGTGGAGCCCCAGATCGAGGGAGATTATCAGTGGTCTTGTATGTCTTCCATTTCCTAATAATTGCTCCCACAGTTGATTTCTTCAAACCAAGCTGCTTACCTATTGCATATTCAGTCTTCCCAGCCTGGTGCAGGTCTACAATTTTGTTTCTGGTGTCCTTTGACAGCTCTTTGGTCTTGGGCATAGTGGAGTTTGGAGTGTGACTGTTTGAGGATGTGGACAGGTGTCCTTTATACTGATAACAAGTTCAAACAGGTGCCATTAATACAGGTAACGAGTGGAGGACAGAAGAGCCTCTTAAAGAAGAAGTTACAGGTCTGTGAGAGCCAGAAATCTTGCTTGTTTGTATGTGGCCAAATACTTATTTTCCACCATAATTTGCAAATAAATTCATAAAAAATCCTACAATGTGATTTTCTGGATTTTTTTCCCTCAATTTGTCCGTCATAGTTGACGTGTACCTACAGTGAGGGAAAAAAGTATTTGATCCCCTGCTGATTTTGTACGTTTGCCCACTGACAAAGACATGATCAGTCTATAATGGTTTAATGGTAGGTTGATTTGAACAGTGAGACACAGAATAACAACAAAAAAATCCAGAAAAACGCATGTCAAAAATGTTATAAATTGATTTGCATTTTAATGAGGGAAATAAATATTTGACCACTCTGCAAAACATGACTTAGTACTTGGTGGCAAAACCCTTGTTGGCAATCACAGAGGTCAGACATTTCTTGTAGTTGGCCACCAGGTTTGCACACATCTCAGGAGGGATTTTGTCCCACTCCTCTTTGCAGATCTTCTCCAAGTCATTAAGGTTTCGAGGCTGACGTTTGGCAGCTCGAACCTTCAGCTCCCTCCACAGATTTTCTATGGGATTAAGGTCTGGAGACTGGCTAGGCCACTCCAGGAACTTAATGTGCTTCTTCTTGAGCCACTCCTTTGTTGCCTTGGCTTTGTGTTTTGGGTCATTGTCATGCTGGATTACCCATCCACGACCCATTTTCAATGCCCTGGCTGAGGGAAGGAGGTTCTCACCCAAGATTTGACGGTACATGGCCCTGTTCATCGGCCCTTTGATGCGGTGAAGTTGTCCTGTCCCCTTAGCAGAAAAACACCCCCAAAGCATAATGTTTCCACCTCCATGTTTGACGGTGGGGATGGTGTGCTTGGGGTCATAGGCAGCATTCCTCCTACTCCAAACATGGCGACTTGAGCTGATGCCAAAGAGCTCCATTTTGGTCTCAGCTGACCACAACACTTTCACCCTGTTCTCCGCTGAATCATTCAGATGTTCATTGGCAAACTTCAGACGGGCCTGTATATGTGCTTTCTTGAGCAGGGGGACCTTGCGAGCGCTGCAGGATTTCAGTCTTTCACGGCGTAGTGTGTTACCAATTGTTTTCTTGGTGACTATGGTCCCAGCTGCCTTGAGATCATTGACAAGATCCTCCCGTGTAGTTCTGGGCTGATTCCTCGCCGTTCTCATGATCATTGCAACTCCACGAGGTGAGATCTTGCATGGAGCCCCAGGCCGATGGAGATTGACAGTTCGTTTGTGTTCTATTCGCGAATAATCGCAACAACTGTTGTCACCTTCTCACCAAGCTGCTTGGCGATGGTCTTCTAGCCCATTCCAGCCTTGTGTAGGTCTACAATCTTGTTCCTGACATCCTTGGAGAGCTCTTTGGTCTTGGCCATGTTGGAGAGTTTGGAATCTGATTGATTGATTGCTTCTGTGGACAGGTGTCTTTTTTACAGGTAACAAACTGAGATTAGGAGCACTCCCTTTAAGAGTGTGCTCCTAATCTCAGCTCGTTACCTGTATAAAAGACACCTGGGAGCCAGAAATCTTTCTGATTGAGAGGTGGTCAAATACTTATTTCCCTCATTAAAATGCAAATCAATTTATAAAATTTTTGACATGGGTTTTTCTGGATTTTTTTGTTGTTATTCTGTCTCTCACTGTTCAAATAAACCTACCATTAAAATTATAGACTGATAATTTCTTTGTCAGTGGGCAAACGTACAAAATCAGCAGGGGATCAAATACTTTTTTCCCTCACTGTATGATGAAAATTACAGGCCTCTCATCTTTTTAAGTGGGAGAACTTGCACAATTGGTGGCTGACTAAATACTTTTTTCCCCACTGTATATACTGTATTATATTCTACTGTATTTTTGCCAATGCCACTCCGACAATGCTCTTCCTAATATTTATATATTTCTTAATTCCATTCCTTTACTTTTAGATTTGTGTGTGTTGTTGTGAATTGTTAGATACTACTGCACTGTTGGAGCTAGGAACACAAGCATTTCGCTACATCCGCAATAACATCTGCTAAATATGTGTATGTGACCAATAAAATAAAATGTGATATATATTTACTGTATGTTTGCATTTCTACTGTATGTGTGCTTACAGTATGCTGTTTAAAATGTATTGAGTCACGTTGAGATCTAAAAATAAAATGTTTGCATTTGGTGTGACTTTCTGGTTTGAGTACACACAAACAATATACAGTATAACAACAACATCTTAGTCTTTACACTGAAATAGGTTCTGATAGTAGTTTTGAATATATCACATTAGTGTGATCTCGGTTGTCACTAAGTTAGATTCATTTGATTTGCGTGTGTCTCATTTGTATGCAGAGTTTCATTTTGAGCAGGGAGTACATGATTTTGATTACTGCGTTTATTTTGCAAGATGTCTGTGGGGTTTGGGGAAATTGGCTAACTGTTTTGTGTTTTGAGTTTTGAGTACCTGAGATGTAGTTTCAGCAAACGTGTGTTAACAATTGGGAAAAACTGTAATCAAAGAACAAATGTAAATGCAATTTTTTACTTGTTCCTATGCAAAAGCTGTCCAATTAAATGGGATGCTATGGGCTAACCAGCATTCCAATTAAAAACATGGGGCTACAGAACAAAATATACATTTAATAGAAAGCAACTGTAGAGCAGAAGCGATTACATGCTTCTTTTCACCCAGGAATTTTGTTTGTTTGTCATAGTGCTTGATATTCAGCCAGCAAACAACTATGATCTTTTAGATCACCCTGCTTACTTTACATTTACCTAATATATGGATTGCAATTAGCATGACAATAACTGAGATTTTGAAATAATGTCAGATATGAAACCAACCGGTAGATCGTCCCAAAGCTGGCTCTTCTTCAGTTCATAGGAGGGGTGGGTCAGGTCAAACTTTGGGACTGGGAAGCCAGGAATGGTGTTGTGTAGATGGAACCCAAAGGTCACTAGCCAGCTATTCACATCTACATGGGACAAATAAGAGCAGTCATAATAAATATTTCATGGCATGGTTATGTCAAGGTAGAAAATATGGTAATGTTTTATAATATAAGTAATTTGTGTCTTAGTTATCATTAATAAGCTCGAATTACATGCATGAACAAAGTATGTATAAACATTTTAACTTTTGAATAACATGTATACACTACGTGCACATTGAATATTAGTAAGTAAAATAAAAGTGACAATAAATATCCTACCTGCCACATATTCTCTCACTTCATGTACTTTGCTGATGGGGTTGTTGTTTCTGAACATATAGAGATTAAAAGGACCTGGCTCTTTCCCCACTCGTTTCCACGTGCTGATGTCAGGCACAGTCCACCTGCCGGGCATAATGTCATAGTCCCTCTCACCAAAATGCAACAATTTGGTCAGCGGGTCATAGAGTCCCCCGTGGAACCCCAGCACCAGTTGAAATTCTGGGTTGGAGTCAAAGTAGATCTCCCCGTACGCTGTGTACTGGACCTGCTTGATCAGGAGGCCGTTGCTGGTGAATACGGCAAGAGGGGTTCCGGTGTTGTCACAGGCGATGTAGTACTCCTCTCCGCTGCTGATCTCCTGGGCAAACAGGTGGCCCTGCAGGTCATAGTAGAGTGAGGTGATCTCCGAGCTGGAGTGATTGTACACGTGGGTGATTCTGCTGGGGTAGCTCAGGTCCGCGTAGAAGTATTGCAGGTGCTGCCCTAGGCTGGTCTTGGTGGACACCCTTCGTCCCAGGCCGTCGTAGCGGTACTGGATGGTCCAGCCATTGCTCTTGCTGTAGACGCGGGCCAGGAGGCCTTTGGAGTTGTACTCAAAGATCTCAGAACCTCGCTGGCGGAGGAAGCCATCCTCGTCCATGCGGTACTGTATGTCTCCCAGGCGGGTGATGCGGTCGCGGAGATCGTAGCGCAGGGGGATTAGGCGGGCGCCGTTACCTGGGTTCAGTAGGTGGAGGTTGCCGTTCAGGTCGTAGGTGTAGCGCCACATGACCTTGTCATTGAGGTAGACTGTCTGGAGCTGGCCATCCACGTCATACTCGTAGCCGTACTTGGTGGTGTTGGCAAATGGTCCGATCTTGATCTCCCTCTTGGTACATCGTCCCACGTCGTCGTACTGGAAAGTGATCCAGTACATGAGCGATCGGAAGATCTCGTACTGGATCTCCTTGATCCGTCCGTGTGCGTCAAAGTGCTTTGTGTAGGTCATAATGGCTGTGGAAATTATCTGGTTGATGTCATAGTAGATGACGCCGAACTTGCCGAACTGCTCGACTTTGCCGGAGATATCGTCGAACTGGTAGAGGTCGATGGGCAGCGGGGTCTCGTTGATGACACCCTGCACGCTAGTAATGCGTAGGCTGCTGTCATAGGTGTAGTCGAAGCGGGCGTTAACCATGCCGTCCTCGCTGAAGCGGAAGATCTGCCGGTCCACCAAGGGGCCCACTTGACGATAGCGGATCGAACAGATAAAGCCCTCGCTCTGCAGGTTGACCGTCTTTAGCACGCCCGCCATCTCGTCATAGGTGAAGCTGACCCGTGTGATGTCGTACAGGACTTCGGCAAGCTTGTTCTGTCGCCGATACTTGTAGAGGACCTGGCGGCCGGTGCCCAAGTGTGCCACTCGCTGGAGGAGGCTGTCCTCGCTGTAGTCCACAGCGACAGAGGCATTGCTGTCGGGCGGGTGAAAGAGGTTGCGGTAGTAGCCCACCGAGCGGACCGTCTGCATGGTGTAGCGTGCCACACTGGGCATGGTGACTGCAGATAGCCGATCCTGAGAGTCAAAGTCGAAGATGTACTGACGCTGGCTGTGGAGCAGGAGCACCATTGACTAGAGGAAAGATGAGGGAAGGGAGAACAACATTATTTACAGTACTTTAAATATTCATTTTTATACGGTCCATAAATGCTATGTTTTATTAATACAAATAATGATACATACACCACCAGCTCACTAAATAGCCTAAACAATTGCATCAGACATTCACACGTTTATTTCTGGCTCCTTAAATCCTTGCAGACTCAGAGTTAACTCATATGCACTTTGGATGCTAGAAGTGCTTTCAGTGGGCTGCCACCCTTCCTGTGAAAATGCCATGCCCAGTCAACCGTTGTCACACTGCGTGTCCTTGAGCTCCCAAGGCTTTCAGTGTGCCCCATGTTTCTCTGTTGACACAGCCTATCCCGGTCACGCGATGAGCTCAAGGAGGGTGAGGAAATCTCTGCATGGTTTTGCATGAGGAAAAGTCCTTGCAGCCGAGTCCTGCAGTAAGTGATCTCACTTATTTTAAGTTCTGCGAGGAGTTATGTTCTTAGGGAAGTTTGCGAGGTGTTAACATAATGAACAGCTGTAATGTGGGCAAGTACATTATGTGTGGATGTGTGTGTGTGTGTGAGATTTAAAAGTTCTGCTTAAGCAAGGTGTGTGTGGCATCGATTTTAATATACAATTACTTTGACCATCAAAAGTACTCCATTTGTGTTTGTGCATTGATCGACCAGTGGAGAACCAAAGCATTTTATAGAGTCGCTTCAACCCTCACCTTGTCCAGATAGGTGTAACTCCACCTCTTCCCGTCAGCAAACACCCTGGACACGAGGCGTCCCTGACTGTCATACTCCAACCGCTCCGTGGTCGGCCCCCTCTGGAGGGCATTGATCTGCCCATTGCTGGTCCGGCTGACGTTCACAGGCAGCAGCTTACTGCTGGGCACCCACAGCACAGGGTGGCCAGCGCCGTCATAGATAATCTTCAGCAGGAACTTCCTGTGGTCGTCGTATATCTTCTCCGTCCTCAGCGTACGGTCATAATCAACCGACAGAATGTTCCGGCCGTTCACCTGTTAGTTGGTAATATGTGTATTGGATCAAAGCCCAGACAAAACAAAAACAAACAGAGAGTGCACTTACTGTTTTGTCTGGCTGCCTGTTAAAATGGCATTTAGTGTGATTGCCACTCTTTGGCATTCAGTGTGAGGAGATTAACAGCTCCTTCAATGGCTTCATTAAACTCTGGCATTTGCTCAGCAAGTCTTAAATCCCCCCCCCTATATTTAGTAGGGACAAAATTGCTGTTAACCCTTTACACTCAAGGGAATTGGCCTATATGGATAGGGGTACATTTTAAATGTTTCTTACAGAAGAAATGCATTACCATAGCAGCAATTGAAAGGGAACAGTTTGGAGATTAGCTGTAAATAATGAGACCAAACTTGAGGTCACAACAGTTCACCTGACAAGACTGAATCCAAACATTACACTGTTGATTGTATGTGCATTTTACATTTACTTTACTTTTCACAGCATTTGTTGATAACGAAATCTGAAAATACTCTGGATATATTCAGTAACATGATAAGAATATTCCTAGAAAATGTGGGGTAGGTGTAACATAAGACCAAAAACATCACAAGGGTTTAAGTGAAAGGACAAACTGGTGTCGCCAAGTGACCACACACACCTCTCCAATGTGTGCACATTTCCTAAGTAATTGTAATGCACTTTTATGACTCAAATAAGAGACTTCAACTATAAGGTGCTTTTTGAGCTCTCCTAGCTGTGCCGTTGAGGAACTAGAGCAAGCACACTTGTAGTTGTTTTGTTTGGAACACAACCCTGCATCCCCACCATCACACAATCACTGTTGCTCTTTTTTGCAATCCAAAAACGGTCCATTATAAATCGCAATCTTGGTCAGGTGGGCATCATTTGAAGGCCTGTTCTATTGCCAACATGACTAGCTAAGTTATAAAATACGATATTAAAGTGTTAGGCTTGCAATTCAGGGAAACAGATCAGAATTTTGGTGAGCATACAAAGGAGTCATGAGTGCCTTCAGGAACGTGTGCCGCTGCAAATTTTCTTCACAATAGACAAACATAGGCTCATTCTGTTTCAGAATAACCCAGGGTATGACACCATGTCATCTTGTAACTGTACATCAAACAGTGATCATAAACGTTGACACTGTTAATGACATGAGCTTTATGATATGGAAATGTGAAGTGCACATTTGGACAGGTGTTTGGCTTGAACGTATGACATCAAAGCGGTACTTATTACAACGTCTCATCTTTCAAAATATGTAGAGTCCTCTTACTATACAGCATTTCCCTCACTCAGACAACAAAACATTTGCAAAAGTTGCCCAATTAGCGGAAGGGAATGGGGCAACTCCTTGTCGAGCAAGGTGCTCAAGTTTAAAAGGGCTGTCAGTCAAAACCCATACAGCGCTGCGAAGCACAGAGTCAGAGCTCTGACGTCATGTATAGCATGTTACTGTACAGCCACTGCGGTTCCAATTTAGGCATTTATCAGTGCCCAAATCTTGATGCTGCCAGGGAGTTAAGTGTCACAGTTAATATAAGTGACTGAACACCAATATGTTTACATTTACATTTTAGTCATTTAGCAGACGCTCTTATCCAGAGCGACTTACAGGTAGTGAATGCATACAAGTTATTTTTTATTTTTTTATACTGGCTCCCCGTGGGAAACGAACCCACATCCCTGCCGGCCAAACCCTCCCCTACCTTGGACGACGCTGGACCAATTGTGCGCCGCCCATATATGTCTTGGAAGTAAGTGAAACTCTCTGAATAAAACAGTGAAACTCACCCTTAGCTTGCGCCCAAAAACGATGACTTTGCCCCTGGCCTGCTCCTTGCGGAAGCGCCACTCAACCAGATTCTGCCCACTCTCCCCTGGCAAACTCATGTTACGCCGTGCCACTGTGGGGTTGGCAGTGCCCGCCAGGATGTGGGGCTCTGTCTGGTAGTGGGTGTCCATTCCGTTGGCATAGGTGATTCTCAGAGAGTTATCATAGCCCACCTGATAACTGCTTCTACATTGATCTGAAAATATAAAAAGACAGGGTCATAATTGATAACATTGTACTGTGATTATAAATTATTGTTGTGGATACTCAGGGAAATCTTGCCTATGTCATGTTAGATAACAATAACACTACCTTCCAATAGAAAAACAGATGAACATTAGAAAAGGACTATAGAACTACAATAAACGGAAGAATTCACTAAATAGCTTGAAACAAAATACAAAACGTAAAGATACAAGGTTTCTGCTCATCTCACACACTGAAGGAGTAATCATTTACACTGTCTTCTGTCAAACCGCTCACCCATAATGATACATGACTTAAGCTTAATCAACATTGCTCTGAGACCCCAGCAACAATGACAAATAACCACCTTTAAAATGGCAGCCTGAACTGTTTGTCTATCAGCAACACAGAGGAGGAGATGTGTGGATTAAGGCGTCAGCATGCTTCAGTTCGGCTGGCGGCTAGCCGAAGTCGGCTAGGCGAACCAAACGAGTGTGCTCGCATACTCCCTTGAAAGACCTTTGGTTGAAAAACGAGCAAAAAGTGGCAATAGTACCGTTTGTCCATTTTGAGACGCCGTAGCCAGTATACACTTCCTCAAAATAGTCAGAATTAATCTAAGATAACTCAAGAAATCTAAAATTACTTTTGACGTTTTTGACGAATAAATCCTAGTCGAGCAATTTTACGTCTAACTAAGATGTTTGGTGCAGTATTTCTCAATGAAAAAATGTGCATAAAATGAGTAGTCTCTCGTTGAATGACAACAAAGACTTTATTGAAGAATTACTACTGACCAATCACCGATGAAGGGGCGTAGACTTCGGCTTGCCTCCAGAAAAATGTTGTGTGCCTGAACAGCTGAAAAACCCTCACTGAAGTCCAAAACAAACAAAAAATTCATGGTGTAGCCGGAGGACAGCTAGTTTCTGTCCTCCTCTGGGTACATTGACTTCAATACAAAACCTAGGAGGCTCATGGTTCAGTGCTAAACTGCTTGCTGTACACTGTACTGCATGATTGTAGCGGGTTTAGTAACACGTTAGTCCTAGTAGCTACAGTGCCTTTGGAAAGTATTCAGACCCTGTTACTTTTTCCACATTTTGTTATATTACAGCCTTATTCTAAAATGGATTAAATAAATCCTCATCAATCTACACACAATACCCCATGATGACAAAGCGAAAACATTTTTATTTTTATTTTAGCAAGTGTATTAAAAATAAAAAACAGAAATAACTTATTTACATAAGTATTCAGACCCTTTGCTAAGAGACTCAAAATTGAGCTCAGGTGCATCCTGTTTTCATTGATCATCCTTGAGATGTTTTTACAACTTGATTGTAGTCCACCTGTGGTAAATTCAATTGATTGGACATGATTTGGAAAGGCACACACCTGTCTATATAAGGTCCCTCAGTTGACAGTGCATGTCAGAGCAAAAACCAAGCCATGAGGTCAAAGGAATTGTCCGTAGAGCTCTGAGACAGGATTGTGTTGAGGCACAGATCTGGGGAAGGGTACCAAACAATTTCTGTAGCATCGAAGGTCCCCAAGAACACAGTGGCCTCCATCATTCTTAAATGGAAGAAGTTTGAGAACCACCAAGACTCTTCCTAGAGCTGGCCGCCCGGCCAAACTGAGCAATCGGGGGAGAAGGGCCTTGGTCAGGGAGGTGACCAAGAACCATATGGTCACTCTGACAGAGCTCTAGAGTTCCTCTGTGGAGATGGGAGAAACTTCCAGAAGGACAACCATCTCTGCAGCACTCCACCAATCAGGCCTGTATGGTAGATTGGCCAGACGGAAGCCACTCCTCAGTAAAAGGCACATGACAGCCCGCTTGGAGCTTGCCAAAAGGCACCTAAGACTCTCAGGCCATCAGAAACAAGATTCTCTGGTCTGATGAAACCAACATTGAACTCTCTGGCCTGAATGCCAAGCGTCACGTCTGGAAGAAACCTGGCAGCATCCCTACGGTAAAGTATGGTGGTGGCAGCATCATGCTGTGGGGATGCTTTTCAGCAGCAGGGACTGGGAGACTAGTCAGGATCGAGGCAAAGCTGAATGGAGCAAAGTAAAGAGAGATACTTTATGAAAACCTGCTCCAGAGTGCTCTAGACCTCAGACTGGGGCGAAGGTTCACCTTCCAACAGGACCACGACCCTAAGCACACAGCCAAGACAACGCAGGAGTGGCTTCGAGACAAGTCTCTGAATGTCCTTGAGTGGCCCAGCAAGAGCCCGTACTTGAACCCGATCGAACATATCTGGAGACACCTGAAAATAGCTGTGCAGCAATGCTCCCCATCCAACCTGACAGAGCTTGAGAGGATCGCTAGAGAAGAATGAGAGAAACTCCCAAAATACAGGTGTGCCAAGCTTGTTACGTCATACCCAAGATAACTTGATGCTGTAATCGCTGCCAAAGGTTCTTCAACCAAGTAATGAGAAAAGGGTCTGAATACTTATGTAAATGTGATATCAGTTTTTTATTTGTAATACATTTGCAAAAGTTGATAAAATCCTGTTTTTGCTTCGTCATTATGGGGTATTGTGTGTAGATTGATGAGGAAAAAAACTATTTAATCAATTTTAGAATAAGGCTGTAACGTAACAAAATGTGGAAAAAGTCAAGGGGTCTGAATACTTTCCGAAGGTACTGTATGTTGACTACGATGATAGCTAATATGGTGACAATGACGTAGGCTGTGTGTAGTGGTTAGCGGTTATGGTATGAAGGTTTGGCTTGGAAAGGTTTTATCGCCTGGTCACAGACAGCTGTTGTGTTGCCCACTGAAGTCCACAAGCTAAGGGAAAAGGTGAGAGGAGGAGAGCGTATAGATGCGAGAAGGAGTTATACAACGAGCAAAGTGATCATACTGTTTTTATGTGGCTTCTATGAAAGTGAACTGTGTTTGCGGGTGATCAGGGGTGTATTCATTCCGCCGATTCTGTTGATAAACACTTCTTAACTGGAAGCAAACGGAACGAAACGGGGATAAACATACCTGAATTTGTCCAATAGAAACACTCGTCTGCAACTGTTTGGACTAATGATTACACCCTAGATCAGCTAGATGCAGGCAAGAGTGTGCAAGGCGGTATTGATTACTCAAATTTTTCTCTCGACCTGTGCATAGGCATAATTAGAGTATCATGTAGTAGCCTAAACCTATCGATGTTACATTGAGCTGGGTGAATGGAATCTGAATGTCAGTCATCCAATATGCTGTAATAGAAATATTGCCATGCTCATAAAAACAAAACTGTCCTCCCTAATCTTAACCGGCATCTACCGCCACTGATATGCACGAACTCTACCGAACTGTTTCGGCTGGGAAGTATGGGGACGCCTTTACCCTGAGCCAGTGTATAGAAGGCACGGATGGTGGAGGTATTGGTGGTAATACTAATTTCCTCTTCAGTCAAGGAGCTCTCAATGTCCACAGTCAAGGCCCTGTAGATGTCGGTGTACAGGTTTTTCACTGTTCCGGTGGGGAATGTCACGTTCATTATCCTGCCTTCGCTGTCATAGCTGAAAGATAGAGAGAACTTTATGTAAAGGTGATCATTGTGATTCATGAATTCTTTCATCGATGCATGGTGTCATTTTGTCGAGCATATCTAGCCAACAACCTCACACACAGTCACCACATGGTCTCTTTTCACGTAACTTGGTAGAATAACCTTTAAAAGGATCAAAATATGACACTGTAGGCAAACTTCCGAGTGTGTGTCAATGTGAAGGAAGTCACTGACTGCCACCAAATTAAAATCAAACCTGAATATACTGTACATTCATTGTAAGTTGAAAGCAGCAACTTACCTTATGATCAAGTATTTATCTAGTCAGGCTCTCATCACCCTAAAAAGTGAAGGTCTACTCTGACATTGGAAAAATCAGTCCCTCCTACTTCTGTATACTCACTCGTAGAATGTGGTCCAGCCGATTTCTGAGGTTTTGGTAGCCAGCAGGCCAGTGTTACCATGGTAGGTGAGTAGCACCAGTTCCTGGCCCTGAGCTGTCAAGGTCTTTAGCCCACCGTTGGTCCCCATGATCAGCCAGATGACCTGGTTGTCGGGGGCGACTATGCGCACGGGCATGCGGTTGGGGTCGCGGCGGATCCTCAGGGTGTTCCCATTGCTATCGGTCACAGCGGTAACGTCGTTCTCCATGCTGTAGCTGAAAGTGTACTTAAAGTCACCCGTCAGGAGGCTGGAGGTGTGTTGGTGGGTACCGTTGGCGTCAAAGACATACACTTCCTGGACATCAGGTGACGCCACTTCAAAGGTGTTGGTGCTAGAGGTCAACACAGGCCCGTTTCTACCAACAGCACGGATGCGGATGTTGCCCAGGTCTGCCACGTACAGGGTGCCATCGGGCGCCACGACCAGAGAGGATGGGGCGTTGAGACGGGCGTCTTTGGCGTAGCCCTCGCCGGTCTGGTAACAGTCGCAGTTGACGTCGTTCTTACAATCACAGTCGGAGGGCGACCCTGCCAGATGGGTTATTTCACCGTCGACGGATATCGTTCGGATTCGGCTAAGCTTCCGTTCGTCAGTTTCGGCGACGAAGATGGCGCCATAGTAGGAAACGGCGATGGCAACAGCGGACTCCAGGGGCGTCAGCGCAGCCCTTTGACCTCCGGCTTCCCCGCGGTCCATCCCGGCCAACGGGCAGTGGATGGGCCGGCCCGCTGCAATGCTGACCTGGCCGTTCTCAGTGATTCGTAAGACCACATTGTTGTCCAGGATGTACAGGGAGTTATCCATGGGGCTGACCGCTAGGTCGGTGGGCCACTCCAGGAGCACCTGCAGATAGGGACATTGTTATAGGCACCACAGAGATGTGGCATTAAGACATTACTTTCTCTCAGATATGTGACATTGAGACATTACTTTCTCACAGAGATGTGGTATTGAGACATCCCTGTCTCCTGAAATTATATTGTCTGATCATCATCAATGTGACATTGGCAACATTGTCCCATTATAAATGTCCACATTCTCCTAAATATTTCAGGGTGACATCAGCATTGTCAAAAACTGTGGGAAAACACATACTTAATCATCATTTCCAGACAGTGATTAATAACAAGCCATTTTGCCCTCAAGGCTGCACACAACTCATTATTGTCTGTCTCTGTGCCATTCATTAAGCCTGCCAGACTGCCTTCTTAAGGGACAATATGCCTCAGGTTACTATAATCTAGTCAAAAAGATATGTGTTGTGTTGTAACATTGAACTGTTTTAATTAACTTAAGACATGTTTAATTCTTGTCTGATGGTTTCAAGCCTCCCTTAGGGTACTGATAACAGACATGGAAATGCTGTCTGGTATGTCCCCTTGGAGTAAAGGGCAGAGGTAAGGGACCCCAATCCAACCCCAATCCAACCCCAATTTGACTCTTGACCCCAATCCACACCTGAAACGTCCTCTCCGGACACCATAAATATATGGTGTGTAATGAAGGCCCACCATTCCATTTTCATATGATCAAATATTTTCTTCATTTTTATTTTCTTCATTATTCATTTGCACCACATCAGAGATTGTATGTAATGGAAGGGGATAGAGGGGACATTGATATTAATGTTTGAGAGGAGAGCCAAAGTTGTATTGAGTAAGTGTCTTGCCCTCATAAGACGCTAACTTAGTGTCTTCTGACAAAGCACTATGTTCATGCTGTTAAGGGCAGATTTTAGAGACTCATTCTTTTGCATATGTGGAAAATTGTTAGATAGACAAGTGTTGAAATGTCATGCTGTTTGGTAGGAATGACCCCCTCAAAAATGCAGCTGCTGACTACACAAACTTCCATCACCTGATTCAACTAATCAAGGGCTTGGTGTTATTTGACTGTATGAATCTGATGTGCTAGTGTGCTGCAACAAAAATATGCAGTCCTGTGGGTCCCTGAGGAACAGATAAGGACACACTGCTCTAGATACCAAACAATGCCTCAGCAACTTGAGAGTGCATAGGGGTCTTTTAAACAACAATATAATGCCTCCTAATGACTTTCCTTCCCCTGAAATAACCATATTATTTAACTGTGCAAGTACTTTCATTATCAGTTTATGTGAGTGTTGCAGGGAAAAATGCTTGATTTTGCTGCAACAATTCTAACATTATGCATGGTATGCAATAATTTTGTCCAAATTGTCACGGAAATGCGCTGATGGGGGGAAAAGTTTGTTGAAGTGTGGCTTGATGGAAACATTTTATGCGGTAAAAGTGGTGATTGGTTAAAATTGCGAGCTATCTTTTTGTAGTGCGGTTTTCAGACACTTTTATACACTAATACTGCAGAGGTTTTCCTATTTTATGCAGTAGTAGTACAATGATTGGTCAAATTTGCAAGCCCTCGAATATGCAAGGTATTGTTGATTTTGCTAAACAAATTGCGATCGCAGAATCCAGGAGGGACTGCATTATGTAACACTCCAAAGACTGAGTGACTCATAGATGGACATGGAGAGTACCACAGGGTGGCGCTGTGAGGTGAGCCCTATGAGACCTGACTTGAGGACAGAACAGGCTTGAGGGAGGCCTGACTGGTACTCTGACAGCCACCTGATTGATTTCCATGCTGATGTCACAGGTCAGGGGGCGTGCCGACGTCAGGTCGTTGGAGCCCAGGAGGGTGGATATGATGCCGTTTTGGTCCACTTTCCGGATCGTGGTGCCGTCCACAAAGTATATCAGTCCATTCTTGTCCACAGCGATACCTGTCGAGGCAAAGGGGGGAAAGGGGGAATAAAATAAATGCATAAGTGATAACAGATAGATAGACGTGTCAGACATGGGAGTTGTTTGGTTTTCTCTGCTTGCATGACTCTGTGGACAGAACACAACAGATACATGTGTCGAGTTTGGCTTCCCATTATTCAGGTCACTGCAAAAAGCACAGCCTTCAATAATTAAACTGCTTGCTTTCCTGCTATTGAATAATTTCTCAGGGTGAAGTAGGAAAGGCTGTGTCCCTACTGTATGTGCGCCGGGCGCCCGTGTCTCACCATATCCCGCTTCTAATAACAGAACTCAGAGGTGAAGTGTCAATGAGTGTTGCTTCTTTCCCTCAAATTGCAGCTCGGACACCCAGCAATCATCAACCATCTTCACTCTATCTGTGAAATGGGTAGGCGGGGGGAAATGACGACTTTGGTCAATTTTAGACGAAACGGGTGAGCGACAGGCAGTTGCCATGGTTACGACGGCAGGCAAAATTGCCTGACTGATTGAGTGATGGCTGAGGGTTTCAGCGCAAGGAGAGTACTTGCCATAGTCATTTGTCCCACACGGGGAAAATACATTAGCAACCATGGCACACTCCACATCTCTTCATGTCACTGTGCGCTCCTAATAAAGACCAGAGCCTATAGGATTTCAATTAAACCTCACATAAACTTCAATTTATTTTCTCAATAAGCGCTGTAAAAAGCTGGTATAAACGCACATTGTGGGCGGATTTAAACTCAAAAGCATTTGACACATTTAATAACTTCTAAATAAATTGTTTTACTTTTTTTTTTTTTTATCTCAAGTACACCTGTAAGATAAAAAAATGTTAATGGAATCAAGTGGTTATAGGGTTTGACCTGTGGCTAGATCTGCCCAAAGATTGCCTGGGTCCTGAAACATTAAAGAGCTGAGGGAGCATTCTGGGAGAGCTGGCTTTTTGACACTCTGGGGAAAATTCAGACAGATGAAAAGTGTCACATTTGAGTATATTTCAGCAAACGTCTGGGGAAGAGTACCCCAGCCATCTGCCCTCTTTTCCCCCCAGCCTCTACCTCCTCCCTCTCCATAGTTAGATTCACTTCCTCCCAGCCTCTTTTCATTCAAACCCACTATTTAAAATGCAGTTTAAGCAGTGCCATTAGGGGGACTTTCAAGGCTGGCACACACCAGACAAACTAATAATCCATGACTTCTTGAGAATATTCAGAGGGTGGTGAGTTTTTAGGTCCAATATGGCTGCCATACTTCACCCAGTTTGGTGCTACAGTACACATGTATGGTGAATGATGCCAGTTATCCTTATATTTTCTGACCTGGTGAAAAGGGCTACCTAAATAGAATATATTAACACATTACTTCTAAAACATTTGTGATGTGAACCACCAATCTTTTGAAAGCTTTGCAGGATTTCATTTCAGCCCTTCAGTAACACATCCAATTCAGCTAATTACTGTATGTTCTAATCAAATGTGTTACTGCAGGGCTGGACCAAAAGCCTGCAACTCTGCACACCCAGTAGCGTTCCAGTATTTTGGCTTGGCGCCTACCTTTTGGCCCAGTAAGCAGGGCCTCCGTGGCCTTGCCCCCATCCCCACAGTGGGTCTCGTCAAAGGGCAGACAGTGCTCCCCGGTCCCTGCCACCACCTCTGTGTTACTCTGCAGTTCCTTGAACCCAGTCAGGACCTTGGGCTGGTAGATCCTCCGTGAGTAGGTGTCCGACACATACAGCTGCCCAGTCACCGGGTCAGTGGCCAGGTAATAGCGGTGAGCAGGGTTGTTACTATGATTGAGGAAAAATGTGGTTACTGCGACTGCCGCAATATGAACAATATAAAAATAATCTAGTTTTATGGGGTTTTTCTTCCGAATTTGAACAATCCCAAGATAATCTAGTTTGAAGGTGTTTTTCCAAAATAACATAGTAAGAAAATGTGACATTCAGAATGATAATGACCAAAGAAAAGATAGCCTCTGTATCTGTATGTATTTTTGGTCATTGTGAATGCCCGATGAGGCTTGTGTTGTGTGAGGCTTTTTGCATAACAGACGGGTGGGCAATAGCCTGAGACCTGGAGTGAAAGAATTTAACAGAATTTAACAGGATATGACTGGAGCGGGTTTGTGTATGACAAAGCGGCAGCGACAACTTGAAGGGTGCCAGATCATTTAAATCGTTATCACTACCCTGCGAGGGGAAGTCAACGGAAATAATGGAATGATGTGCTTATGTTAATGACAGTCAACAACTGATGGCATTTCATTGGGTTGTGCTTATTTGAATTCACTTTAAAATGCCACAAAATGTGGCGGGCTCGTTCAGAATGAGTTAGCAGAGACTTCTTCATGGCTTGCTGCCATTATGAAAAAATTATCTGATGCAAGGACATAATTAATAATCTTCTATGTAGGGTGCTAGATGTCAGCAATATACAGCAAGTGTAGTAGTATTGACTTAGAACTTACCTTTTTTGTCAAAGGCAATTACATTCACATTTTTCTACGCCAGTTAACATTAATCCTCTTACATGACTAAATGACACAGACATATCAATGAATCTAAATTACCAACTCTTTCCAACTAAAGAAGAGATAACATGTGTGTGCTTGGAGGCCAATAATACGCTAGAATATAAGCTGTTAAAGGTGAATAACACTTGTTTTACTGTCTGGAAATAAAGATAGCCCAGTGAGTGTTCTCATGTTTAATGGTACATTAGTCCATACTGTAAGCCTTTGACACTTATAAATTGAATAATGTGTTTAAAATAAATGTGATAATGCAATAAACACAGAAGAAAAAGTCAACGTTACATTACAAAGTGGAATTAAAAAACATGACACCTTTATGAGCCAAACCACATGATCAAACAATGCCTTAGAGGCTTATCAATTTGCCATAAAAATAAGTTCATAAAAAATTATGCCATTCCTATGAAACCTGTGAGGACGGAAACACACAAAGACAGTGAGAGAAACTGCAACATAACACACCTACCTGTGTCTAAAATCTTTATTTCTTAGGGTGGGAATAAAGGAAGGAAGCAGAAAAGAGAAAGATGGAGAGAGACTGTAAAAGTGTGTGACTTAAAGGTCTAAGAAAAACACCATAAAAAAGAAGCAGACAATGAAGATTTGTTGAGCAGAAAGGAGGCAAAAAAGGAGGAGAGTGACTATGGCTTGGTTAAACCCTGCACCCATAACTCACTGAGAGGAGAATATAAAAACTCCCCCACCAGTCAATCCATTGGGCCATTACACCTCTGCTTTTTTCTCCATTTAACCACTGAGTATCGGAATATTGATCCCACCACTCGTTATACAGCTCCATATCTAAATAAGGACTTTATATCTAAACCCCAAGCCATTGCATGCCAGGTTGAGAAGCCAGGTTGGGACTTACATGTACTCTCATGGATGTACATACACTACACGGCCAAAAGTATGTGGACACCCCTTCAAATTAGTGGATTTGGCTATTTCACCGACCTCACTAATGCTCTTGTGGCTGAATGGAAGCAAGTCCCTGCAGCAATGTTCCAACATCTAGTGGAAAGCCTTACATTTTACATTTTAGTCATTTAGCAGACGCTCTTATCCAGAGCAACTTACAGTTAGTGAGTGCATACATTTTTCAAACCTTCCCAGAAGAGTGGAGGCTGTTATAGCAGCAAAGGGGGGACCAACTCCATATTAATGCCCATGATTTTGGAATGAGATGTAGTGTATATACATTATACATTTATTATAATGAGCAATCCAACCATGTGGGCTTAACTTTCCCCATGCAACCTTTAAGATAATGTATCAAAACATAATGAACAGGTAGTTGTTGGTGTTGTATGTGATTTGTGGGGATGTCTTCTGAACTGAAGACTTAAGCATATTACTGTTTTTTGCAATGGGAGGGCCAAGGGCATCCAATTGATTTGAAAGATTTCATATGCTTTGAATTGAGTAGCTCTGGCTGTAAAATGGCGGTTTCTAAGTCTGACAATTGGCCGAATGAAGCTTATTGGTGAGTGAAACCAACTTGACAAGACGGCTTAAATCGTCTCGATTACATGGCGTCTTTCTCTAATTGTGATGAAGGATTTAGAAAAGATGCCACATTAAATAGTGAATCTCTCTGTTCTTCTGTTCCATCACATTGGATACTGTGCAAGTAGGCCAAAAGTTGTCTGACCACCCTGTGCATTGTTAAGACAGTCTCGGAAAACCACTGATTCACAGTTCAAAGAAGACCACTACACGTCAGATGTCCACCCCCTTCAAGTTTATGTAACAGAATGAATTTTGTTCTGCCACCAGTGGGGCTTGAACTCACAACACCACATGCCACTCAAAGCCAACCGTCTAACAGAGCAAGAGACTAGTCTGTCACTGTAAGTGACAGTTTGCTTTGTATGTACTCCAGCCAACATGCTATGGGCAGTGGTGGAAAAAGTACCCAATTGTCATACTTGAGGAAAAGTAAAGATACCTTAATAGAAAATGACTCAAGTAAAAGTCACCCAGTAAAATACTACTTGAGTAAAAGTCTAAACGTTTTTGGTTTTATATACACTTTATATTTTGCTAAAAGTATAAATCATTTCAAATTCCTTATATATATACAGTGGGGGAAAAAAGTATTTAGTCAGCCACCAATTGTGCAAGTTCTCCCACTTAAAAAGATGAGAGAGGCCTGTAATTTTCATCATAGGTAGACGTCAACTATGACAGCCAAATTGAGAAGAAAAAAAATCCAGAAAATGACATTGTAGGATTTTTAATGAATTTATTTGCAAATTATGGTGGAAAATAAGTATTTGGTCACCTACAAACAAGCAAGATTTCTGGCTCTCACAGACCTGTAACTTCTTCTTTAAGAGGCTCCTCTGTCCTCCACTCGTTACCTGTATTAATGGCACCTGTTTGAACTTGTTATCAGTATAAAAGACACCTGTCCACAACCTCAAACAGTCACACTCCAAACTCCACTATGGCCAAGACCAAAGAGCTGTTAAAGGACACCAGAAACAAAATTGTAGACCTGCACCAGGCTGGGAAGACTGAATCTGCAATAGGTAAGCAGCTTGGTTTGAAGAAATCAACTGTGGGAGCAATTATTAGGAAATGGAAGACATACAAGACCACTGATAATCTCCCTCGATCTGGGGTTCCACGCAAGATCTCACCCCGTGGGGTCAAAATGATCACAAGAACGGTGAGCAAAAATCCCAGAACCACACGGGGGGACCTAGTGAATGACCTGCAGAGAGCTGGGACCAAAGTAACAAAGCCTACCATCAGTAACACACTACGCCGCCAGGGACTCAAATCCTGCAGTGCCAGACGTGTCCCCCTGCTTAAGCCAGTACATGTCCAGGCCCGTCTGAAGTTTGCTAGAGTGCATTTGGATGATCCAGAAGAGGATTGGGAGAATGTCATATGGTCAGATGAAACCAAAATATAACTTTTTGGTAAGAACTCAACTCGTCGTGTTTGGAGGACAAAGAATGCTGAGTTGCATCCAAAGAACACCATACCTACTGTGAAGCATGGGGGTGGAAACATCATGCTTTGGGGCTGTTTTCTGCAAAGGGACCAGGACGACTGATCCGTGTAAAGGAAAGAATGAATGGGGCCATGTATCGTGAGATTTTGAGTGAAAAACCCCTTCCATCAGCAAGGGCATTGAAGATGAAACGTGGCTGGGTCTTTCAGCATGACAATGATCCCAAACACACCGCCCGGGCAACGAAGGAGTGGCTTCATAAGAAGCATTCCAAGGTCCTGGAGTGGCCTAGCCAGTCTCCAGATCTCAACCCCATAGAAAATCTTTGGAGGGAGTTGAAAGTCCGTGTTGCCCAGCGACAGCCCCAAAACATCACTGCTCTAGAGGAGATCATGGAGGAATGGGCCAAAATACCAGCAACAGTGTGTGAAAACCTTGTGAAGACTTACAGAAAATGTTTGACCTGTGTCATTGCCAACAAAGGGTATATAACAAATTATTGAGAAACTTTTGTTATTGACCAAAAACTTATTTTCCACCATAATTTGCAAATAAATTCATAAAAAATCCTACAATGTGATTTTCTGGAGAAAAAAAATCTCAATTTGTCTGTCATAGTTGACGTGTACCTATGATGAAAATTACAGGCCTCTCTCATCTTTTTAAGTGGGAGAACTTGCACTATTGGTGGCTGACTAAAAACTTTTTTTCCCCACTGTGTATATATATATATATATAAAAAACATTTTTACGGATAGCCAGGGGCACATTTCAACATTCAGTCATCATTTACAAACAAAGCATTTGTCTTTAGTGAGTCCGCCAGATCAGAGGCAGTAGAGATGACCAGAGATATTCTCTTGATAAGTGTGTGAATTGGACAATTTTCCTGTCCTGCTAAGCATTCAAAATGTAACGAGTACTTTTGGGTGTCAGGGAAAATGTATGGACTAAAAAGTACATTATATTATTTAGGAATGTAGTGAAGTAAAAGTAAAAGTTGTCAAAAATATATATAGTAAAGTGCAGTACAGATACCCAAAAAACTACTTAAGTAGTACTTAAAAGTCATTTTATTTAAGTACTTTACACCACTGGCTATGGGTGAATTTTACATCCATGCAACCCACTTTGTCCTAAACACCCATTCCATGCACTTTTACCTCAGAAGAACCAAAGAACTAGACTTGAAGGGTCAAAAGATCTGAACCAATAGGTCAAAGGTCATGCACCTCCATTACAGATCCATGCAAAGCCTCAAAATCTGCCAACTGAGCTAAAGCAACAAAAGGTCAGAACCAAACAACCATGCACCACCATTACAGTTCCATGCAGAACCTTAACTAACCTGAGCTCCATGACGCTGGTGACGTTGCCCGATGGGTAGATGCGTCGGATGTAGTTGAAATCGCCCACATAGAGGCTGCCGTCGATGCCCCACGCCAGGGCCAGGGGCGCCAGCAGCTTGTTGCCCAGGGCCTGGCCATTGCAGCTGGGGCACGAGATGCTACGGCGCCGACCGTTCCCCATCACTGTAGAGATGACGGGAGGCTGCAGTGAGATGAACTGGTTCTCACCGCTGCCTTTGTAGAGGATACCTGAGAAAACAGGGGATAAAGATATTGAGAGGAGCTTCTACGTAATCGTTGATTGATGAGATTGAGGACTTTGAACTGTGCTAATATTATAATAATTTTCTCTAAGATTTTTTAAATGCTGTTCAAAATGACAACTTCCCTTGGATACACCTCTAAATTTGATTAGTTGGGTAAATAATAAATTGTGTTAACCAAATGGCTGTATAATCATGAGGAAGTGTAGACAAACCCGCTGAATTGCCTCGGTACATAACAATGCCTCATTAATTAGTCATTGCAGAGTGCCTACCTACGTGCATATTTCAATGTCTCATGAATCTTGACATTTTCATGAGGAACCTGTTTAGTGGGATTCTGAAACTCATCAATTAATAGTAACCTCTTCACAGAACATGTTCTTTCAATCTCGCCAAGACCCTGTTCCACTTCCTCCCAGTACTCCAAGTCACGGTGAGGAAGGAAAGATGACGACATAAAGGAAACACTAAACTTAAAATTGTCTTAATAGGGTGTTGGGCCATCACGAGCCAGAACCGCTTCAATGCACCTTGGCATAGATTCTACAAGTGTCTGGAACTCTATCGGAGGGATGCAACACCATTCTTCCATGAGAAATTCCATCATTTACTGTTTTGTGGTGGTGGAAAACCCTCTCAGGCGCCGCTCCAGAAACTCCCATAAGTGTTCAATTGGGTTGAGATCTGGTGACTGAGACAGCCATGGCATATGGTTTACATCGTTTTCATGCTCATCAAACCATTCAGTAACCACTCGTGCCCTGTGGATGGGGGCATTATCATCATATGGGGGCATAGCAATGGTAGCCAAAATGATGGCAAAAATAATGGCCTGCCCAGCATTTGTATACAGTGCATTCGGAAAATATTCAGACACCTTGACTTTATCCACATTTTGTTATGTTACAGCCTTATTCCATAATGGATTAAATAGCCTTTTTCCCTCATCAATCTACATACAATACCGCATAATGACAAAGCAAAAACAGGTTATTCTAATTTTTTGCAAATGTATTAAAAATAAAAAACTGAAATATAACATTTACATAAGTATTCAGACCCTTTACTCAGTACTTTGTTGAAGCACCTTTGGCAGCGATTACAACCTCGAGGCTTCTTGGGTATGACGCTACAAGCTTGGCACACCTGTATTTGGGGAGTTTCTACCATTCTTCTCTACAGATCCTCTCAAGCTCTGTCAGGTTGGATGGGGAGCATCGCTGCACAGCTATTTTGAGGTCTCTCTAGAGATGTTTGATAGGGTTCAAGTCTGGGCTCTAGCTAGGCCACTCAAGGACATTTAGAGACTTGTCCCGAAGCCACTCCTGCATTGTCTTGGCTGTGTGCTTAGGGTTGTTTTCCTGTTGGAAGGTGAACCTTCGCCCCAGTCTGAGATCTCTCTGTACTTTGCTTCGTTCATCTTTCCCCTCGATCCTGACTAGTCTCCCAGTCCCTACCGCTGAAAAACTGGAGCACTATAAGAGTGCCCATCGGGTTCTTGGTCACCTCCTTGACCAAGGCTTTTCTCCCCCGATTGCTCAGTTTGGCAGAGCGGACAGTTCTAGGAAGACTCTTGGTGGTTCCAAACTTCTTCCATTTAAGAATGATGGAGGCCACTGTGTTCTTGGGGACCTTCAATGCTGCAGATCTGTGCCTCGACACAATCCTGTCTCAGAGCTCTACGGACAATTCCTTCAACCTCATGGCTTGAGTTTTGCTCTGACATGACCTGTCAACTGTGGGACCTTATATAGACAGGTGTGTGCCTTTCCAAATCATGTCCAATCAATTGAATTTACCACAGGTGGACTCCAATCAAGTTGTAGAAACATCTCAAGGATGATCAATGGAAACAGGATGCACTTGAGCTCAATTTCGAGTCTCATAGCAAAGGGTCTGAATACTTATGTAAATAAGGTATCTCTTTTTTATTTTTAATACATTTGAAAAAAAATCTAAAAACCTGTTTTCGCTTTGTCATTATGTGGTATTTCAAATGTAATCCATTTTAGAATAAGGCTGTAACGTAACAAATTGTGGAAAGAGTCAAGGAGTCTGAATACGTTTAAATTCCGACATTGCCTTTGTCCTCATTACCGGATTGATGGTGGCACTGAATGCCTGGTGTAGCACCCACTGTTTCCTCGAGATTACCCCTGTGTGCGTCACCGCACATCTCGATGCACAAAGAGTGTGCAAAGCTGTCATCAAGGCAAACGGTGGCTATTTGAAGAATCTCAAATATAAAATATATTTTGATTTGTTGAACACTTTTTTGGTTACTACATCATTCCATATGTGTTATTTAATAGTTTTGATGTCTTCACTATTATTCTACAATGTAGAAAATAGTAAAAGTAAAGAAGAACCCTGGAATAAGTAGGTGTGTCCAAACTTTTGACTGGTAGTGTATGTGAAATCGAGTGTCGCCTCGCTGCTGTTTGTCCCTCTCGGATTAGTTACTTTCATTGATTAATTGATGGAAGGGGGAACTCAAATGAAGACATGGTCTGGGGAGACCGCTGGCAGGACAATCCCACCGATCCATCTCTTTCTAAAGGAGAGCATTACAAATGCATGGGTCCGGGGGACGGCTTGTGCGTGACGCAATCAAACCCACAACCTTGGAGCTTTAATTGCACTTCAATCCATCTGTCTGCTCGCTACGGAGACATGCCATTTGAGTGATCGAAGGCTGAACGAGGGCTGACTCGACAGCAAGCATCCCCCCGATGGCCTTATTATAACGCAGTAACCAAGTAATTCTGTAATAACAAGCACAAGATGTCAAACATTGTCTTCACTATCATAATGTTGAATTTAACCTAATTAACCAATAGAGTTACCTTTTTTACATACACAATATACAGTTGACTATAAGAAGCTCAAAGCAGTCCACCTTATTAGAAAGTTAGGTCATGTCTTTTCTAAAAATGCCCATTTAATGATGAGGTTAATTTGGCAACCTTCCCCCAGTCCCCTGCATTTACACTTCAATCACAGTTTATCGTATAATGAAATGTCTTCCCATACGCCATTTGAAAGTCTGTCATGCATTAAATACACACATCAATTTCCAACACACACATTAATGCTCACACCCACTCTACAGTCTGTCTTACAGAGCTACAATATGTCGCTGTACCCAGGCTAAGGCCACTGCACATCTGAACATGTTTATAAGGCTAGACAGCCTTGTTTTAACAGAAGGCATGTAGCCATTTTGCAGCAGAGAGGGAGGGAGGGAGTGAGGAAGAAGGGGGGTTCAGGGGGTGCATAGCTACAGCACATACAGAACAGCTTTTGGCGTTATCTAGTCAGACAGGCCCCAGAGAGGAGAGAGAGAGAGAGAGAGAGAGAGAGACTGTTAGAGTCCTCACCGGAGGATGAGAGGAAAACACTTAAGTACATCACAGTACACTCCTCAGACAGGGAAGGCAAGGGGAAAATGAAGGCAGAGTCACCGGGAGGAGAAGGTCTGATACCATATCGCTACGTCTGGAGTGTGACTGTAGTGGACCACAACTTGCATGTTTTATCAAAGAAGATGAAATGTACAGCATTAGGGAATCAATACAGAGCTAGTTGTGAAGAAACAGTTGTGATATTTATGTATCGGCCTCAACCTGCAGACTATAAAACTAACACGTGACCTCGACTCTCAGAAATATCTCATGCCAACAACCAAGGCCGACAAGCTCTTAAAATATTACGACGTTGTAAAGGGCATACACAATAGGTATAAGCTTTCCCCTGTAATGCCATCTGCAATGGCATGTGTGTGGGGAACAAACGCGGGGAAAGATAAAGTTTGAAGACAGGGTTGTGCCACTGACATGAGTGTCTGTTGACTGGGGAACCATGAATCATTTCACACACTTCACATACTATCTGTGGGTGAAACTAATAAGATTGTGAAATGGAGGATAGACACCCTGCTGTCGGCAAATTGATTAACCTGCTGATAGGCAGGGAGAAGTTCAAGAGGAAAGTGTCATTCTGAAATAGTTTTTTACTTTTTCTGATTTATGCAAATTTCAGAATCTATTTGAAGGGCTTAGAAAGAAAGAAAAAGAGTGAAAATGGTGAAAACTCTTTGGAGTCCTGATTGTTGATGCAAAGACAGATAAGACACCACATGTGTCTTTCATTTCAGTCATTCATGTATCAATATCAAACTACACAAATCTTCCAAAACAATTCTACTGAAACCTCATAATCATAATTCACCAATTTTTTTATGAAGACGAGTGCACATTGATGCCCAATTTAATGCAGGAAACGATAAGTATTAGCATATCATATGTCAAAGATGAAAAGGAAGCATCTACACATCTGTTGATCACAAAGCTTAACATCTAGAGACAGCGATCCCCCCCACTGTGCGCTGGCGCTGCTGTGTGAAGGCTTTGAGACGGGCTAGCTTTACCTTGAGACAGGTGGGATGAAACACAATGCTCCGGCAACAGTCAAGCTGGAACAGTTCTCAATGGTATTTTTCAACGCTCTTTGCAAAACTTTGCGTGCTAGATGTTTTTGACAGATTTGGTTCAGCTAAATGCCAGCTATTTGCCATGTTCAATGAACAGACATAGAAGAAATAGCATCGTGTGGTAAACGCAAAAGATGCAGATTGACTTCTGTACACTAGTTCAATTAACATTTTCCTGAAGCATATTGTAAGAAATAATCTAAGGATGAAACCCAGTTTTGTATATGGAGTAGATGATTAGCAGAGAGTTAGCATACATGGTTCGCATGGGTCCATGGCATAACTGGGTATGACAAGCGACAATCAAACAGACCTTTTACTAACATGAGTTAACATTGGTTATAGCCATAGCAACAATTACAATGGAACCTGAAAGGGATATATAAACTATGAGCTCGATCGAGGGCCAAAAGGCAATGAGCAATTATTGCTGTATTCCCTCCACAAAAGGGACAGTCAGTAGTGAAAGACTGTGCTCAGAAACATAGAGTTGAGGGCCACAAATGGATGAAAGGGTGACACAAATTCCCAGGGACAACTGTGATAAAGATCGAGAGCTGGAGAGAGCTTACGGTCACACAAACCAGGCCTGAAAGAGAGAGGCCTAGTGCATTCTCAATGTTAGAATAGGCCTATTGAAAAATTGCACTCTACAACCACAGGTGTTATCATAGAGTATGTGTTTTGTCTGTCTGGTGTTTTTATTCTTACGCTCATTCAAAAGAGAAGTTTGGATAATAAAAGTAAGGAACTGTATGTTTCAGTAACTTTTATAAAGAGAAATGTATCCCCTCTTGTTGCATAAATAGCGGAGTAGGATGGAATCTCTGAGTAGGATGGGAGCTCTGCGTTGTATCTGGTTTATTCCATCATTAATAAGAATAATCAACCCATCAAAACTCTCCTCTATTATCTGTAAATGGGATGATGAACCATATTTCATCTTGATCTGAGCATGTACTGCTGCATTTCAGGGTAGAGACCACCTGTCCATAACAGGTCCATCCTAGAACCGCAGGTGTGCGCGCACACACACACACACCACTGATCCATGTAACAAAAATAACATCTTACCATTTTGAATGTCCAATATATGGTGCTTGTCCAACATCCATCCCCCCATGTTGGAGGCGTCCAGTTCATAACCTTGTAAAATGGCTGTCCTCTTCTCCCAGAGGATCACATCCAGGCAAGATTCATACTCATATCCCACAGACACTGGAAACAACAATGGTGTCCAATAAATTACGTCAGTATACAGTATCTACCAGGAGCCTTTAAAAGGCTTGTAGTGTATAAGCCTGAAAACGTGTAAAATCTCTTTATGAGTGTTTACTAGTATGCCAATAGGCACTGCTGCATTACAAGCATATAAAGTATGAGATACTGCTAGCTCACTGAACAGAGTGCATCTTGATATCAAATTAACATATAACCTGGAATAACTCAGGTTTGGGTAGGCGGAAATGTATCAAAATGAGCATGACCTTAAAAATACATATTTTTTCCTGTGGTTCAACTGATGAGTAATTACACATGCAAATAAATGAAAGTCTGCAGACTTTTCACACCGTCTGGTAACCATACAAAACATTCCGACTGCCAAAACAATCGGGAAATTCAAAGGAAAGCAATACCAGGAGTTCATCCAAAGCTCAACCTCCTAGATTACACTGGACCTGACAACACTGTCAGATGATGTTTACATAACATCTTCAAACAGCTGTGTTTCAGCTTCGGCGGAAACTCACCTACAGCCTCTGACAAGCCGTAGACCTTCTGGTTGTAGGCGTCTGTCTTGTCCCAGACGAAGGTGTACGAAAGATCTGGAAAGGCAGGTAACGATTTCTGGAACAGTCTGCCCATGACAGAAATCATCAGATGGACCTTCATTAGTCCGAACGGGAGTCGTTCCTGGGTCATGAGGACTTTGAGGATGGGCTTGTAGCCGGATGTGCGGGAGCTCAGGTAGACCAGATTGAGGTCACTTCCGGGTATGGCCACTTCCTCATGGAGGACCTATGATTTGGAGCAGAATCTGTTATGAAAAGGTACTGAACATATTGTTGAGTGTATAAAAAAGTTACTTTTCAAAATGGCTGTGCTGCAGCAATGGTACATCGTTAATGTGACAAACTCTTTCACAGGGTGATGCCAACTTTACCTTTGCTTGCAATCATCGAACAATAACCCATGTAATGAAATACATTTGTGGAAACCGACAGTGCAGTTACATTTACTTTGCAGCATGTTTTTTTTATGTCTTTTTTTTCACCTGGCTGCAGTGCAGGGAAACTTTTTAATGCACCCAACTATACACTGCAGTGTGTGCATATGCTGTGGGAAATAGGCACCTGGCAGTAGGTGTTAGACCAGAGCTAATCTCACCTGAGTTTCAGGGATGATGGGGCTGTCCTTGGGGGAACTCCTGTAGAAGGTGGACAGGGGTGAGGCCAGGATGAGGGGGCTGGGCCTGAGCAGACCACTGAGGTGACAGCTGGGGATGTTGTTGTTCTCCCTCTTCATCACCACTGTGTCCATCACATGGAACACCTTCCAGGGTAACCACACAGTGTGGTGCAGTGTGGGAAAAGGTGTACGCTTCAAACTCAGGGTCAGCGAGGCACCACCATTGGCCAACAGGTCAAACCTGGAGACGTCACCATAAACGTGGAGAAGTGAGTAAAAAAAGAGCTTTATACAGTGAGGGAAAAAAGTATTTGATCCCCTGCTGATTTTGTATGTTTGCCCACTGACAAAGAAATGATCAGTCTATAATTTTAATGGTAGGTTTATTTGAACAGTGAGAGACAGAATAACAACACAAAAATCCAGAAATACGCATGTAAAAAAAATTATAAATTGATTTGCATTTTAATGAGGGAAATAAGTATTTGACCCCCTCTCAATCAGAAAGATTTCTGGCTCCCAGGTGTCTTTTATACAGGTAACGAGCTGAGATTAGGAGCACACTCTTAAAGGGAGTGCTCCTAATCTCAGTTTGTTACCTGTATAAAAGACACCTGTCCACAGAAGCAATCAATCAATCAGATTCCAAACTCTCCACCATGGCCAAGACCAAAGAGCTCTCCAGGGATGTCAGGGACAAGATTGTAGACCTACACAAGGCTGGAATGGGCTACAAGACCATCGCCAAGCAGCTTGGTGAGAAGGTGACAACAGTTGGTGCGATTATTCGCAAATGGAAGAAACACAAAAGACTTGTCAATCTCCCTCGGCCTGGGGCTCCATGCAAGATCTCACCTCGTGGAGTTGCAATGATCATGAGAACGGTGAGGAATCAGCCCAGAACTACGCGGGAGGATCTTGTCAATGATCTCAAGGCAGCTTGGACCATAGTCACCAAGAAAACAATTGGTAACACACTACGCCGTGAAGGACTGAAATCCTGCAGCGCCCGCAAGGTCCTCCTGCTCAAGAAAGCACATATGCAGGCCCGTCTGAAGTTTGCTAATTAACATCTGAATGATTCAGAGGAGAACTGGGTGAAAGTGTTGTGGTAAGATGAGACCAAAATGGAGCTCTTTGGCATCAACTCAACTCGCCTTGTTTGGAGGAGGAGGAATGCTGCCTATGACCCCAAGAACTCCATCCCCACCGTCAAACATGGATGTGGAAACATTATGCTTTGGGGGTGTTTTTCTGCTATGGGGACAGGACAACTTCACAGCATCAAAGGGACGATGGACGGGGCCATGTACCGTCAAATCTTGGGTGAGAACCTCCTTCCCTCAGCCAGGGAATTGAAAATGGGTCATGGATGGGAATTCCATCATGACAATGACCCAAAACACACGGCCAAGGCAAAAAAGGAGTGGCTCAAGAAGAAGCACATTAAGGTACTGGAGTGGCCTAGCCAGTCTCCAGACCTTAATCCCATAGAAAATCTGTGGAGGGAGCTGAAGGTTCGAGTTGCCAAACGTCAGCCTCGAAACCTTAATGACTTGGAGAAGATCTGCAAAGAGGAGTGGGACAAAATCCCTCCTGAGATGTGTGCAAACCTGGTGGCCAACTACAAGAAACGTCTGACCTCTGTGATTGCCAACAAGGGTTTTGCACACCAAGTACAAAGTCATGTTTTGCAGAGGGGTCAAATAGTTATTTCCCTCAATAAAATGCAAATCAATTTATAACATTTTTGACATGCTTTTTTCTGGATTTTTTTGTTGTTATTCTGTCTCACACTGTTCAAATAAACCTACCATTACAATTATAGACTGATCATGTTGTCGTCAGTGGGCAAATGTACAAAATCAGCAGGGGATTAAATACTTTTTTCCCCTCACTTTATATTTACCCAGTGTGACTTACTTGAAGGCCAAGTTACATTTCCTGCATTCAGTGAAAACTCAAATATACTTTCACAGAATCTGGCGGGCTACAAGCCAGATTATATTGTTTTCAAAGGAACAAAGAACTTGTTCTTATCAGTTGTCTTATTCCTTTGCGGCTCACATATTATTATCATTCGCTGAATCTATTTTATTACTTTTGCTTAGTCAGCCATGATGCAGTGAGACACTTAAAAATTGAGAATTTGGTTGAGAAGTTTTGGCTTAGTTTCTCTGGTGGACCAATTTTAATTAGTATCACATAGCGCTGGGAAGAGTTACTGGTTTGGAAATGAAGGGGGAGTCTTTGAAGTGCTGCTCTATATATTCAGCGAGCTTCACCACCCAGGGGTAAAGCATCTACATGGTGACATTACACACAGACCCCCCCCACACACACACCATTTCCTCCCCCTCTTGCCATCCACTTTGGGCAGTGGGGAGCTCACAGCCAAGCTTTGATGCTGTTTCTGCTCTCTTAACACCCTGAGCGGATATGCTGGCTAACCAAGTGTGATTATCCCCTGCCATTTATCATGCTCTGTGTCAGAGGGGTTACAGGGAGGAATATCTGGAGATATTAGCTTATCCTTGGCTATCGCCAATCCCCTACCTCTGCGGTTCCTGCTCCATAAGAGTGACTACGCCAGTCCCAGATATTACTAAATATTCTAAGCCTTTTATTCCAGACAAACATAATGCACATATTTTATTGACAATTTCAATAAGACAATAGATTGTATGATGATAAACTTCCCGGTGGAGTTGAATGATTTCCCTGAAATGTATGTACGACTTTGTTTCCTTAAGAGTGAGATAATGAACCACAACACTATGGTAATAGCCTGAGAAGGTCAGACACTAATCCTGTGTTAGTCTACAATGCTGGAAGATTGATTCTGCCCTGGCTGATTCAATGCATTTTAAGTAGTCTTGTTCTAAATGGCCTCAACAACTGTGATATTTGCATGAGATATTGTTGTGGGGCACCATGCTCCGCTGTTTCAATTTGCTAGCTCTTTTTGGATTGCTTTGGATATCTCTCCACTGGTGGATCTGGGATGCACTTTAAGCATACCAGACCTTAGCTGAACCTTGTTCAGAGGACAGAGATGGTGTGTGGTCATTCTAATCAGTGTTTGTTACGTGTGTTATGTATGTGTGTATGTGTGTGCATGAATGTGTGTGCATGTTTATGTGTGTGTGTGTTTGGCACTCTTACATCCCGTCCTGGCGTGTCACGGTGTAGCCATACTCAGGGTAATCACGGAAGGACACGTTGACGCCGATCAGCGGTGTCCCGTCTCCCGTCAGCACCTGACCCCGGATAATTGACACCAGGCTGCACCGGTGAACAAACACAAAGAGGGTCAAGTAAACAAACAAAATGCCAGTCGGAGTCAACAAGCAGTCCTCACTGCTAACATCTGTCCTCCCTCGGCAAGGGTACCGGCAGTCTGATTTACTGACCGTTAAAAATACACACGTGTCAGCGATTGTAATTCATGAAATGGCTTACCCTGGCAACAGCCCTCTCTTTTTACCCCTTTTAACAGCCCATAACTCATTCCAAATAGGCTTTGCAGCCATTGAGGGCCTCTTACTTTCAGCAGTTTATCCGTACAAGCATTGGGGGGAGGCATTTGCATAGCAATTTTTCCACGTAGCTCTTTCTTGGACATGCCGCACATTCTAGCATTCCTAATTGTGAGGTCATTTGTTAAATTGGGCAACAGTCTGAAAATGACAAGATGATACAGGGATGTTTCTTCAACACTTCATCAAGGGCGGCTACGTCAAGCGTGGAGACGATTTTCTTGAGGTGTTCTGTTTGTATTTGTCATTGGTAGCAGAGCCGCGAGGCACGACGTGTCTCGTTTGCCGGCTTTATCGTCAGGTCATTACGGATGTGAGGTAGGGATCATCAACAGCTTTCTCTTCTCTGTTTCCTCACTCCGACACGCCTCATTTTTTACTTTGCGGTCTAGAGGAATAAGGCCACTTTAAGAGCTCTGTAGGTTCACTATTCTCTCCTCGTCATTAATCTTCTACAGGCTGGCTGACCCTACAAGAGCTGACCCCTAAATAAACATGAAGTCAAATCACCTAAGCAATGTTTAGTAATATAATTCACACAGTCCCTCTCTGTCAATGTCTAGTAGTGGTTTCCTCCAAGACACCAATTAAAGCCCAGTGGGATAATTCTAAGGGGACATCCAATATGGCTGTGGGACTCAACACAACACATGTAAGGTATTAGTCTTTATGCCATATGAGAGAGGAGAGTTTTTAGAGCAATAGCATGGAACCTGACCACACAATGAAAACTGTTCTCTTTTCCTTGGCTAGCTCTCTTGTTTTCGATGGGTTTCCTCGAAGGGTTTAGGTAACAATGGAAAGACCTCATAAGACATTTCCACCCCTGCCCTGCCAGACATTGGATACAGCACGCCTAGACAAAACAAACAATGCTATGGGTAGTATCCATCATGCTCTGGCACATTCAGTGGAGTTTTCCAGTTGCATTGTATGTAAAATATTTAGCAGGGATAGAGCAGAAATCTTCACTTTGAAACAATACATTGTAAAAAATAATCCACGATAATCAAACAAAATATTTGCCACAGTCAAATAAAGTAGAGATATTGCTAATGCGCTTACCATGAATCCCGTTCACCCTATTTTGACAAAAATAATTATCAAATTAAGTTCTATTGATTTTCGTAGCTTCAGAAATGTTATTCATTTGGACAAACTTTGCAGAATGTCTGTGTGCTTAAAGACAAGTGCCGTAATGTCTGCGACTATAAAACCAACTTCTTAACGGAGATAAAGAGAAAAACATTTACATTTTCAGTGGGTCAACTAATATGCATCGGCCAGCCATTGGAATTAACAGTAAGCTGAACACAATGACGATGCGGATTATAAGGGACCCGGCTCGGGGATTGCCTCATTCTATATTTGTGGTAAAGCATGCTATTTACATAAGGATTACTCCCAAACTATTCTGCGAGTTAGAGGGAATATTATTGCCAAAGCATTCTACCATACAGTTGGCAATCATTTCCCACTCCATCAGTCTCAAAACAAAGTCTATTTATGATTCAGTGCATTGAGGTTCCTGATGATTTGTTTTGTATTTCTGTCTGCTGAAGAATTTGCTCACAAATTGATATCAGAGCCCCGGTACATTATTAATTGGGGATAGTCTTATGCCTTTATGTCGACAAATGTTGACATTTTGTTATTTCCACTACAAGGTTTCACATAAGGTTTGATACATCAAATCAGGTTGCTCAATCTGCAACTCAATAAAACATTTCCACCCCCTTACTTATCAAGTCAAGGTCCCTAAGAGAGCTACGCCACAGTTATTCCTACAGGGGCAACTCCAGGACAAAACGACAAGATTCAATCAACTCAGTGTATTTCAATGATACAGTACTGACAACTCATTTTGGCTATCATTTCGACACCCCACTAGACAGTTGGATTTGATGAAGCTCACCTGCTGTTGAAAGGGTTGTCCCCAGGTATCACGTGACTACCGCCATGCCCAACCAGGAAGCTGATGCGCTCGTAGAAGCCCCTGGGGGCCGACTGAGTGGAGGATGAACCATGACCTTGGCTCACGATGCTTGTGGGATCTGGGGATCCGCGGCAGTAGGGCTGGCCCTGGCAGGAGCTTTGCGAACAGCAGTCTGGATCCATGCAGTCCACCAGTCCATCTGTCAGACCAAGATGCAACAGTGTTGACATGGGACAATACCCTAACTTGGTGCTCCTTGAGAATATCATCCCTGTGAACTAGACTGACCAAATAAAAACACTTTTTCAACAGAATGGTGCCTCTAATTGGTTCAAACAGTCCACTATATGGACACAAAGTCATATCATTGGCAAAGAGTGAAGAATTATGAATGTTGTTCTTACCCCTCTCGTTGTCCTTTCCATCTGAGCAGAAGGTCTCCATGGCAACATCACATCCTAGCCCTCTCCATCCTGAGTGGCAGATGCAGCGCCACCCGGCTTGGTCCAGAATGCACCTCCCATTGCTGTTGCACAACCCAGGGCACCCATCTGCCAAAACAACCATGTAAATCACACACCAGCCAATCAGAGAGAGGGAGATAGATTGAGAGAAGGAAACAACACCTGGTCATTCAGGGGCAGGAACACAGGGACAAAATAAAAAACGACAATATAAAGTGGACAAACAGTACATAGATTTCTGACAGAACTTGGGGGTGGGGTTTAAAGATACTGTAATTTCACATGGGTTTTACTCTGAGTTCCATACCATTTCAGGGCACTTTGAAATGGAAATTGTCTTGGCAAATGTATGATATTAAGAATGCATGGAGGTCAACATACAGTTGGATAATAGTGGTTACTACTGCAAATCTCCTTACTCTGCTTTTTATTATATGCTGATTAGTCAAAGTTCCTCTAAACCTATCTGTAGCATCAGCACAAAAAACAACACATTTATCTTGCCATAAAACCAGCACAACACCCATGTGAAGGTACTATCAAAGTAAAGACAAGGGTAGATAGATGTAGAGACAAAAAGGCAGAGGGTTTGTTCATGTCGTCTCAACATCTCTACTTGATACCAGGATATTGCGTTCCTTTTTTCACAGGGTGGAAGAGAGAAACGAGCAAACTGTAACTGACTGGCTACATCTGCTTAGTATTTCTTCTGACACACACAAGGATTCAGACAGGAAAAGGGGGACTGAGAGTGTTTGACTAGTTAGGACGGACAGGTATGAAGGTACTGGGATCACAATAGAAACAGTGATAGACTGGGACATAAGACATGTGTACGCCGTGCTTGGGGAAGAAAACAGAGCAGTAGTCTTTCCATTACCTTTATATCCTATCTTGACTGCTCCTATTACCATTGAGGAGAGGGGAAACATTTGGAAAAGAAAATTACTTCTCTATTGCAGGAAAATCTAGACTGATAAACATGATCTGAGTGTAGGATACAAGAAGAAATAAAGAGAGAGCTCAACCGTAGGCAGAATAATGGTATAATTCAATACTTTTCAGTTAAGCTTTGTAGTGTTAAGGTACAGCCCATATTGTTTGTATGTCAACAGCACTGACAGTGCTGATTTGGCTTTCTCGTGTAAACAGCAATTTTATGTTGATGGTGATGCACAAAAACAGCATGGTTGACACATTGTGATTCTGATACTGTTGAGGGAAGTCAAGTTATCTGCTCACGCCATTTAGAGGGGGGTTTACATTTTCAGTATGACATTTATTTTGTGTGTATTGATACGAAACAGAAAGGAGAGAGAAAGACTGGAAAGTACATTACCTGATACTCTTGAATCCAGAGCTTGTCGAATAAGAGAAAAGGAGAGGAGGGGCAGATAGAAAGAGAGAAAGGTAAAACGAGTTGTTGAGAAGTGTTATTACAGAGGAAACATACACAGATAGCATGAAAAGGAAACTACTAATTCGTTTGAACTATGAATGTTTCACAGTTAAGGAGCTGCTTGAGCAAATTTTCAGGCTTGCCTGATGAGCTATATTGCCATTCCAGTAGTGATGTGCTTTCATTCATAACAACATACATCCACATATTAAACACTCCACATTAAGTAAATAACAATGTAGAGTACATTCACATAGAACATCCACAGAACCTAGTTTATAACTGTATAGGTACAGCTGTTTACTGACAAACACATGTCTGGACATTTTATGCTGTGTTTTTAGTGCTGTCTGAATAGCATTCTAGTGTGAACTTTTGCACTTAGCTCTGTTACACCAGCTATACAGCTACAACTAACCACATCTTTACCATTCAAGAGACATGTAGCTTATTGTCCTTCAAGTAAATAATAAATAATAATAATATGCCATTTAGCAGACGCTTTTATCCAAAGCGACTTACAGTCATGCGTGCATACATTTTTGTGTATGGGTGGTCCCGGGGATCGAACCCACTACCTTGGCGTTACAAGCGCCGTGCTCTACCAGCTGAGCTACAGAGGACCACAAGTACACATCCAGGAGCACTTCAAGCTTATTGTCATCCCAGTACACATACATAAGCTCTGGTACATCAGCTATACATTACAACTATCAGTGTATTGGCCATTCAAGCGTCACGTGCCTTATTGTGCTCCCAGCACACATATATGAGCATTTCAACCACTTCATCACTGGAACAAACAAAGCATGTCAGTGAAGTCCCAGGAACACTTGAATGAATAAAAACACCTTAGTAGTAAACATAAAAAAAAGAAAAAAAGAAATGGAAAGTAGAGCAATAAGAGCGATGCCTAAGCCTTCCGGGAAAAAACAGGATTGCAACGTGTCTGACAATAGCTCGTCCAGGGAAGCGATCTATTCCAGCCCCTTCGTCAGGGTCTCGCCATGTAATGTGATTAAAGGTGCTTTGTGTGAATGGAAGTTATTCAGAAAGTCCTGAAAAAAAGGAATAAGCTCCTAGTTCACAGTAAGAATGGCTGCCTATTCATCCCAGGCGCATCTACATCAAGGAATTTGTTTTCTGATGGGGGTCTTAAACAGGAAGACGTTGAAAGGGATTTCTCATTGAGGAGGCAGAGATTAATAACATCAGGAATGCGACCCCTCCAATCTCCCCGGCGCAATCTCATCTCTCTCTCCTCGTTTCTAACCACCAGTCAGCTTCATTCTCTGGATGGGATAACTGCTGCTGAAAGTCTTGTTAATATGTAATTAGGGTTCAAGAGTTTGAAGAGCCGGGGTCTTCGTTTCAACGAGAGGATGATGTTACCGAGTGGGTTCGGGTGACAGGGTGGAACAGTACATGATGCGTCACGCCAACAGTTTAACTGCCACTCGTTTGACAAGGGCAGAGTGTCCAGGAAGTTGAGGTCACAGGTCAAGAGGAAGCAACCTCACAGTGCTCATTATCTCAATTAATGCACAGTGAAGCAGTCATCTCGAAGATGGACTTTTCCATTGGGACAAGGTTGAATAAGATCATAGTCCTGGCTGGCCCTCTTTTCCCTTAATACCTGCCTTAGTGAAGTGTTAGGATAAGAGGTAGGATTCTATATGTAGATCGAATAGGGAAAATGGTGATATCAGGTGTCAAGGATAATGAGAGTGAAATGGAATGGGGAAAGAGGGTTAGGGGTACCAGGTATAGGGTCAGTTCCAAGTCCCCTGGCAATTCATGAATCGAATTGCAGTTCAATGGAGAAATTCCATACTCAATTCAGCAGAAGAATTGAACTGTACGATACCATTCAAGTGGTAAATGTATTTTGGGGACTTAGTCAAACCTGTATGTTATGCAATCAATATAGCTTTAGAAAATGCTTTCTTTATACTTCATAAGGTTACATAATGCAAACATGGATTGAGAGGAGCCAAATTACTACCAAGCTTATCAACTTGGACTGCATTCAAGATACTGTTGAAAGAAACTCTTGGGCATATACAGGAACATCGGTGGAGATTTAATTGTTACATTATTGCCTCTTTATACTGGTTCTCTACTGAGTGTGGGTGGAGGACAACTTCTAATCTGCATTGGGTAATTTACCAGTTATGAATGGCTTTACATGTCAGTACGACTCACCAATGGTGCAGTGCTCTCCTGTCCAGCCCTGGTGACAGTCACATTTGCCATCTCGGCAGATGCCATGATCTGTACAGCGTGGGTGGCAGTCCCTCTGGTCGCACTCTGAGCCTGCCCATCCTTCCTCACAATGACAAGTCCCACTGACACATGCTCCGTGAGGGCCGCAGTCCACTGTGCACACCTCTGACACATTCACAATCAAAAACAGAGTCGTCCGTCATACACTGGACAGACTGGTGCTATAGTTATGTACAGTAATTCACCCCTACAGCACCTGTATGGCCATAGGGGGGACTTTCGACCCGAGTTAAGCATGCGTAAATGGAACGTAATTCCCTTTTATGCACTTTTCGCGCAACGAGTATTCTGACCTTAAACTTAAGTATGAGAATAGCATGCTATTCACCTGCTATTCGTTTGGGGTGGAGATCAAATAGATGAAGGAGGTGTGTCTACAGATACACCATATTCTGACCTTCACTTAGTTCCTTCTTTATGCGCGATGAATAAGGTCGAGGAGCCTGTCGGTTCCAAGTGGAACAACATCTACTTTATTTTTTCCAATATAAATAACATAATTCTCCATGCACTGCAATTTACAATTTGATAAGAGCTATTGATAAGAGCTAGGTACATTAGTAAGCTGTTTGGATAAGAGGATGATTGTAAATATAAACAACAATTGTTTTAGATCTACTGTACCTTATGATTGCTGGAGACAAATGTGAAACCCGTCATATGGCAGCAAATTGAAGCATATCAACATATCACCTTTTCCACAGTGAAGTTCATGAAATGCTGGCCTTATAAATTGCAGGGATGAAATTTGGAGAACCATGCTATAGGCTTCTGTAGCAATGTGCGACAGTGTATCACTAAACCTACCGAGTTGATTTATGATTTCTGTAATGTTTTAATTATATGCTCAGACTTTTCACTGTATTTTTTAAAATGTGTATCGTGTTAAACATTAGCCACTATCGTTAGCCACCGTCAGTTATACCCACACACATTTATAACGGTCACTTTAGTGTTAGTTTCCTAACATTTTGCATCATTCCATTATATTGTTAGTTTACCTTTCTTTCTTCTGTCACATTCGTGTGGTTGTTCCTGAGGATCACTAGCAATAGTGGATCATATTAGGCTAACGTATTACAAGTTGTGCAATAATTTGGGACAGAGTTTATTTGAATCATTATGGAACGCAGACCATACGTAGCAGTTTAAACCTGGAGCCTGGCGCACGGTTCACGACGACTGGCCCGTTGTCATCACAGTTCCATGATTAGTGAGGATTATTAGGGTAGATTTATAGGACTGCTGTTCAACCCCTATTATACACTTTTCTGACCTTTAATGGATTGAACGATTGAATATGGCAACTTTCAGGATGAATCAAACTACTGTATTTTTGATATACCAATCCATTTCCTGCGTAAAGGCTTTCCAAATTATTATAAATGTTTTAATCATAAATACTTTTCTAACCCTAAATAATATACAATATCAGAGTTTTTTTTAATTGACCAATTGGAGCTGAAAAGGAGATAAATATGTGTGCATTTACATGGCTTTCTTTCACTGATCCCTAATATTGTGAACTGTTCTCTCCATATATTCTAGTGAGTCTGTTGAGAAAATTCAAACTAAAGAGGTACACCAAATTTAAAGGGATGACTTTCGATAAATATACTGAAAACCTTATTGAATGAAAATTCCACGAGACAATCTGTTGGCCAGCAAGTGGGAGGGTTTTTAGCCCGCAAGGGAACCATGCCTGCAAAGCCCGTTCCTGAATAAGGTAAGTCTGAATCCCAACTACTGAGAAGTGTGTAGGAATGGCGTGCTTAGGAAATGCACATATTTCTTAAGTCTGAATCGGGCCCATTGTGAAAAATCTCTTCTGGTTCCTTTTCTGCAGTCAGTGTATTACGATTCAGCTGTGGTGGTGTAACTAATCTTTACATATTGATAGAATAAAGAAGCACAAAGCCTGTGCTTTGCTGTTCAGATGTGAACAACACATTTTCCTGCACCCCCCCCAAAAAATAATCAAATGTGTTTTTTCTGTTGTCGCTTCGTTTTCATTTATTTAACTGGCAGAGCAGACTAAACAAGGCTTTTATGTTGGCCGTCAGTTGTTATGTCCCCAATGAGTTCAGCTTCATCCCAGAACGCTAAATCCAACAACATTCTAAAGAGACTGAAGTAAAAGGCTAGCTTGATACATCTTTAAATAGACAGGCTTTTGAATAAGCAGGGGCAAAGGTCAACACACTTATTTTAGACACTGAGGACCACAAAGAGACTAAGACCAACTACTAAAACAGATGGCTCTATGTAGTCAGGCAGCAGGCCTGATGTGGGTGAGAAACTCTAATTACTGAATTCACAGGTAGTAGGAGACCCAAGGTGAGTGCTCCATTCACTGGCATGCTATAACCCACACTAAAAGCTCCATTCTATTCTTGAGGGAAAACTACATGAAACCATGAAAGGAATGGTGTATTTACAGGAACTGACCCAGTATTGCCTTCAGAGGCTCCAGAACACTTTGAAATGTCAGCACAACATCCGTTCAGATGGCAGGAACAGACCTAGTCAGGTTTGAAAAAAGTTACTCTAAGTAGGCTACAGGTGAAAGTTTGTGACTTTAAATGACTAATTAGTGAGTAAGTCTAGAAAGATATCAACACAATCAATCTATTACAACTGCCATCCTTGTGAATATCCTGAGAGTTAACATTTCAAGGATACAGAGCCTTCAGAAAGTATTCAGACCCCTTTACTTTTTCAAAATGTTGTTGTGTTACAACTTGAATTTAACATTTATTAAATTGAGATACCTCATAATCTCAAAGTGGAATTTTGTTTGTAGAACATTTCTGAAATTAATAAAAAATTAAAAGCTGAAATGTTTTGAGTCAATAAGTATTCAACCCCTTTGTTATGGCAAGCCTAAATACGTTCAGGAGTAAAAATGTGCTTAAGAAATCACATAAGTTGCATGGACTCATTCTGTGTTCAATAATAGTGTTGAACATGATTTCTGAATGACTACCCCATCTCTGCACCCCAAACATACAACTACTTTTAAAGGTTCCTCAACTGAGTTGTGAATTTCAAGCACAGATTCAACCAAAAGGATCAAGGAGGTTATCCAATCGTAGATTTGTAAAAATAAAATAAAAATAAAAAGCAGAGGCTGAATATATCCCTTTGAGCATGGTGAAGTTATTAATTAGGCTTCGGATGGTGTATCAATACACCCAGTCACTACAAAGATACAGGTGTCCTTCCTAATTCAGTTGCCGGAGAGGAAGGAAACTGTTCAGTGACTTCACCATGAGGCCAATGGTGATTTTACAACAGTTACAGAGTTTAATGGTTGTGATATGAGAAAAATGTAGATACAACAACGACATTGTAGTTACAGCACAAAACTAACCTAAATGACAGAGTGAAAAGAAGGAAACCTCTACAGAATAAACAATATTCCAAAACATGCATTGTGTTTTCAACAAGGCACTAAATTAATACTGCAACAAATGTGGCAAAGAAATGAACTTTTTGTTCTGAATACAAAGCGTTATGTTTGGGGAAAATCCAACACAACACATCATTGAGTACCACTTTTCATATTTTCAAGCATGGTGGCTGCATCATGTTATGGGTATGCTTGTCATCGGAAAGGACTACAGAGTTTTTTTAGGATAAAAAGAAACGGAATACACCAAAGCACGGGCAAAATCCTATTGGAAAACCTGGTTCAATCTTCTTTCTGTGAGACAAATTCACCTTTCAGTAGGAAAATAACCTAAAACACAAGGCCAAATCTACACTGGAGTTGCTTTCCAATATGACATTGAATGTTCATCAGTGGTCTAGTTACAGTTTTGTTTTAAAATCAACTTGAAACTATGGCAAGACTTGAAAATGGCTTTCTAGCAATGATCAACAACCAACTTCACAGAGCTTGAAGAATTTAAAAAAGAATAATGGGCAAATATTGCACAATCCAGGTGTGCAAAGCTCTTAGAGACTTACCAAAAATATAGTTATTCGTTTTTAATTTTTCATAATTTCTTTAATAAAATGGACATTAGAATATTTTGTGTAGATCGTTGACCAAAAATGATTTTTTTTTTTTTTATCCCACTTTGTAACACAACAAAATGTGGAAAAGTCAAGGGGTGTGAACACTTTCTGAAAACACTGTACAAAATTCACTAATTTTACTGTTGTTCGCTTACAAGCGAAACCACCTCTCTCTCACTAGCATTTGCACTTTTTTAAGAGTTTGCTTTCATCTCCCTCTGAATGGAGTTTTCTTCGATTGAGAGACCTTGGTGGGTCTCTAATTATGCTTAGACAACACTTCAGAATATTAACCATGCCTCTGGAGGGGGAGCGTTCGATTACAAAGCCCCCTGCCCCCTTCCCAAAGAATCCATGTAATCAATTTTTCATTAGCGCAAAGGTGTTAATCTGCTTTTAGCACGCCCCTGACTCCAGCGTGATGTCGGAGTGGGTAGTCAATCTATGCCACACCGCTTGTTAATTAAAGTTTATTTAATTGAAGTCGAACTGCTGAGATAATTAAGAGAGAAACCTCGATTACTACCCAGGTGGGCAAACACAAGAGTTTGGACTGCTGCTTAAGTTAAACCTGCTCCCTTCAAAGTCTTTTTTTTTTTTATTTAATTTTTTACATCGACCAGCAATGGATGTTTCACGCTGTGAAAGAGGGACTCTGTGTCCTGATTTTCTGAAGTTTTTTTTACAGTATAACAAATGGCCTTTCTTTGGATGTGTCTAAAAGTAAATAAATTAAGACAATAACTCTCGGTTTCTATAAACACCCATTCCTTTTCCCTCCCAGCAGTCCAGGTTTTCGGCTCATCCGTCATCTCAGACTTACAGTACACCCTCTTATGCAAAACCGCTCAGATTTCAATCGCACAATCAAGTTAATGTATTGCTCAATCAATCTTTGCTCTGGATTGTTAAAAACCCAGTAGGTTCTAATTTGACGGTACTCAATTAGGGTCACCAACTGTGAACTGCAGATGCAGGGACTAATTCTGCACTGCGATTAAACTGAACTAAACAACCCCATTCTAGAGAAGGACATTGAGCATTAATCACCTGGTCCTTTAAACCAAGGAACCAATTACTAAAACCAAAGCACAACCCTCAAACTGGTAAAGTACCTACAAAGAAAAAGGTCTATATTCCTAATATTAATGAGGAGGATAATCATCCTTTTCCTCACTGGAGGAGCCTCCTCTAAGTCACACATACAAAACACAAAGCCAGACCGCTGAACCTAATGAAGAGTAAGAGAGTATTGTCTGACCTACAGAGCAGTCAGAGCCAGTCCAGTTAGCCTCACAGACGCAGGTTCCCGACTCGGTGTGGAAAATTCCGTGGATGGAGCACTGTTCAGGACACGTGCTTCTCAGGATCGCACAGCCCATTCCGCCCCAGCCCGGGTTACAGTGGCATTCACCGTGGTGGCAGGCTCCGTGGCCCGAGCAGGTCGGGTCCACACAGTCCACTAGGGAAACACGGGGAAAACAGGAGGAAGGAAAAGAGATGGATCAAGCCCTGTGTATTGGATGATTTAATCAAAGCCTAATGATATAAACAAATAAACACGTGAACATGTTCCATAGCCACCTTATTACTAGTACAGCCATTCAAGCTAACACATACAACATACTGTATATACAAAAGTATGTGAACACCCCTTCAAATTAGTTGATTCGGCTATTTCAGCCACACCCGTTGCTGACAGGTGTATAAAATCATGGACACAGAGATGCAATCTCCATAGAGAAACATTGGCAGTAGAATAGCCTTACTGAAGAGCTCAGTGACTTTTAACGTGGCACCGTCATAGGACGTCACCTTTCCAACAAGTCAGTTGGTCAAATTTCTGCCCTGCTAGAGCTGCACCGGTCAACTGTAAGTGCTGTTATTGTGAAGTGGAAATGTCTAGTAGCAACAACGGCTCAGCCGCAAAGTGGTAGGCCACAAAAGCTCACAGAACGGGATCACCGAGCACTGAAGCGCGTAGCACGTAAAAATCTTCGCCCACATTGGACTCTGGAGCAGTGGAACCGCGTTGTCTGGAGTGATGAATCACGGATCACCATCTGGCAGTCCAACGGACAAATCTGGGTTTGCGGATGCCAGGAGAACGCTTCCTGCCCCAATGCATAGTGCCAACAGTTTGGTGGAGGAGGAATAATGGTCTGAGGCTGTTTTTCATGGTTCGGGCTAGGCCCCTTAGTTCCAGTGAAGGGAAATCTTAATGCTACAGCATACAATGACATTCTAGACGATTCTGTGCTTCCAACTTTGTGGCAACAGTTTGGGGAAGGCCCTTTCCTGTTTCAGCATGACAATGCCCCATGCACAAAGCAAGGTCCATACAGAAATGGTTTGTTGAGATTGGTGTGGAAGAACTTGACTGGCCTGCACAGAGTCCTGACCTCAACCCAATCAAACACCTTTGGGATGAATTGGAACGCCGACTGCGAGCCAGGCCTAATCGCCCAACATCAGTGCCCGACCTCACTAATGCTCGTGAAGAGTGGAGGCTCTTATTTTATTTATATTTATTTATTTAACCTTTATTTAACCAGGTAAGCCAGTTGAGAACAAGTTCTCATATACAACTGCGACCTGGCCAAGATAAAGCAAAGCAGTGCGATAAAAACAATAACACAGAGTTACATATGGGGTAAACAAAACATAAAGTCAAAAATACAACAGAAAATATATATACAGTGTGTGCAAATGTAGCAAGTTATGGAGATAAGGCAATAAATAGGCCATAGTGCAAAATAATTACAATTTAGTATTAACACTGGAATGATAGATGTGCAAGAGATGATGTGCAAATAGAGATACTTGGGTGCAAATGAGCAAAATAAATAACAATATGGGGATGAGGTAGTTGGGTGGGCTAATTTCAGATGGGCTGTGTACAGGTGCAGTGATCGGTAAGGTGCTCTGACAACTTATGCTTAAAGTTAGTGAGGGAGATAAGAGTCTCCAGCTTCAGAGATTTTTGCAGTTAGTTCCAGTCATTGGCAGCAGAGAACTGGAAGGAATGGCGGCCAAAGGAGGTGTTGGCTTTGGGGATGACCAGTGAGATATACCTGCTGGAGTGCATACTACGGGTGGGTGTTGCTATGGTGACCAATGAGCTAAGATAAGGCAGGATTTGCCTAGCAGTGATATATAGATGACATGGAGCCAGTGGGTTTGGCGACAAATTTGTAGTGAGGACCAGCCAACAAGAGCGTACAGGTCACAGTAGTGGGTAGTATATGGGGCTTTGGTGACAAAATGGATGGCACTGTGATAGACTACATCCAATGTGCTGAGTAGAGTGTTGGAAGCTATTTTGTAAATGACATCGCCGAAGTAAAAGGATCGGTAGGATAGTCAGTTTTACGAGGGCATGTTTGGCAGCATGAGTGAAGGAGGCTTTGTTGCAAAATAGGAAGCCAATTCTAGATTTAACTTTGGATTGGAGATGCTTAATGTGAGTCTGGAAGGAGAGTTTACAGTCTAACCAGACACTTAGATATTTGTAGTTGTCCACATACTCTAGGTCAGACCCGCAGAGAGTAGTGATTCTAGTCGGGTGGGCGGGTGCCAGCAGCGTTCGATTGAAGAGCATGCATTTAGTTTTACTAGTGTTTAAGAGCAGTTGGAGGCTACGGAAGGAGTGTTGTATGGTATTGAAACTCGTTTATAGCAGCAAAGGGGGGACCAACTCCATATTAATGCCCATGATTTTGGAATGGGATGTTCGACGAGCAGGTGTCCACATACTTTTGGTCATGTAGTCTATATTGATCTCAGCGACTCATTGAGAATCATTTGGTGCTCATCATATACGGCAAGACCTTATCCATCCCAGTTTGAGTAACATGTCAACTAATAACATTGTCCAACCGTTCCTGCATAATTCCACAATAGCATGTGTCCTTTCTCTCTTAATTCACTTTACAATGAGCGCAAAAATGCGATTTAATTACTGCCTCAACTCAATAACATTTTACACGTCAGGTCACTCTCACAGGCTTCTTGTACTGGAGTGCACTGAACCAATCACACTGAATGGACAATAATAATAATAATATGCCATTTAGCAGACGCTTTTATCCAAAGCGACTTACAGTCATGCGTGCATACATTTTTTTTTTGTGTATGGGTGGTCCCGGGGATCGAACCCACTACCTTAGCGTTACAAGCGCCGTGCTCTACCAGCTGAGCTACAGAGGACCACAATTCAGAATAAATTCCAATCCATAGCTGTGGTAGCTAAATGGTTGGAGGGAGCTAATGCATGCAAGTATCAATGCAGGAACACAATGGATTATCTGCTTGATGAAGTTGAAAAAAGCAATTGTTTTAGCTGTTTATGTACTGTATACATCGCTGACCGGCTGGGAAATCAAACGGCGACACTAAATATCCTTGTGGTGTACCTTGGTGACAGTTGCTTCCCTTGTGGCCGGCATTGCACACACAGTTACCCGACATGCAGATCCCATGGCCGCCACATTGGGTGTCCACACACTGAGTAGTGGGCACGTCACACTCTGTGCCCTTCCATCCACTGTAGCATTGACAGCGCCCCCTGGTGTACTGGCCATTGCCACTGCATAAGATGGGACAGGCAGCTGTGGTTGGAAGTAACAAGGTTATTAAAAAGTATATATGACAACTTCTTGTAAAGTATATTATTCCATTGTGTAGCTGTAGTGTTGATACAAGCATACAAATCAACACATCTATCATTATCTGGCCACGCTACAATAGACATGAGTACAACACTTTCTCTCCAAATATTTTATTTGAACCATTAGCCCTAACCCTGCCTTTAGCCTAACCCTAAATTAATAACAAATGTCACATGCACATGGTAATCAATTCTGACAATATAACCAATATTTGTCCTTTGAAGCATGGCCATTTATTGATTGTGATATCAATACATGGACTAGGAATGTGACAAGAGAACATACATACCTCTTGAGCAGTATGGTCCAATGAACCCTGGGAAACAGTGACATGAGCCCGACACACACTCTCCGTTTCCATAACAGTTGTGTGAGCACTCCATAACCGACTCTGTTGGGACAGACATTTTTCTTTCTAGAATGACACCAGCCATTATTGAGATATCATATCTCTAAAATGTAGCAACCACATTTGTATTACATCATCCGATATCAACATAATGGATTCTTGGATTGGATTTCCTATCACTACAATGTTGTCACATACTACGCCATCTTATACAGCTACTGTATACCACAATTCCACTCAGTCAATTGTATACATGTACAGCAGAGGAGGCTGCTGAGGGGAGGAAGGCTCATATTAATGGCCAGAATGGAGTAAATGGTTACCAATCAAACATGGTTTTCACTTGTTTGATACCATTCCATTCACTCCATTTCAGCCATTATTATGAGCCGCCCCCCCCCCCCCCCCCCCCCCCCCCCCCCCAGCAGCCTCCATTGATGTACAGTATACAGCACATTTTACTTTTTCCACATTTTGTTACATTACAGCCTTATTCTAAAATGTATTAAAACACTGTTTTTTCTCATTAATCTACACACAATACCCCATAATGACAAAGCCAAAACAGGTTTTTAATTTTTTTTGCAAATGTATTACAAATAAAACAGAAACACCTTATTTACATAAGTATTCAGACCCTTTGCTATGAGACTCGAAATTCAGCTCAGGTGCATCCTGTTTCCATTCATCATCCTTAAGATGTTTCAACAACTTGGTTGGAGTCCACCTGTGGTAAATTCAATTGAATGGACATGATTTGGAAAGGCACACACCTGTCTATATAAAGGTCCCACAGTTGACAGTGCATGTCAGAGCAAAAATCAAGCCATGAGGTCGACGGAATTATCAATAGAGCTCCAAAACAGGATTGTGTCGAGGCACAGATCTGGGGAAGGGTACCAAAACATTTCTGCAGCATTGAAGGTCCCCAAGAACACAGTGGCCTCCACCATTCTTAAATGGAAGAAGTTTGGAACCACCAAGACTCTTCCTAGAGCTGGCCGCTCCAGAGTTCCTCTGTGGAGATGGGAGAACCTTCCAGAAGGACAATCATCTTTGCAGCACTCCACCAATCAGGCCTTTATGGTAGAGTGGCCAGACGGAAGCCTCTCCTCAGTAAAAGGCACATGACGGCCCGCTTGGAGTTTGCCAAAAGGCACCTAAAGACTCTCAAGTGGTCTGATGAAACCAAGATTGAACTCTTTGGCCTGAAAGCCAAGCATCACGTCTGGAGGAAACCTGGCACCATCCCTACGGTGAAACATGGTGGTGGCAGCATCATGCTGTGGGGATGTTTTTCCATCAGCAGGGACTGGGAGATTAGTCAGGATCGAGTGAAAGATGAATGGAGCAAAGTACAGAGAGATCCTTGATGAAAACCTGCTCCAGAGTGTTCAGGACCTCAGACTGGGCTGAAGGTTCACCTTCCAACAAGACCACGACCCTAAGCACACAGCTAAAACAACACACTCATAAAGGGAACTCCCCCTAGGCTGGGGGCTCGTTTAGTTTTTATTTCTTTTGAAGACTACTAGGAGGTCAGTTTCAACCAGGGGTTGGAACTGGTCCAGGGAACAGAACCAAAAACTGGAAAAGAATGACATCAAAAACAATATTAGAACCGGAATCAGAACCGGGAACAAACATTATCTATACCGTTCCGGAACAGAACCGTTTTTTTAAAAGCATGGGAACCGATTAATAACATCATTTTATGTTCCAGACATTTTTTTCCAGTCCCACAAAAAATGCAACAAAGCGCCTATGCAAAGCCCTCACTCTGTCATTTAGAAACGTATTCCAGTGCCTGCCTGCCAGCTGAAAATCTTTGCCAGTGTGTGCGCTTGTGTAGGCTACCTGCCCCTCCGAAGCATAGCCCACTGATGTTACAAGCGTGATTCAGAAATTAGGGAGAGAGATTTTTAATTAGAGAAGAATGGATTAACTTATTCAATGCTAGTTAAGGATACTACAGTTATCATGTTTCACATTGGATTTATTAACTACAAAAATGTAAGACGTGTTTTTACTTTAATTCTGGTGCCGCTCTTCACACACAAGCTTGTTAGTAGGGGTGTGGCGAGTACTCGGACAAAACGGGTAACTGATATTTTCTGAATATGATTATGACACGACTAATTTGGGTAATTATCCGCTGTGTGCTCCAAATAACTATTGGCTAGTTCTTCTGTCTGTAAAGAAACTGGCGGAGTATCGGTTGAGCCTGCTGCAACGATTGGATTAGAACAAGCCACTCTCCGTCTACTCTCATTTCCCCAGACAGACACACAAGTTGATGTTTCACTCAGTCACTCACTCACAGTCACTCGTCTCAGGGCACAAGTCTCCCCTTCTCCAAACATAATGTATGAATCAGAATCCGTAGCTAGTCATTGTTGTTCAATCTAATTATTTTCTGTAGACTGAGGCCATATGGTTGTTTTTGTCTGTCTAATGGCGTTGTTTAGTAGGCCTACTTTGTCTGTCCTGTCCATCTTGTGATCCAAGCTCATGCTTCTTGCTATTATTTAATCTCGCCCAGGCATGTTTACCGAGCGACAGATCATTCAAAAATAGAATTACAAATGTTTATGTTGATTGTACAAATGCTGTAGCATAAGTGTCGGGAGAGAAACGTTTTGCTACTCTCGAAAGTGAAACAATATATGGGGAAAGCGAATTAGCCTAATGTCATCTATATATGTGTCTGGAATACATGCAGGCAGTAGTAGACAGCCATGCATTAGGGTATTTATTAGCCTATTTCAATGATAAGTAAATAGCCCTACTGTGCATTTTCATCTGTCAAGGTCGTTTACCTTTGAACAATGTGTGTGAATGAGTGAATTAACATATTGATGCGCTCGGAGATGCGATCACTTCAGGTATAGGCTTTACGGGCATTTAAAGCGCACTTCCGTGTTTCCCGATCACCAGTAAATCCAATTACGAGTATCAAGTGTAAGAGTACGATTAAGAATAAGAGTATGACGAGATCAGCACATCCCACCTTCTCTCGCTCTCTCCCCACCTGCAAAATGTGTCTGTCCAATGCATGTAGTTAAACAATTATAGCTTGCCCGCTCCATAGCAAGCAGGTCTATCCGCACTGATTGGTGAAGTAATTTAATGTAGCGCTAAATAAAATAAAATAAATAAATTTTAGATCCTTAAAAAGGAACAGATGGAACGATATAAACCGTTACTTGTTTTGGGTTAGATCCGGTCCAGAACTTTATTTTGCAGGACGGAATAGTGAAACAGAACGAGAAAAATAATGGTTATATTCAGTACGAAATGATTGGAAAATAATTTTGGTTCCAAACCCTGGTTTCAAGAGATCCAGGCAATTCTGACATTGGATATCGATAACTCCATATCTTTAGAAACGGATTGACGGAATTCCCCAAGGCAAAACATGAACTCAGCCTGTTTTCTCTTTTCCCACAACACAATTCGTGAGCCAGCACGACCATGAGGAGACTGTCCTAAGGGATGGAGATATTCCTGCTATGTAAAGGCGTAAAATATGCATAAGACAATTCACACAGCCCAATCAACAAATTATGCTTGCATCATATAGTCTGTAGATGTAGTTTAAATTCTTGATTAGTGTATGTATGTACAGTGGGGAGAACAAGTATTTGATACACTGCCGATTTTGCAGGTTTTCCTACTTACAAAGCATATAGAGGTCTGTAATTTTTTATCATAGGTACACTTCAAATGTGAGAAACGGAACCTAAAACAAAAATCCAGAAAATCACATTGTATGATTTTTAAGTAATTAATTTGCATGTTATTGCATGACATACGTATTTGATCACCTACCAACCAGTAAGAATTCCGGCTCTCACAGACCTGTTAGTTTTTCTTTAAGAAGCCCTCCTGTTCTCCACTCATTACCTGTATTAACTGCACCTGTTTGAACTCGTTACCTGTATAAAAGACACCTGTCCACACACTCAATCAAACAGACTCCAACCTCTCCACAATGGCCAAGACCAGAGAGCTGTGTAAGGACATCAGGGATAAAATTGTAGATCTGCACAAGGCTGGGGTGGGCTACAGGACAATAGGCAAGCAGCTTGGTGAGAAGGCAACAACTGTTGGCGCAATTATTAGAAAATTGAAGAAGTTCAAGATGACGGTCAATCACCCTCGGTCTGGGGCTCCATGCAAGATCTCACCTCGTGGGGCATCAATGATCATGAGGAAGGTGAGGGAAAGCCCAGAACTATACAGCAGGACCTGGTCAATGACCTGAAGAGAGCTGGGACCACAGTCTCAAAGAAAACCATTTGTAACACACTACGCCGTCATGGATTAAAATCCTGCAGCGCACGCAAGGTCCCCCTGCTCAAGCCAGCGCATGTCCAGGCCCGTCTGAAGTTTGCCAATGACCATCTGGATGATCCAGAGGAGGAATGGGAGAAGGTCATGTGGTCTGATGAGACAAAAATGTAGCTTTTTGGTCTAAACTCCACTCGCCGTGTTTGGAGGAAGAAGGATGAGTACAACCCCAAGAACATTCCAACCGTGAAGCATGGAGGTGGAAACATCATTCTTTGGGGATGCTTTTCTGCAAAGGGGACAGGACGACTGCACCGTATTGAGGGGAAGATGGATGGGGCCATGTATTGCGAGATCTTGGCCAACAACCTCCTTCCCTCAGTAAGAGCATTGAAGATGGGTCGTGGCTGGGTCTTCCAGCATGACAACGACCTGAAACACACAGCCAGGGCAACTAAGGAGTGGCTCCGTAAGAAGCATCTCAAGGTCCTGGAGTGGCCTAGCCAGTCTCCAGACCTGAACCCAATAGAAAATCTTTGGAGGGAGCTGAAAGTCCGTATTGCCCAGCAACAGCCCTGAAACCTGAAGGATCTGGAGAAGGTATGGAGGAGTGGGCCAAAAGCCCTGCTGCAGTGTGTGCAAACCTGGTCAAGACCTACAGGAAACAAATGATCTCTGTAATTGCAAACAAAGCTTTCTGTACCAAATATTAAGTTCTGCTTTTCTGATGTATCAAATACTTATGTCATGCAATGAAATGCAAATTAATTACTTAAAAATCATATAATGTGATTTTCTGGATTTTTGTTTTAGATTCCGTCTCTCACGGTTGAAGTGTACCTATGATAAAAATTACAGTCCTCTACATGCTTTGTAAGTAGGAAAACCTGCAATGTCGCAGTGTATCAAATACTTGTTCTCCCCACTGTATGTGGTAATCTGGCCTGCCAGTGCCAACTATCCATTCATTCTCTAAAGAGGAACGCTCACTCAGTAACTTGGGGGAAAATAACCTCCAATAAGTACCTTTCCCTGGAAAAATACTTCATAACAAATCTACAGTGCCCTCCTCACCCATTTTACAGGGGTGGTCCCTTACCTAGGATGATGGTGTTGTATGATATTGTCTCCGGGGTCTTCCCGTCATTGTAGAAGGCCAGATGCCACACCCCAGAGTCCAGGTACCGGATGAAGCCAGCTTGGTGCAGGCTGACCTGGTGCTCCATCCACCCCCTGGCTTCCGACTCTGTGGAAGCCCGCCTCTCTTTGGCGATGAGTCTGCTGCCATCCAGCAGCTCCACAAAGTCATACTGAAGAAAGGTCAAGCAGAGACGTCAATTGGGACTTATTCATTGGTCACTTGACATAAGATGATGAAAAATGCTGACGTGACATTCTTTGTTGTTCCAGGTGCAAAATATCTGTTAAAAAAAGTATCTAATTTGACATTAAAGGAGCTATCCACGATTTAATTGAGTCGAAGTAAAGATTTTCCAGAAGACTGATCCTTTTCATTCTGAATGCTAACTGTGTTTCATTCACACAAACACAAAACAGAGTGTTGAAAGAAGAAAAGAGCACATTAAAAAAGGATTTAGTATCAGAAATGGGACATGCAGCGAACACAACACAAAGCAACTCTCCAACTGACTCAGTACGGATAGGAAATACAGCATTAAAGCAAGGGTGAGCGAAGTCAACTCTCAGTGGTTTAAACCCTTATGAGAGGAGCTGAGGGGCAGAGAAGAGATATTACCCTGCTGATGTAGGCCATTTTGTGTTGGTGGCCAGGGGGCCAAGTAAAAGAAGTACAGAACCCAACCATTCCTTTACTCCCAGACCAGTGTGTGCGTCTTGATTATTTGGCAAAGGCTCATCTCAATCTAACAATAGGAGCAAATAATAATGGACAAGAAGCCAAGCCTAGCTGGGCCACCCAATAAACCACAAATATTTATTAGCTAGTACTTGGGAACAGTGGCGGCTCCTGAAAAAATTCTCAGGGGGGGCAATTTTTCTGATGATTTAGGTGACCTACACACATTTTAAAAAAGATATGTCCAGCAACAACATGAAGACAGGGGCAGCATATAAGTCAATACCAGAAGCATTTATTGACTGATCTCAAAAGTGTTGGCTTACAAAAGCAAAATAAGTTATCACAGTAAAAATAATCAAGGGTGTTCTTTCACATTCCTCAACACTGCATAAACAATATGCATTTCCATAAAACACCTCATCTAATTGTGCCACAAAGTTGACAAGTCCAAGAAAAATACCAGGGTTGGTGGAGCCCTCAGTTTCATCTTTGCCTCGCAAAGCTAACTCAAACACTCCGCAAAACTTCACACACTGGATTAGCCGGCTGAGGATGTGGCGGTTCTTGCTAACCTCATCGTTGTGGCGGCGGACAGCTAGCCTGTATCCCTCATCCAGTTGAGTGGCAATGTTCACTCTCTCCAAAGCAGACAATCTCAAACAGCTATCCATGTGGGTCTTTGACAGCTCATGTTTCTTAATCTTTTCTGAAAGATGGTGCATGTCCGTTACACCAGTCGCTGTCCAAGCGGTGCTGTCTGCCGTGCCGCCTTCAGGGTGAAAGAGTAAGCAGGGGTAGCAGAAGACTGCATTAGCTACATCGCAGCCTGCTAGCCAGGTTTTTCGTTCGTACCAATTTTTGGAAAATCCTCGGGTGTAGGACTTTCCCCCTTTAGTAGAAACCTGTTGAATTATTAAATTTGGTCTGGGAGGTCCTAATTGTTTCGTTGCCAATTTATCTTGATTTGTTCGCCGACAAAAAGGAACTTCTTTCAAAAAGACAATCGAGTTGCACTGAACGCTAGCCATCTTGACAGTAGTACGTGAATTGATTGACGCTGCTACCCGCTCTTTTCTTAGTTACGTTCATGGTTATGTTACGTATGACGAAAGCGCGTAAGTGCAAGTTCTCCCGGAACCCATAGAGATTGTATTGAAAGCTCTGATATTTGAAAAAAAAAGATTTTACATGAGAGTCTATGAGAGACTTCTGGGGCTATTTTCAACCTGACTGAAATCGCCCCAAAAGGGGCGGGGCCATTTGAAGCACGACTTTAGCCTGATTGGACATTTAGTGGCAGATCAGACGTCTAGATTAGAACACTGATAACTACTGTTGCCGTGATATAATTGATTAGAAAAAAAATCCCTTCCTTTTCCCGTTTGGCAGTGCGTCGCCCATATCGCCCTAATGAACACACCGCCCCTGCTTGGGAATTCAAACTATTGTTGATAATTTCTTCACAAAACCTAGTTTTAGACAATTGATTAATCATGCAGAGTAAGACAATAACAAATTGAGTAAAAAAAAAAAAAGTGGGGTAGGTAAGTTGTTCCTCAACTCAGGCTGTGAATGTAACCAACGGTCAATATCTCTCATTGGGGTCTTTCATGCTCAGTTACATAAACATATTGATTTATCTCCCTGGCAATTTAACAGACCGTTTTTAAGGCAGTGGTGGGGGAATTTGTGTCTATTAAATATTAAAGCATTAGACCTCTCAGGCTTCTGTCACACAAAAGTTACACTTAAATTCAAACTGGTTCTATAGCAGATTAGTAAAAATGTGCCTTTTCCCCTTTATTCAGATTACAACCTATCACTTTCGGTTATTCGAAAATGAAATCATCTCATAAACATCACTATTTTTAAAACAAGCCATAGAAATTTGGTTAAATTTCAGTTTAATCCACCAGAAAAGACAGAACAAATACAGTGAGGGAAAAAAGTATTTGATCCCCTGCTGATTTTGTACGTTTGCCCACAGAAAGAAATGATCAGTCTATAGGAAGGTTTATTTGAACAGTGAGAGACAGAATAACAACAAAAAAATCCAGAAAAACACATGTCAAAAATGTTATAAATTGATTTGCATTTTAATGAGGGAAATAAGTATTTAACCTCCTCTCAATCAAAAAGATTTCTGGCTCCCAGGTGTCTTTTATACAGGTAACGAGCTGAGATTAGGAGCACACTCTTAAAGGGAGTGCTCTTAATCTCATTTTGTTACCTGTGTAAAAGACACTTGTCCACAGAAGCAAATCAATCAATCAGATTCCAAACTCTCCACCATGGCCAAGACCAAAGAGCTCTCCAAGGATGTCAGGGACAAGATTGTAGACCTACACAAGGCTGGAATGGGCTACAAGACCATCGCCAAGCAGCTTGGTGAGAAGGTGACAACAGTTGGTGCAATTATTCACAAATGGAAGAAACACAAAATAACTGTCAATCTCCCTCGGCCTGGGGCTCCATGGAAGATCTCACCTCGTGGAGTTGCAATGATCATGAGAACGGTGAGGAATCAGCCCAGAACTACACGGGAGGATCTTGTCAATGATCTCAAGGCAGCTGGGACCATAGTCACCAAGAAAACAATTGGTAACACACTACGCCGTGAAGGACTGAAATCCTGCAGCGCCCGCAAGGTCCCCCTGCTCAAGAAAGCACATATACAGGCCCGTCTGAAGTTTGCCAATGAACATCTGAATGATACAGAGGAGAACTGGGTGAAAGTGTTGAGCTCTTTGGCATCAACTCAACTCGCCGTGTTTGGAGGAGGAGGAATGCTGCCTATGACCCCAAGAATACCATCCCCACCATCAAACATGGAGGTGGAAACGTTATGGTTTGGGGGTGTTTTTCTGCTAAGGGGACAGGACAACTTCACCACATCAAAGGGACGATGGACGGGGCCATGTACCGTTAAATCTTGGGTGAGAACCTCCTTCCCTCAGCCAGGGCATTGAAAATGGGTCGTGGATGGGTATTCCAGCATGACAATGACCCAAAACACACGGCCAAGGCAACAAAGGAGTGGCTCAAGAAGAAGCACATTAAGGTCCTGGAGTGGCCTAGCCAGCAAAGAAGAGTGGGACAAAATCCCTCCTGAGATGTGTGCAAACCTGGTGGCCAACTGCAAGAAACATCTGACCTCTGTGATTGCCAACAAGGGTTTTGCCACCAAGTACTAAATCATGTTTTGCAGAGGGGTCGAATACTTATTTCCCTTATTAAAATGAAAATCAATTTATAACATTTTAGACATGCGTTTTTCTGGATTTTTTGTTGTTATTCTGTCTCTCTGTTCAAATAAACCTACCATTAAAATTATAGACTGATCATGGTCTTTGTCAGTGGGCAAACGTACAAAATCAGCAGGGGATCAAATACTTTATTCCCCGCACTGTATGTCACACATGCAGCTAAAACAAATATATGGAAATGTCTGCTCTACCCAAAATTACACCCAACTAATTGCAGCATTACCGCAAAAATGGAAGAGGCAAGTAGAAAGGGGAAAAAGTAAGAAACTTGTCTGTCGGTCCTGCATTAAAGACCAACATTGGTTAAATAAAACTGTGATAAATAAAGTATACCAGTTTCTTTTAAGGACAATTTTCTTTACAGTTGTGCAATTTAGATTGCAAAATAGTTGGGAAGAGATTTTCGATGTACCGATTCCATGGCACATGGTTTATGAGCTGATAAACAAAAAGACACCGGATTCAAAACTTAGAATTTTCCAATTCCAATTATTATACAAAACCAATAGAATGTTATATATACAGTTGAAGTCGGAAGTTTACATACACCTTAGCCATTTAAACATTTAAACACAGTTTTTCACAATTCCTGACATTTAATCCTAGTAAAAATTCCCTGTCTTAGGTCAGTTAGGATCACCACTTTATTTTAAGAATGTGAAATGTCAGAATAATAGTAGAGAAAATGGTTTATTTCAGCTTTTAATTATTTCCTCGCATTCCCAGTGGGTCAGAAGTTTACATACACTCAATTAGTATTTGGTAGCCTTTAAATTGTTTAACTTGGGTCAAACATGTCGGGTAGCCTTCCACATGCTTCCCACAATAAGTTGGGTGAATGTTGGCCCATTCCTCCTGACAGAGCTGGTGTAACTGAGTCAGGTTTGTAGGCCTCCTTGCTCACACACGCTTTTTCAGCTCTGCCCACATATTTTCTATAGAATTGAGGTCAGGGCTTTGTGATGGCCACTCCAATACCTTGACTTTGTTGTCCTCGCATTCCCAGTGGGTCAGAAGTTTACATACACTCAATTAGTATTTGGTAGCCTTTAAATTGTTTAACTTGGGTCAAACATGTCGGGTAGCCTTCCACATGCTTCCCACAATAAGTTGGGTGAATGTTGGCCCATTCCTCCTGACAGAGCTGGTGTAACTGAGTCAGGTTTGTAGGCCTCCTTGCTCACACACGCTTTTTCAGCTCTGCCCACATATTTTCTATAGAATTGAGGTCAGGGCTTTGTGATGGCCACTCCAATACCTTGACTTTGTTGTCCTTAAGCCATTTTGGGGTGGGGTCATTTTCCTTTTGGAAGACACATTTGCGACCAAGCTTTAACTTCCTGACTGATGTCTTGAGATGTTGCTTCAATATATCCACATAATTTTCCTTCCTCAAGATGCCATCTATTTTGTGAAGAGCACCAGTCCCTCCTGCAGCAAAGCAACCCTATAGCATGATGCTGCCACCCCCGTGCTTCACGGTTGGGATGATGATATTCGGCTTGCAAGCAACCCCCTTTTCCTCCATGATGGTCAACGATGGTCATCTTTGTCCCCATGTGCAGTTGCAAACCGTAGTCTGGCTTTTTTATGGCGGTTTTGGAGCAGTGGCTTCTTCCTTGCTGAGCGGCCTTTCAGGTTATGATGATATAGGACTCGTTTTACTGTGGATATAGATACTATTGTACCTGTTTCCTCCAGCATCTTCACAAGGTCCTTTGCTGTTGTTCTGGGATTGATTTGCACTTTTTGCACCAAAGTATGTTCATCTCTAGGAGACAGAACACGTCTCCTTCCTGAGCAGTATGACGGCTGCGTGGTCCCATGGTGTTTATACTTGAGTACTATTGTTTGTACAGATGAACATGTACCTTCAGGCGTTTGGAAATTGCTCCCAAGGATGAACCAGACATGTGGAGGTCTACCATTTTTTTTCTGAGGTCTTGGCTGATTTATTTTGATTTTACCGTGATGTCAAGCAAATAGGCACTGAGTTTGAAGGTAGGCAATGAAATACATCCACAGGTACACCTCCAATTGACTCAAATTATGTAAATTAGCCTATCAGAAGCTTCTAAAGCCATGACATCATTTTCTGGATTTTTCCAAGCTGTTTAAAGGCTAAGTCAATTTAGTGTAACTTCTGAGCCACTGGAATTGTGATACAGTGCATTATAAGTGAAATAATCTGTCTGTAAACAATTGTTGGAAAAGTTACTTGTGTCATGCACAAAGTAGATGTCCTAACCGACTTGCCAAAACTATAGTTTGTTAACAAGAAATTTGTGGAGTGGTTGAAAAACAAGTTTTATTGACTCCAACCTAAGTGTATGTAAACGTCCGACTTTTCAACAGGAGAATGACCCAACACACCTCCAGGCTAAGGGCTATTTGACCAAGAAGGAGAGTGATGGAATGCTGCATCAGATGACCTGGCATCCACAATCACCTGACCTCAACCCAATTGAGATGGTTTGGGATGAGTTGGACCGCAGAGTGAAGGAAAAGTAGCCAACAAGTGCTCAGCATATGTGGGAACTCCTTCAAGACTGTTGGAAAAGCATTCCAGGTGACGCTGGTTGAGAGAATGCCAAGAGTGTGCAAAGCTGTCATCAAGGCAAAGGGTGGCTATTTGAAGAATCTCAAATATAAAATATATCTTGATTTTTCTAACACTTTTTTGGTTACTACATGATTCCATATGTGTTATTTCATAGTTTTGATGTCTTCACTATTATTCTACAATATATACAATTGTAAAAATAAAGAAAAACCCTTGAATGAGTATGTGTGTCCAAACTTTTGACTGGTAGTGTATGTACTTTTTATTGTTGGATATATAAGACTAAAAATACCAGGAAATGAGCTCCAATTGATTTTAATTTTGGAAATCTGTTCCCAATTATTCCCACACATAATAGAGAGACACGTAATCATATACAAATGTAAGCAATGTTTGAAATGATAATGTTTTAGTGAAATATTATATCTGTTTGGGCTTCTTGCAGTCAATTTGCAGCCTGCAAAATATTTGTAATTATGTTCCTGTCCCCCGACCATCCGCTCAAGGAATAATCGTCCCACTCCTGAATTTAGTCGATGATCCCTGCTTTAAGTATTAGAATCTGGTCATTCAGTTGATGAACAGCGCTACAAATAAAACTTTGTCTTGTGACACTTCACAAAACACTTTACTTTGTAAAAAATAAAACTGAAAAGACAAATATTCTAAGCATGGCAGTGGATTTCTATGTCATTTTGCAAAAATCATACAGTCAGATTTTTCCACCCTACTCAACAGATGTACCATTTACCTGTGTGTGAGATGGTGGGAGACCCTTCCTCCCGTAGACCCCAACCAGTGCATTCTTCTGAACAGAGATATTGAACTTGAGGAAGCGCGGCTGTTCCATAGCCAGCCGAGAGCGCCAGAACACCCCCGGCGGTATTCCCTGATCTACCCTCCTGCCCACTTCCACTTGCCCGGTGTCAATGGAGTTGTTTTCTTGATGGGCCGCACCAGTCCTGCCTGGAGGGGAGTAAGAGAGAGCACTTACCGTTCATCACCATATTCGAAAACTATACCTATACAAGCGCTCTGAAACCACAGTTACAGTTTCACAAACATCTGTTCTTCTATTCTGTGAACCCATTTTCGGCAAAATGATAACATTTTCAATATCACCTTGATTTAAATAAAATGGAGACAGCCTTTAGTTATTATGCCCCCAGCCTCTGGAAAAGCCTACCAGAGAACCTGAGGGGGGCCGAAAATGTGGACATTTAAAAGAGATCTTAAACACACCTTTTTAGCTTTGCTTTTCCTTAGGGTGCTTTTTAGTCCTTCAGTTTTACTGTTATTCTTTTGTTTTTTATCCTCTTATGTTTGTTGTGTAGTAAATATTTCTGTTTTTATTTTCATAGTTTATTTTTATTCGTTTTTTCCTGTGAAGCACATTGCGTTGCATTCCATGTCTGAAATGTGGTGTATAAATAAATCTTGATTTGATTTGATATGATACAGACACATGGCTCACAGTCTATATCGCTGGCCCTCATAGATATGAGTCTTGCTCATTAGATACAGCACAGTCAAACATGGAAATACAAGTCAGCTTCAGTAGTTCAAGGTATTTCTACTTCCTGGTACAAATTCAGTTGATGATATAAACTTCTTTATTCTCACTCAAATAGACCCTAGCTGGTTGCTCCATTATGAGACTGGAACAGATCGTTTTGCCATTTGTTGCCCTATCTTTTGTGTGGTACTGGTGATTCACTAAACGTAATAGTTGATACATTACCTGGTACAGTACTGTAACAATACATGATAAGGATTGGGAAGTGATGCTTTTAAAGGTTAATGTAGCTGCAAAGACACCCACTTAAACATGACTCTGCCTGAGTTACAATCAAACATAAATTTGCCGACAACACGACGGTGGTAGGCCTGATCACAAACAACGATGAGACAGCCTATAACAGGGGACCGTTCTTGCGGTCAATTTGTAGTCTACAAATTATTTGTAATTATGTACCGGCCCCCTGACCATCAGCTCAAGAAGAAAATCGTCCCGCAGCTGAATCTAATTGATGATCCCTGGCCTATGGGAGGAGGACATAGACCTGGCAGTGTGGTGCCGTGACAACAACCTCTCCCTCAACGTCAGCAAGACAAAGTAGGTGATCGTGGACAACAGGAAACAGAGGGCCGAGCACACCACCATTCACATTGAGGGGGCTGAAGTGGAGCTGGTCGAGAACTTCAAGTTCCTCGGTGTCCACATCACTAAGGATCTATCATGGTCCAAACACACCAACACAGTTGTAAAAAGGGCACGACAATGCCTCTTCCCCCTCAGGAGGCTGAAAAGATTTGGCATGGGCCCTCGATCCGCAAAAAGTTCTACAGCTTCACCATTAAGAGCATCCTGACTGGTTGCATCACCGCCTGGTATGGCAACTGCTCGGCATCCCACCGCAAGGCGCTACAGAGGGTAGTGCGTACGGCCCAGTACATCACTGGGGTGGACCTCCCTGCTATCCAGGACCTCTATATCAGGCGGTGTCAGAGGAAGGCCCCAAGAATTGTCAAAGACTCCAGCCACCTAAGTCATAGATTGTTCTCTTCGCTACCGTACGGCAAGCGGTACCGATGCACCAAGTCTGGAACCAACAGGACCTTGAACAGCTTCTACCCCCAAGCCATTAGACTCCTAAATAGTTAGTTAAATAGTTAACCAAATAGCTACCCGGACTATTGACCCTTTTTGCACTCACTTTTTTTACTCATCACATACACTGCTGCTACTGTTTACTATCTGTCACTTTTTCCCTAGTTATTATGTACATACAGTACAGTGGAGGCTGCTGAGGGGAGGACGGCTCATAATAATGTCTGGAACGGAGTAAATGGAATGGCATCAAACACATGGAAACCATCGGTTTGATGTATTTGATACCATTCCACCAATTCCGCTCCAGCCGTTACCACGAGCCCCCAATTAAGGTACCACCAACCTCCTGTGATACAGTATCTACCTCAATTACCTCGTACCCCCTGCACATCAACTCGGTACTGGTACCCTGTGTATGTAGCCAAGTTATCGTGACTCATTGTGTCTCTATTATTACTTTTATTATTGCGTGTTTACTTTTCTATTATTTCTCTATTTTCTTTCTCTCTGTATTGTTTGGAAGGGTCCGTAAGTAAGCATTTCACTGTTAGTCCACACCTACGAAGCATGTGACGAATAAAATTAGATTTGACTCATTCTCAAATGAAAAGTTAAATACCTTACTTCGGTGTACAGTGATGTTATGCTCAAAGCATTAATGTTAAAATATGTTTGCCTGATATTTATTTTAAAAACCACTTAGGATAAACGTATGAGTGGAACTAAAGCAGGACTATTGAAATTAAATGTAAATAAAAAATGATTTACATTTTATCTCACAATGGCCCTCCGGAATTTAAATTAAGACAGACAATATTAATCCAAAATTCTTGCTATGAATCCATTACATTTTACATTTTAGTCATTTAGCAGACGCTCTTATCCAGAGCGACTTACAGTTAGTGAGTGCATACATTTTTCATACTATGTAGTTATGTCAGCTTCCCATTTCACAGTTTAAAACAAAGACCATAAAAACCAAGACCATTTGTGCTTTTGGTGCTCCGTTAATACCTGTGAAGGTAGTTAAGGTGGTTATATAATGTGTGTGTTTTCTATCTTTGTTTGAGGGTGTTTGTGCAGGAGGACCTTTCCTGTCACTTTACCTCGACTCCAAAATGAAGACGTACAGAGACACGTTTACCTCCAGAGAGAAAATGACCTGCTATCGATTGCCTTTAAACACTCCCAAACGAGCCTCCTGCTATCTTCCTTAGCACTACTTACGAGATTTTAAATCTAGCCCAGTTTAAATCACACTGAGCTTTCATCTGCCTCCTCAAACCCAATTAATACCATCATGGCTGTACATCTTAAATACCTAATAATGTGCAAAGGTTAAGTCAGTGGCCTTTTGCTGTAAAGGTGAAGGAAGGTGGCACACGTGGCAGACATCACATAAAAAAATTACAGACCTCTACTGGTAAAGGCTGAATGGGGTACAGTATAATGATTAGGTTGTGCAAAGCTGTCTGGACTCTGTCGATTACAATTCAGAAGGTATCTACTGTATAGGCTAGGCTACTGTTTGGGACCATTTTTGTGCTGAGACAAATGCATCACATTAGCAAGCCGAATGAACAAACAAACAAGCATCCAGTGCAATTTAGGGCTACGAGCATATTCAAAAACATAGACATATGTTGTGTTCCTTCCCCAAATGTATGCTAAATATATAACAAGTAGGTAAAGAGCTATCGGAATATGCTATAGGTTTTGCTAATGTCCTTACCATAGTCAGCTGAGAGTACTGTCAATATGCTTGGTTGAGTGGGCAAAGCCTTCACCACTCCATTCTCAAACGTGGGTTGGTTTTCTGTTCCTTGAAGTTGCCAGTTGAGGCCGAAAAAGTGCATTGCTGTAATGTGAACAAAACAGTGGAATATAATAGGGTTAGGGCAAATGATCAAATCGTTAAGACACAACACTTGCTGGACAGCATTTCCAGGAAAAAGAGTTCAGACAATACATCATTGTGTGGCCAAGGGTAGCCTTGTCCCCTCTGCATTAATCACATTAAAGTGATCATGACTCACTTCCCTCCTTCTATATGGCCCTACATCTTCAATGTCTAAGAAATACTAAAGAGTGGGAATTATTTTGTACTAGGTTAGCTTACTATGGGTGTTCCCCATGTAGGCTAAGTGCTCTACTTTAAAACCCAACAGGGCCCAGACACAGCAAGCACAATCAATACTGAGGAGAGGAGGAACACTGCTGTGGCTCTTTAGGCACACTAGTGTCAGGACACAAACAGCACTGCATCAAAGAGCGCAGCGGGACGTTGTATTTAAAAACCCAAACATTTGTTACCAAACAGACAGGAGGAGGCAGATGAGGGTCTACTCCTCAACTCCTCTAATACAAAGCAAGCAATTCAAAACAAACACAGCCCTACATTTAAAACAATTATCAGAAAACCCAATTGTTTGTGTGTATTTACGTGTCAGAGGGTAAAAGTGGCTTCGAGCCTCAAACTATCTAGTTTTGCTAGTCTAGTCTTGCGTAACCAACCAAAATGCCGTTTTATTCCTCCAACCCCTGTCTCTGAATAGGACGCTATCAAGCTGTGTCTTGTTGTTTGGGGAGACTTGGTCTTCTATGAACACAGTGAGAGGGTGAGACTCCTTCAAAGATTGCCAGGGAAGCCATGCTGAGGAGGCCAAACTCCCCCATTTCGGATTTCTGAGTGGTTTGATCTGAAGCAAAACTTTTTTTAAACACACTTTTTTAAAACAATGCAGTGGAATCAGAGAGAATGCAGAATGGGATACATTTGAGAAAAGTTGGGAGAATTGGATGGATGCATATCAAATCAAATGTTATTTGTCACATGCGCCGAATACAACAGGTGTCTTTGTTTGACCTTACTGCGAAATGTTTACATTTACATTACATTTACATAATTTAGCAGACGCTCTTATCCAGAGCGACTTACAGTTAGTGAGTGCATACATTATTATATATATATTTTTTCATACTGGCCCCCGTGGGAATCGAACCCACAACCCTGGCGTTGCAAACGCCATGCTCTACCAACTGAGCTACATCCCTGCCGGCCATTCCCTCCACTACCGTGGACGACGCTGGGCCAATTGTGCGCCGCCCCATGGGTCTCCCGGTCGCGGCCGGCTACGACAGAGCCTGGATTTGAACCGGGAGGTTACTTACAAGCCATTAACCAACAATGCATTTCAAGAAAGAGTTAAGAAAATATTTACTAAATAAACTGGTGTCAGTTATACTGAACAAAAATATAAACGCAACATGCAACAATTTTAAAGATTTTGCTGCGTTACAGTTCATATAAGGAAATCAGTCAATTTTAAAAGATTCATTAGATCCTAATCTATGGATTTCACATGACTGGGCAGGGACGCAGCCATTGGTGGGCCTGGGAGGGCATAGGCCCACCCACTTGGGAGCCAGGCCCAGCCAATCAGAATCAGTTTTTCCCCACAAAAGGGCTTTATTACAGACATAAATACTCCTCAGCACCCCCCCTCCCCTCAGACGATCCCACAGGTGAAGAAGCCAGATGTGGAGGTCCTGGGCTGGCGTGGTTAGATGTGGTCTGCGGTTGTAAGGCCGGTTGGATGTACTGCAAAATTCTCTAAAACGATGTTGGAAGTGGCTTATGGTATAGAAATGAACATTGAATTCTCTGGCAACAGCTCTGGTGGACATTCCTGCAGTCAGCATGCCAATTGCACGCTCCCTCAAAACTTGAGACATCTGTGGCATTGTGTTGTGTGACAAAACTGCACATTTTAGAGTGGCCTTTTATTGTCCCCTGCACAAGGTGTACCTGTGTAATGATCATGCTGTTTAATCAGCTTCTTGATATGCCACACCTGTCAGGTGGATGATTATCTTGACAAAGGCTAAAATGCTCACTAACAGGGATGTAAACACATTTGTGCACAACATTTGAGCGATATAAGCTTTTTGTGCATATGGTACATTTCTGAGATCTCTTATTTCAGCCCATTTAACATGGGACCAACATATTACATGTTGGGTTTATATTTTTGTTCAGTTTAGTTGTTTTCTGAAATACAGAACAACGCAGTCTGTCCTATTTACTGACTTGACTTGCTAATGTACCGTATGTGCGCGAGAGACAGAGAGAAAGAGAGAGAAAGAGACCATGTGAGAGTGCATGTGAGTTTGCTTGTATGTATGTGTGGGACTATGTTTCTTATCTGGGGGCTGGCAGAGGCAAAGTGTACAAGTGTATACTGAAGCTATTTAAGACATCGCACCTGGCAGGTGTTTTGGCTGCAGATGAAAGAGAGGAAGGTGAAAAACTCAACCTGAGGCAACTGGCAAAGAAGGCCTATATCTGTTCAACTAACACACTCACACCAATAGGAACTCCCACACATGCACTCACAGGCCCACACAAACACAAACACACACACACCCTTAAGCCATCGGCACACTCATAAGCCGTACAAGCGGAATCCAGAAACAAGACAACCCACAAAACACGCACATTAAAATCACATGAAAGTTAGAGCACAATAAAAACAGGAATCGCTTAAAAAAAACAGGGTCCAGATCATAAAGGGATAACGTACATGGATATCGATATGGCACTTTTATGGCCCTCTGCTATGGAGATCACTCTCCCCGGTCTTCTCCATTGCATCATTTCTACACAGACATATTTCTCTATATACGAGCATGTCATCCTGTGAATCCTATGGCAGTTCAGGAGAAAGTCACACAGACCAAGATTAAGAGTGTGTATCACTCAGGAAGACAGTTAGGACAGATAAATCTCCACCTGTTTTATCGCTGTGGTCAAGCCGCTAGAGGTTAGTGAGAAGTCATCTTTGATGCATGCTGTAAAAACCAGGGGGAATTATGTCCTATGGGGGAGGATGATGTGCTAATGAAAAAGATGAAAGCACTTCCTGGAAGACATTTTGTTGCACCAGGAAGTCTTATAGTTCTCGATTCCTCGCATCCTCTCCCCTCGCTCCTTCTCAAAATGCTTTGGAAAGGAAGGCTTTCAAGTTCTTAGAATAGTTCCCCTTTTTGGGGGGGTTATGCCCCATCAACACATGACATTGTCACAATGTTACAAATAGGTTGTGAGAAGGTCAGTCATGACAAGTGACAACCGTGTGATAACCAAATGTTGTCAGTAGGGTGCTGGGAGTGTTGTTCTCTAGACAGTGTCATTGTAGGGCAGGAGTGGGCAAACCTTTTGGCTCAAGGGCCACATTGAGTTTTTGAAGGGCCCCATTCTATATGCGTGACAAAACATGTGAAGCCTTTAATCATTTTCACATTGACACGCAACAACTAGTGTAAATATGCTTGCAGAACAATTCTACCCTTGTACCATCTCTACCCTTGTTTATTGTGAACACATTTTTCACAAAATTGATATAATTTATATAATCACAGACATAGTCAAACACACACACAGATCCTGCATCTCTACCCTTGTAAACTACAATCAAACTTACAGTCACAATATGCAAACTTAAAAAAAATATATATATATATATATATATATATATATATATATATATATATATATATATATATATATATATATATATATATATTTATTCTATGATTGGAGACATGCAAAATGTAACAGCCGATGTGTTAAAAAAACTATTCTAAAATTTGAGTGAAACATATGGTAAGAGCATCCGTTTCATTTGGAATGGTCTGTTTTTGAAAGCATATTAAGGAACAATTCTCATCTCCATTGTGAGCCATATTTACAGTTATCCATTCACTTCAGCCCAAATCTGACTGATTAGTTATTACCTGTATCCAAGTGCATTGCTGGATAATTCTCACTGCATAACCATCACCATGAAAAAGCATAATCCTTGCCTACCCAAGTCACGGTTATTCAAGTCTTAATGTGAACAATGTCACCTCTCTTGGCAAGGGCATCAAAGTCTGGTGTCATCTTTGATATAGAGATTCTCAGAACAGCTGACAAGTGGTCATTTGTTAAATTTGACCTGGGACGGGATTTGTTGTAATTCATGACTGAGAACGTTTGTTCACACACATAAAACAAGCATCCTTTGGGCGTGCTTTTTAATGTTTGGAAACGTTGTTTAATTCAGTGAGCCATAGAACTGGTCTATTGTTGCTGTTTTGTACTTCTCCTTCAAAGTACTGTCACATTGATGTCGATGAGCTCCAATTGTGTGTCTGGTGGTGCTTTCTCACTGTCGAAAGACAGGGGGCATGATACAAGCTCCAGCTCAGTCTCAATCTTGGTGAAGTCTGAGAAGCGGCGAGAAAACTCAGCATGCAGGTCGATAAAAGTGCTACTGTATGTCTCAGTGCGGCACTGCAATTCCAGTGTCAGAAAATGAGCGAGAGACCGGCTACTCATTTGTCTGGAGAACAACATATATGTTTGGCCTTGAATGCTTTCACATTGGAATACAGTTCATGCAAAAAAACACAATTTCCCTGCAGTTTCACATTTAGATCGTTCAGATGCCCCAATATGTCCACACAGAAAGTAAAGTCGTTCAGCCAGTCTGTGTCTTTCAACTCGGAGAAGTCGTCAGCTTTATCAACCGTAACAAGGATATACACGGCAAAATACTTTTGCCAGGCTTAGCCAGCGCACATTTGAATGGTACAACAAGTCCTGGTGCTCTGCCTCTGTGTCATTGATCAGCTGAATGAACTGACGATGGTTAAGCCCCCTTGCCCGTATAAAGTTGACAAGTTTTACAACCACTTTCACAACATTTTCCAGCTTTAACACACTTTTACACAGGGCTTCCTAATGAATAATACAGTGAAGAAATATAAATTCCTCCGAGTTAGGGCTTTCTTCTTTTACTTTGTCTTGTAATCTTTTTAGTAGGCCAATGTTTTTACCGGTTAGATTTGGTGATCCATCTCTTGTGACGTTTGTCAGTTTGTTCCACGGTAGATTCCCTGGTTGTTCCCATCATTCAGAGTTCACGTTTCTCATTTTCGCAGCACTCATTTTTCACGTCAAAAGTTGTCAAGCAATGAAGTGGCTATGACGACTGAGCGCATTCTGAATCTGACTGTAGGCCCAAATACAGAGCGCGCTGCCAGGCTACAGCGCCATTTATTGGAGGTTGTTTGTATATCATGGAATGAGTAATTTTAGGCAAAAAATCGTAACTAAAATATAATAATATTTAATATATTTTAAAAATCTCTCACGGGCCGGATTGAAGTGCCCGGCGGGCCAGATACGGCCCGCGGGCTGTACTTTGCCCCCCCCTTGTTGTAGGGTGTCGAGGTGGATTTAAACAGTCTTTCAAGGCTCCTATGGATAGGACTGGGTCATGTCATTGAGCAGGTTGACGTTTGTCATGAGTCTTGACCTGGAGGCAGAACTGAGCGATTTCCCCTTCGATAGGCCAGCTGCAAAGTCAAAATTGGCTATATTGTAGGCATTAAGGTTAGCAGTGTGGTTAAGGTTAGGTTTAAGGTTTGGTTTAAAATCAGATTTTATGACTTTGTGGCTGTGCTAGCTAGTGACCACTCTGCAGAGCTGCCTCCAGAACAAGATTTATGACGAAAAACACTAACCTGCTGTCAGTGATGCCACTCTGTGGGCCTTTTATCAGAATAACAGGATGATGCAGAGCCCTTGTCAGTGGAACTGCCACGATCTGACAGATTCAAACACGACTGTGTCATCGGGAAATGTCTCTGTTCTCGACTGACATACGACAACAGGTGGGATAAAATCCTAAAATCTGCTATATCTGCTCAGCAAGATGATGCTGAAAGAGCAATGCAACCAATGAGAAGATACAATTTTAGCACAGCTTAGAAAGCCGTCAGTCGACGCTGATTCAGCTGACTCAAAGCCATTCAGTCAAGTCAACTTGTCTATCAGAAAGTCTATCGTTTAACCAATTGGAAAGGGTAACAGATATCCTGTGTTGTAGTGTGTTGGATGCTGTCAGGAAGTCTCTCCTGAGAACTGAAGGTTGTTTCACCACTAAGGTTGAATAGCAAGTATTTTATATTTGCAAGGATAATATATTTGAAAGGCCTTTGAAAATAGTTGTAGTACCCATAGTTGTCCATGGATCTAGGGATGATTGCTCTTATGCTCTTTTCTATACTTAGGGGGGGGCTGTGGCTAGCTACACTACATAATCAACACAGTACAGTGCAAGCAGGAAGGGTCATGGTTAACTACAGACGAATACAATAATGTCAATAAGGAGGGGCTATAGTTACCTATACAGTAGCAGAGGATAATTGACAGCAGGACAGCCACGCCCACTGCGCTCAGGGCGGTGCACCTCCAGGAACAGTGCTTGGGTGACTTTTTGAACTTGAAAGCCCCTCTGGAGAGGGTGTTTCTGGGTAGTGGGCGTGCCGGTGTGGAGTACACTGCCCCTGTTGCCATGGTGTAACCTGGGGTTGCTGTGCCAAAGAAAGGGGTTGTTCCTGTGCCCGTTTTAAAGAGGAAGTGTCTGGGGAAACAAAACAGAAAATACACAAATTAATATTAGAATATTTAAAACATACAATCTACTTGCAGTGAAGCCGCTCAACATCTACATCACATTAGTCATCTAACAGACTCCCATCCAGAGCGACCCACAGAAGCAACCAGGGTCAACGCCCTGCTCAAGGGCACGTAGACAGATCTCCCACAATGTCAAAAACAGTTACACGAACCAGCGATCCACCAGCCACCGGCCCAGGCTCCCAACCGCCAGGCCACCAGCCCTCCAAGTCCCCCACGAGAAAAATAAAATAATTCAATTGATTTGGTTGTGTATTCTTATTGAACCTTTATTTAATATAAAAGAATACACTGCTCAAAAAAATAAAGGGAACACTTAAACAACACATCCTTGATCTGAATGAATGAAAATCATATTTAATACTTTTTTCTTTACATAGTTGAATGTGCTGACAACAAAATCACAAAAATTATCAATGGAAATCAAATGTATCAACCCATGGAGGTCTGGATTTGGAGTCACTCTCAAAATTAAAGTGGAAAACCACACTACAGGCTGATCCAACTTTTATGTAATGTCCTTAAAACAAGTCAAAATGAGGCTCACTAGTGTGTGTGGACTCCACGTGCCTGTATGACCTCCCTACAACGCCTGGGCATGCTCCTGATGAGGTGGCGGATGGTCTCCTGAGGGATCTCCTCCCAGACCTGGACTAAAGCATCCGCCAACTCCTGGACAGTCTGTGGTGCAACGTGGCGTTGGTGGATGGAGCGAGACATGATGTCCCAGATGTGCTCAATTGGATTCAGGTCAGGGGAATGGGCGGGCCAGTCCATAGCATCAATGCCTTCCTCTTGCAGGAACTGCTGACACACTCCAGCCACATGAGGTCTAGCATTGTCTTGCATTAGGAGGAACCCAGGGCCAACCGCACCAGCATATGGTCTCACAAGGGGTCTGAGGATCTCATATCGGTACCTAATGGCAGTCAGGCTTCCTCTGGCGAGCACATGGAGGGCTGTGCGGCCCCCCAAAGAAATGCCACCCCACACCATGACTGACCCACCGCCAAACCGGTCATGCTGGAGGATGTTGCAGGCAGCAGAACGTTCTCCACGGCGTCTCCAGACTCTGTCACGTCTGTCATATGTGCTCAGTGTGAACCTGCTTTCATCTGTGAAGAGCACAGGGCGTCAGTGGCGAATTTGCCAATCTTGGTGTTCTCTGGCAAATGCCAAACGTCCTGCACAGTGTTGGGCTGTAAGCACAACCCCCACCTGTGGACGTCGGGCCCTCATACCACCCTCATGGAGTCTGTTTCTGACCGTTTGAGCAGACACATGCACATTTGTGGCCTGCTGGAGGTCATTTTGCTGGGCTCTGGCAGTGCTCTTCCTGCTCCTCCTTGCACAAAGGCGGAGGTAGCGGTCCTGCTGCTGGGTTGTTGCCCTCCTACGGCCTCCTCCACGTCTCCTGATGTACTGGCCTGTCTCCTGGTAGCGCCTCCATGCTCTGGACACTATGCTGACAGACACAGCAAACCTTCTTGCCACAGCTCGCATTGATGTGCCATCCTGGATGAGCTGCACTACCTGAGCCACTTGTGTGGGTTGTAGACTCCGTCTCATGCTACCACTAGAGTGAAAGCACCGGAAGCATTCAAAAGTGACCAAAACATCAGCTAGGAAGCATAGGAACTGAGAAGTGGTCTGTGGTCACCACCTGCAGAACCACTTCTTTATTGGGGGTGTCTTGCTAATTGCCTATAATTTCCACCTGTTGTCTATTCCATTTGCACAACAGCATGTGAAATTTATTGTCAATCAGTGTTGCTTCCTAAGTGGACAGTTTGATTTCACAGAAGTGTGATTGACTTGGAGTTACATTGTGTTGTTTAAGTGTTCCCTTTATTTTTTTGAGCAGTGTATATAATATATGCCATTTAGCAGACACTTTTATACAAAGCGTCTTAGTCATGCGTGCATAAGTTTTTCATATACAGTGCATTCGGAAAGTATTCAGACCCCTTACATTTTTTCACATTTTGTTAGGTTACAGCCTTATTCTAAAATTGATTAAATAGTTTGTTCTCATCAATCTACACACAATAACCCATAATGACAAAGCAAAAACGGAAATATCATATTTACATAAGTATTCAGACCCTTTACTCAGTACTTTGTTGAAGCACCTTTGGCAGCGATTACGGCATCAAGTTTTCTTGGGTATGATGCTACATGCTTGGCACACCTGTATTTAGAGAGTTTCTCCCATTCTTCTCTGCAGATCCTCTCAAGCTCTGTCGGTTAGATGGGGAGCGTCGCTGCACAGCTATTTTCAGATCTCTTCAGAGATGTTTGATCGGGTTCAAGTCCGGGATCTGGCTGGGCCACTCAAGTACATTCAGAGACTTGTCCCAAAGCCACTCCTGCGTTGTCTTGGCTGTGTGCTTAGGGTTATTGTCCTGTTGTAAGGTGAACCTTTGCCCCAGTCTGAGGTCCTGAGCGCTCTGGAGCAGGTTTTCATCAAGGATCTCTCTGTACTTTGCTCCATTCATCTTTCCCTCGCTCCTGACTAGTCTCCCAGTCCCTGCCGCTGAAATACATCCCCACAGCATGATGTTGCCACCACCATGCTTCATCATAGGGATGGTGCCAGGTTTCCCCCAGACGTGAGGCTTGGCATTCAGGCCAAAAAGTTCAGTCTTGGTTTCATCAGACCAGATAATCTTGTTTCTCATGGTCTGAATCCATTAGGTGCATTTTGGCAAACTCCAAGCGGGCTGTCATGTACCTTTTACTGAGGAGTGGCTTCTGTCTGGTCACTCTACCATAAAGGCCTGACATGCACTGTCAACTGTGGGACCTTATATAGACAGGTGTGTGCCTTTCCAAATCATGTCCAATCAATTGAATTTACCACAGGTGGACTCCAATGAAGTTGTAGAAACATCTCAAGGATGATCAATGGAAACAGGATGCACCTGAGCTCAATTTCGAGTCTCATAGCAAAGGGTCTGAATACTTATGCATATAAGGTATCTGTTTTTTATTTGTAATACATTTGCTAAACTTTCTAAAAACCTGCTTTTGCTTTGTTATTATGGGATATTGTGTGTACAGTGGGGAAAAAAAGTATTTAGTCAGCCACCAATTGTGCAAGTTCTCCCACTTAAAAAGATGAGAGAGGCCTGTAATTTTCATCATAGGTACACGTCAACTCTGACAGACAAAATGAGAAAAAAAATTCCAGAAAATCAATTTGTAGGATTTTTAATGAATTTATTTGCAAATTATGGTGGAAAATAAGTATTTGGTCAATAACAAAAGTTTCTCAATACTTTGTTATATACCCTTTGTTGGCAATGACACAGGTCAAACGTTTTCTGTAAGTCTTCACAAGGTTTTCACACACTGATGCTGGTATTTTGGCCCATTCCTCTATGCAGATCTCCTCTAGAGCAATGATGTTTTGGGGCTGTCGCTGGGCAACACAGACTTTCAACTCCCTCCAAAGATTTTCTATGGGGTTGAGATCTGGAGACTGGCTAGGCCACTCCAGGACCTTGAAATGCTTCTTACGAAGCCACTCCTTCGTTGCCCGGGCGGTGTGTTTGGGATCATTGTCATGCTGAAAGACCCAGCCACGTTTCATCTTCAATGCCCTTGCTGATGGAAGGAGGTTTTCACTCAAAATCTCACGACACATGGCCCCATTCATTCTTTCCTTTACACGGATCAGTCGTCCTGGTCCCTTTGCAGAAAAACAGCCCCAAAGCATGATGTTTCCACCCCCATGCTTCACAGTAGGTATGGTGTTCTTTGGATGCAACTCAGCATTCTTTGTCCTCCAAACACAACGAGTTGAGTTTTTACCAAAAAGTTTTATTTTGGTTTCATCTGACCATATGACATTCTCCCAATCCTCTTCTGGATCATCCAAATGCACTCTAGCAAACTTCAGACGGGCCTGGACATGTACTGGCTTAAGAAGGGGGACACGTCTGGCACTGCAGGATTTGAGTCCCTGGCGGCGTAGTGTGTTACTGATGGTAGGCTTTGTTACTTTGGTCCCAGCTCTCTGCAGGTAATTCACTAGGTCCCCCCGTGTGGTTCTGGGATTTTTGCTCACCATTCTTGTGATCATTTTGACCCCACAGGGTGAGATCTTGCGTGGAGCCCCAGATCGAGGGAGATTATCAGTGGTCTTGTATGTCTTCCATTTCCTAAATAATTGCTCCCACAGTTGATTTCTTCAAACCAAGCTGCTTACCTATTGCAGATCCAGTCTTCCCAGCCTGGTGCAGGTCTACAATTTTGTTTCTGGTGTCCTTTGACAGCTCTTTGGTCTTGGCCATAGTGGAGTTTGGAGTGTGACTGTTTGACGTTGTGGACAGGTGTCTTTTATACTGATAACAAGTTCAAACAGGTGCCATTAATACAGGTAACGAGTGGAGGACAGAGGAGCCTCTTAAAGAAGAAGTTACAGGTCTGTGAGAGCCAGAAATCTTGCTTGTTTGTAGGTGACCAAATACTTATTTTCCACCATAATTTGCAAATAAATTCATTAAAAATCCTACAATGTGATTTCCTGGAAAAAAAAATCTCAATTTGTCTGTCATAGTTGACGTGTACCTATGATGAAAATTACAGGCCTCTCTCATCTTTTTAAGTGGGAGAACTTGCACAATTGGTGGCTGACTAAATACTTTTTTCCCCCACTGTATATTTATGATTTTAATCAATTTTAGAATAAGGCTGTATTGTAACAAAATGTGGAAAAAGGAAAAGGGTCTGAATACTTTCCGAATGCACTGTAGGTGGCCCCAGCGGGAATTGAACCGACAACCCTGACATTGCAAGCACCATGCTCTACCAACTGAGCCACAGAAGACCACATTATTTATTCAGGGTAATCTCATTGAAAGGACATCTCTTTTGTAAGAGAAACCATCGACATGTCAGTATTCCCCAATGTGAATCGCATGTATGAAAGGCCATTATACCATGGGTAATTAAGGAGGTTTAATCACAAGCACTACTCTGGCTTTGTCTATTAACTTTTTAAACCCACGTGAAAACCTCTGAAATGGACACTTTAGGCCTTCATGCCTCTCTTGCCATCACATCGTCCGACCCTCCACTAACTGAGTTTATGATGCCATCCTTACCTCCACTCTACAATGTGTCACTATATTCACAACATTGACAGTTCTATAAGTCACTTTTGATAGAAGCATCTGCTAAATGATTTATAAAGCTACAGTATGCCACTCAGAATGATGAGTGTGGTATTCAAACAGGGGTATCCACAGATCTGCCTCAGACTGTATGGTGCATTCAGCAGCTTGTTTGAAAAGTTGGAGGTCAAACATATTCAAGTGTATTATGAGTTTAGTGATCTGGAATACGTCAATTTTTCTTTTCTCCCAGGTAGATGATTGATGGATTCATGTCACTGATTGGTCAGAGAAAGGGGTGGGCGGCGTATCTATTTCTGAGGTAGTTGGGTACGGATTTGTGCCGTGATATTAATTTGAGCGTACCGCGAATACTGGGGCCTGTTTACTTGCTGCTTGGCTACGAGAATCCAACAAATGGTGCCATTTCACACATAGCTGATATTGAATAAAATGTAAAATGGCCAATACAAAAGGTTAGTTCACATTAACTGGATTATTGCATATCAGGTCCCACTACTCATCTGCTGAATATAAAGCAATATTCTGTTCTGACCCCCAGTCTGGTGTACAGACATACAGTAGTATAACAGACTGTGTGCAAACAGGCTCAGAGGAAATGCTTTTGGAAATGATTACCAAACAGAGTGGCGGTATAAACGTCTGTGGCTATACACACTGGATGACCATATGTAATCGATTAGAAGGAGTGTGACGCAATGAAGCACATTACTATGCTAATTCGGGCAGCTCTATTGATGTGTGTGTGTGTGTGTGTGTTTGTGTCTGTCTGTGTGTGTGTGTGCGTGCGCATGCATAAGTGTGTAAGTCTCATTGAAATGACCTTCACTCACACAAAAGCGATAGCCAAGGTAGGTTCCCCTTTGCTCAACTCACATCCTTGTAATCAGTTTGACATTTGAAACACTCTTGTGGAGGACAAAAGACAAAACATACAGTGGGCGGATTTGGACCTCAGCTAAGCCCCTACTGTAGGTGAGGGAGTACATTAGAAACAATGAGCACTAACGCCCTTTGACTATGTAATCTGCCTATTAGCCACTGCATTGTGTTAGCATCAGCATTGGTGGAATAATACGGCTCTTTAAACCGTGACCAAGGCACTCTACCGACGTAGCGGGCACCTAAGTCCATCTCTCTCTTTCCCTTTCACTGTCCCTCTCAGTCTTTTTCTTGCTCTTCCTATCAGTAGTTCTCCCTTCCTCGCTCTCTTTCTCTCTCACCCCTTTAATCTTTCACACTCTCTCCCTCTCCCTTCCTCTTTTTTTTCTCTCCCTATCGCTCTTTCACACTCTCCTCATCCCCCCCCCCCCCCCCCATGGAACCACCTGCCCTCTCAGCAGGGGACCTGGTAGCAGGTGCTAGCCTTGTGCAGCAGCGCTCATCTGTGTGATTATATTTTCAGTGGGCAGCACCCTTGTGTTTCTGGGCCATTGCACATGCAAAGATCAGAGTGGCGCCATTTTGAGATGCTTATCCGGTGCGCTCAGGCTGCTGCACATAAAAGTCCATTTGTTTAATTAGCATTAAGACATTAAAGTATTGAGCTTTTGAGCACATTGACTTGGGAGATTTGTTCATTACGGACACAAAATAAGATGAGATTTGTTGTTGTAATTTTTTTCATGATAATCATATAAGAAACCACAATCTTATGAAGTATTACTAATGCAGTCCATCTACGCAAGTGTATCTACAATAATAATTATCTTAATTTCCCATGGAAGACAGAGACCTACTCTACACTATATTCTTTCAGGAGTGTGGCACTCATCGTGAAACGATCATTACATGATTTTCATTGCATAAAAGTAGCGTGTGGAACCGCAAACGTTGAATCTGTGTCATAATAGCCGTTTCAACTGCTCTTTACTAAATATGTGTGACAGAGTTTAACTGGATTCCACAGGACGTATGAGACAGCCATTGTATAGCCTAACTGCACCTTATTGAGAACAGTATTTATGGTATAGAAAAAACATATGTTTTATTGTCACATTCACTGGATAGGTGCAGTGAAATGTGTTGTTTTACAGGGGCAGACATAGTAGTACGGCGCCGCTGGAGCAAATTAGGATGAAGTGCCTTGCTCAAGGACACAGACTTTTCACCTTGTCGGCTCGGTATTTGAACCAGCAACCTTTGTCAATTCGCCAAGGCATGGACTCTACAAGGTGTCGAAAGCGTTCCACAGGGATGCTGGCACATTTTGACTCCAAAGCTTCCTACAGTGTCAAGTTGGCTGGATGTCCTTTGGTTGGTGGACCATTCTTGATACACACGGAAAACTGTTGAGCGTGGAAAACCCAGCAGTGTTGCAGTTCTTGACACAAACCGGTGCGCCTGGCACCTACTACCATTCCCAGTTCTAAAGGCACTTAAATATTTTTTCTTGCCCATTCACCCTCTGAATGGCACACATACACAATTCATGTCTCAATTGTCTCAAGGCTTAAAAATCCTTCTTTAACTTGTCTCCTCCCCTTCATCTACACTAATTGAATTGGATTTAACAAGTGATATCAATAATGGATCATAGCTTTCACCTGGATTCACCTGGTCAGTCTATGTCATGGAAAGAGCAGGTGTCCTTAATGTTTTGAACACTCAGTGCACACTATATACAGTGGGGAGAACAAGTATTTGATACAATGCAGATTTTGCAGGTTTTCCTACTTACAAAGCATGTAGAGGTCTGTAATTTTTTTATCATAGGTACACTTCAACTGTGAGAGACGGAATCTAAAACAAAAATCCAGAAAATCACATTGTATGATTTTAAAGTAATTAATTAGCATTTTATTGCATGACATAAGTATTTGATACATCAGAAAAGCAGAACTTAATATTTGGTACAGAAACCTTTGTTTGCAATTACAGAGATCATATGTTTCCTGTAGGTCTTGACCAGGTTTGCACACACTGCAGCAGGGATTTTGGCCCACTCCTCCATACAGACCTTCTCCAGATCTTTCAGGTTTCGGGGCTGTCGCTGGGCAATACAGACTTTCAGCTCTCTCCAAAGATTTTCTATTGGGTTCAGGTCTGGAGACTGGCTAGGCCACTCCAGGACCTTGAGATGCTTCTTACGGAGCCACTCCTTAGTTGCCCTAGCTGTGTGTTTCGGGTCGTTGTCATGCTGGAAGACCCAGCCACGACCCATCTTCAATGCTCTTACTGAGGGAAGGAGGTTGTTGGCCAAAATCTCATGATACATGGCCCCATCCATCCTCCCCTCAATACGGTGCAGTCTTCCTGTCCCCTTTGCAGAAAAGCATCCCCAACGAATGATGTTTCCACCTCCATGCTTCACAGATGGGATGGTGTTCTTGGGGTTGTACTCATCCTTCTTCTTCCTCCAAACACGGCAAGTGGAGTTTAGACCAAAAAGCTCTATTTTTGTCTCATCAGACCACATGACCTTCTCCCATTCCTCCTCTGGATCATCCAGATGGTCATTGGCAAACTTCAGACGGGCCTGGACATGTGCTGGCTTGAGCAGGGGGACCTTGCGTGCGCTGCAGGATTTTAATCCATGACGGCATAGTGTGTTACTAATGGTTTTCTTTGAGACTGTGGTCTCAGCTCTCTTCAGGTCATTGACCAGGTCCTGCCATGTAGTTGTGGGCTGATCCCTCACCTTCCTCATGATCGTTGATGCCCCACAAGGTGAGATCTTGCATGGAGCCCCAGACCGAGGGTGATTGACCGTCATCTTGAACTTCTTCCATTTTCTAATAATTGCGCCAACAGTTGTTGCCTTCTCACGAAGCTGCTTGCCTATTGTCCTGTAGCCCATCCCAGCCTTGTGCAGGTCTACAATTTTATCCCTGATGTCCTTACACAGCTCTCTGGTCTTGGCCATTGTGGAGAGGTTGGAGTCTGTTTGATTGAGTGTGTGGACAGGTGTCTTTTATACAGGTAACGAGTTCAAACAGGTGCAGTTAATACAGGTAATGAGTGGAGAACAGGAGGGCTTCTTAAAGAAAAACTAACAGGTCTATGAGATCCGGAATTCTTACTGGTTGGTAGGTGATCAAATACTTATGTCATGCAATAAAATGCAAATTAATTACTTAAAAATCATACAATGTGATTTTCTGGATTTCTGTTTTAGATTCCGTCTCTCACAGTTGAAGTGTACCTATGATAAAAATTACAGACCTCTACATGCTTTGTAAGTAGGAAAACCTGCAAAATCGGCAGTGTATCAAATACTTGTTCTCCCCACTGTAGATATCGTAAATCAATTTCACACATTTGGTTAAATTTTAATACAAAACTGATATGGGAGTACAACACATCTAAAGAATAATTACCTGGCAAAGTGCATGGGGCGACTTTCCTCTCGAGGACAAGAGTAAATCACACAATAATGGATTCAATAGCACCTTTCTAAAATGGTAATTGAAAATATCCATACTTCTATAGAGCCGAGCATTAAAAAGTGGAATCTGAGTGGTTGAAAGCCCTCCACACACTTATAAGATGTAAATGTATCCATGGTGGTAGAGAATAGTCTGGAACAGAACGGAGCAGGCAATAACAGGGTTATATTGGCAACTAATTGAGCACTTTAATGGAGAGCTGGAGTGTTCTCATAATGAATTGGAGTAAAAGCTAGAGTGGAATAATTTCTGAAGAATATCTATTCGGTTAGGAAACCTGCGTTTCTCACTTTGAAAGTATTAATTTGATTTAATTCAAATGGCGTCTCAAAGCCTAAAACTCTTGCAGATTTTCCTAGTGTTAAATTCGTAAATTGTTCTAAGTTGGGTACATGTGGAGGAAGAGTTAGACTTTGCTTGAGAGTCAGTGTTTTACACTCCCTGTTATGGACTGAGGTTGTTGAATCCCTAAAAATATCAACAACTTGAATACAAAGTAGGGATACTGAAATAAAATATGGTGGTATAAAAATGGAGGGAAGCAGGTGACAGCTGATATCATAAAACATCAGCTGTTTAAAATAGTTATGCATGTCTCCTTTGTGCGCCCAATATTGGGACATGACAAAAATAAATGCACAGATGTGACCACTTGTTGAATTAGGCCTTTCAGGAAATGAGTCAGTCTATTGCCTTTTGACAACATAGGCAAAGGGCTCTCAATTAAATGACTGCTTTGAGAAGATATCGAGAGAGAGACTTAACACACTGTGTAATGGGAGAGTCTAATAAAAAATTAAAAAAATGGGGCCCATACGTTTCCTCTTGGATAAACACAGTAATTGAATGAACCTTTTCAATAAGTTAAAATAACCGTTTGTTATGAAAGCAAGATGGAATGGGGCCAAATTAGAATGCAAATGCTTTGAAGACCACATCCTTAATGGGGGCTATAATACTATGTAATAATGAATGTATTATAATGAATCATAACATTAGCAAATGTGGTCAATCATTGTGATTGTCCTAAAAAGCCATGCTAAAGTTCTAGGAGAATGGGTAGTATGGGGGCAGGTTCTAAATGCATGGAAATGATAAAACTCCTGAGACTTTTTTGGTCCCATTGCATTAGTTATCACTATGAGTTGAACAGAGAAAATAAGTTAAACAATTTCTGTAGGCATCTCTATGGGGGTTAACTGAACCAAAACCAGCATGCTGAATGCCAAATGCATGTAATCTGGTGCTCTTGTTTACATTGAACAACCTAGCAGTTTACTGGACAAATATAGTTATGGGCATCCCATAAGCCCCCTGATGTTACCATGACACCCGATTTCCTCCCACAGCAAGGTACTTGCTTTAGAGTACAGTGTGCAGATAGTGATTTCTACCCCGGGCTGATGATAGAGGTGTACATATGGTTTTGTCAATACCGGCAAGGCAGTAAAGGTCACAGCGATGTTAGTATTCAATTACTGTGTCTTCCTCGGCATGGAAGAACAAATGCTACATAACCCAATTGATTTGGTCCCATCCTGAGAGCTTCTTACTGCATGATGCTAAAGAAAAATTGCAAAATTCCACATTTATCTAGGTTGTGTAGGAGTACTTTGAGCCAGGGAAACATCGAGCTGTAATGGATTTATCCTTTTGAAGTAGAACGTAATATACTTTCCTGATTTATTTTATTTATTTTTCCTGGAATGTTATGGACATTTTGATCCCCTTTATGGCTTGGAAATAAATAACACTGATGGTTTCTTTCTGTGTGGGGAAATGCTAGGCAGAGGCTCTTATGACAAAGTAGCTTCTTGTGTAGCACATCTTAAACTGAAAAAAGTATATATTTACACGAAGTGCCTTCTTGTAAGTTATATCAATATGAATTCAGACTGGCAAGCCTCTGTAAACCTGTGCTCTTCCATTACCATTTACATTTTAGTCATTTAGCAGACGTTCTTATCCAGAGCGACTTACAGTTAGTGAGTGCATACATTTTTTATTTTTTTTCATACTGGTCCCCCGTGGGAATCGAACCCACAACCCTGGCGTTGCAAGCGCCATGCTCTACCAACTGAGCTACACGGGACTACCATTAGCATTATGCCTTATCGCTTTGGATCATATCAAAAGTTGCAAATCCATCTCCAGGTCATATTTCCTTTCACCTCAAACGTTTTCTGGTGCTCTAAACTAATTAACTAAGCTGATGAGGCAAAGTCCTAGCAGAGGCCCGCTAACCATCTCTTATTGTTGATAAGATATGGATGATTAGCAATTAGTGATGGTGCATTAGTTATTATTATTATTTGTATTTATTCAGGGAACACCCATGGAGACCAGGGTCTCACTATCAAGGGCACCCTGATCACAGTAATACAACAATCAAATACAAATGTGAAACAAAAACAACAATCAATACATTGTACAATTTAAATAGAGCACAACACAACATTTAAGAAAAACTGTTATATTCCTCAGCTACTAGGTCCTCAATCAACACTTTAAATTGCAGAGCGGTTGAAGGGATTGAAGGGATTATATCCAGAGGTAAGATTGTATTTGAGGTCGGGGGATTGTGGAGGCCAGGTCATCTGTGGCAGCACTCCATCACTCTCCTTCTTCGTGAAATAACCCTTACACAGCCTGGAGGTGTGTTGGGTCATTGTCCTGTTGAAAAACAAATGATTGTCCCACTAAGCCCAAACCAGATGGGATGGCGTATCGCTGCAGAATGCTGTGGTAGCCATGTTGTGCCTTGAATTCTAAATAAATCACAGACACTGTCACCAGCAAAGCACCCCCACACCATCACACCTCCTCCTCCATGCTTCATGGTGGGAACTACACATGCAGAGATAATCCGTTCACCTACACTGTGTCTCACAAAGACACAGCGGTTGGAACCAGAAATCTCCAATTTGGACTCCAGACCAAAGGACACATTTCCACCGGTCTAATGTCCATTCCTCGTGTTTCTTGGCCCAAGCAAGTCTCTTCTTCTTATTGGTGTCCTTTAGTAGTAGTTTCTTTGCAGCAATTTGACCATGAAGGCCTGATTCACACAGTCTCCTCTGAACAGTTGATATTGAGATGTGTGTTACTTGAACTCTATGAAACATTTATTTGGGCTGCAATTTCAAAGGCTGGTAACTCTAATGAACTTATCCTCTGCAACAGAGGTAACTCTGGGTCTTCCTTTCCTGTGGCGGTCCTCATGAGAGCCAGTTTCATCATAGCGCTTGATGTTTTTTGTGATTGCACTTGAAGACACTTTCAAAGTTCTTGAAATGTTCCGTATTGACTGACCTTCATGTCTTAAAGTAATGATGTACTGTCATTTCTCTTTGCTTATTTGAGCTGTTCCCATAATATGGACTTGGTCTTTTACCAAATAGGGCTATCTTCTGTATACCCCCCCCCCCACAACACAACTGATTGGCTCGAAAGCATTAAGGTAAGAAATTCCACAAAACTTTTAACAAGGCACACCTATTAATTGGAATGCATTCCAGGTGACTACCTCATGAATATGGTTGAGAGAATACAAATAGTGTGCAAAGCTGTCATTAAGGCAAAGGGTGGATACTTTGAACAATCTCAAATATAAAATATATTTTGATTTGTTTAACACTTTTTTGATTACTACATGATTCCATATGTGTTATTTCATAGTTTTGATGTCTTCACTATTATTCTACAATGTAAAACATTTTAAAAATAAAGAAAAACCCTGGAATGAGTAGGCGTGTCCAAACTTTTGACTGGTACTGTATGTAAAACTTTGACATTTGACATTTTAGTCATTTAGCATATGCTCTTATCCAGAGCGACTGACTGTTAAGTGCATTCATCTTAAGAAAACTAGGTGAGACAACCACATATCACAGTCAAATATACAGGATACGATCATTCCATTCCAGCAAAACAATGGATATATAGCATTTTGCAAAAAAACTTATTTTCATACTCATCTAAAACCTATGAATTATAAAATCTGAGAACAGTAATATTTTACTTACACATTAAGGTACCCGTAAGCAATCATTTCTAATGAAAAAACACAAATGTGAAAAAATGGTGGATATAGAGTTTTGAAAATAAAAAAATGTGTGAACCCAGACCTCTCTGACCAGTTTCGACTGAAATTGTTCAACATGAACTGCACTAGCTATCTTAGTTAATTCCTAGCTTGGTAGCTAGTTGATAGCTAGCTAGCTTGATTAAACAGTTCTGGCTATTTTAATTTGTGCTAATTTGTCTAAATGGATCCTTAAACAATAACCAAACGGTTGGATAAACCAATAATTTCTGAAATCACAACGTTATGTAGCATATGACTATAGCCCTATTCGCACGGGACTTGCATTACTATAGAATGTCGGTTATGTAAAAAACAGTAGGTTATTCTGCCTGGAATTTTTACTCACCCCATGTCATCTGCTACATTACATTGTGATTTCACAAATTATTTGCTTATCCAACCGTTTCGTTATTGTATAAGGATCGATTTAGACAAAATGCTGGCTGTATAATTTAGCTAGCTAGACCAAATGAAAATGGCCAGCACTGTTTGATCAAGCAAGCTAGCAAAGAGCTAACTCAGCTAGCAACAAACTTGCTAGCTAGTGCAGCTCATGTTGAACAGGGGTGCCCCCTCAGTTGGAATTGGTCAAAGAGGGGTCTGGGTTCACTTAAAAAAGTTAATTTATTGACTTCCAAACCATGTACCTTCACTGACAGATGAAGAGGAACTTGAAACAGGACTGTGTGTAAGTTGTGTAGTGTAACTGCAGCCTAAGGATGCATAAAAGAGATGCACCCAGGGCCGGCCTTTACATTTAAACGAGATTTGGTTGGGGCCCTATGGAAGATTTTTGCAGTTTTAAAGATAATTTCCTGCAATTCTTCACAGTTTGCCATGACTTACGACATGTTAATGATATCTGAGTAAGCGTGACTAAAAAAATCAATGAGGGCCCCCTAGAGGTCAGGGCACCTGGGCACGTGCCCTGCGTGAACGATTGGTATTCTGCCATGATTACTACAAGTTTAGACAGCTGGCTAGACAAACTTACCAATATCAAAATTGTTAGCTGGCATGGATAATTGACTGGAATATGTTCCGGAATTCCTCCGATGGCATTGAGGAGTACACCACATCAGTCAATGGCTTCATCAATAAGTGCATCGATGACGTCGTCCCCACAGTGACTGTACGTACATAACCCAACCAGAAGCCATGGATTACAGGCAACATCCGCACTGAGCTAAAGGGTAGAGCTGCCACTTTCAAGGAGCGGGACTCTAACCCGGAAGCTTATAAGAAATCCCGCTATGCCCTCCGACGAACCATCAAACAGGCAAAGAGTCAATACAGGACTAAAATCGAATCGTACTATACTGGTTCCAATGCTCGCCGGATGTGGCAGGGCTTGCAAACTATTACAGACTACAAAGGGAAGCACAGCCGTGAGCTGCCCAGTGACACGAGCCTACCAGAAGAGCTAAATTACTTCTATGCTCGCTTTGAGGCAAGTAACACTGAAACATAGATGAGAGCATCAGCTGTTCCGGACGACTGTGTGATCACGCTCTCCGTAGCCGATGTGAGTAAGACCTTTAAACAGGTCAACATTCACAAGGCCGCAGGGCCAGACGGATTACCAGGACGTGTACTCCGAGCATGCGCTGACCAACTGGCAAGTGTCTTCATTGACATTTTCAACCTCTCCCTGTCTGAGTCTATAATACCAACATGTTTCAAGCAGACCACCATAATCCCTGTGCCCAAGAACACTAAGGTAACCTGCCTAAATGACTACCGACATGTAGCACTCATGTCTGTAGCCATGAAGTGCTTTGAAAGGCTGGTCATGGCTCACATCAACACCATTATCGCAGAAACCCTAGACCCACTCCAATTTGCATACTGCCCCAACAGATCCACAGATGATGCAATCTCTATTGCGCTCCACACTGCCCTTTCACATCTGGACAAAAGGAACACCTAAGTGAGAATGCTTTTCATTGACTACAGCTCAGTGTTCAACACCATAGTGCCCTCAAAGCTCATCACTAAGCTAAGGACCCTGGGACTAAACACCTCCCTCTGCAACTGGATCCTGGACTTCCTGACGGGCCGCCCCCAGCTGGTAAGGGTAGGTAACAACACATCCGTCACGCTGATCCTCAACACGAGGGCCCCTCAGGGGTGCGTGCTCAGTCCCCTCCTGTACTCCCTGTTCACTCATGACTGCATGGCCAGGCACGTCTCCAAAACCATCATTAAGTTTGCAGATGACGAGACAGCCTATAGGGAGGAAGTCACGAGACCTGGCCGTGTGGTGCCAGGACAACAACCTCTCCCTCAATGTGATCAAGACAAAGGAGATGATTGTGGACTACAGGAAAAAGTAGAGGACCGAGCACGCCCCCATTCTCATCGACGGGGCTGTAGTGGAGCAGGTTGAGAGCGTCAAGTTCCTTGGTGTCCACATCACCAACAAACTAACATGGTCTAAGCACACCAAGACAGTCGTGAAGAGGGCACGACAAAACCTATTCCCCCCAAGAAGACTGAAAAGATATGGCATGGGTCCTCAGATCCTCAAAAGGTTCTACAGCTGCATCATCAAGAGCATCCTGACTGGTTGCATCACCGCCTGGTATGGCAACTGCTCGGCCTGAGACCGCAAGGCACTACAGAAGGTAGTGCATATGGCCCAGTACATCACTGGGGCCAAGCTTCCTGCCATCCAGGCCCTCTGTACCAGGCTGTGTCAGAGGAAGGTCCTAAAAATTGACTCCAGCCACCCTAGTCATAGACTGTTCTCTCTGCTACCACACGGTAAGCGTCCCGGAGTGCTAAGTCTAGTTTCAAGAGGCTTCTAAACAGCTTCTACCCCCAAGCCATAAGACTCCTGAACATCTAATCAAATAGCTACCCAGACTATTTGCATTACAGGTCTACACCTGTTTTATTCGGCGCATGTGACAAATACGATTTGATTTGAGTAACTACCAGTGACTGACATAAGAGAACTGCTGATGCACAACCAAATTTCCAACATGCACCTTGTGTATTCTACTATTCTAACGCCAAACAGTAAATTGAGACTGGGGGGGGGGGTACTGACCTCGAACCAAGTAGGCCTGTGGGTGGGGTTACAAATGGCCGTACTCAGCTTTCTACTCTGGTTCAGTCTCCATTGCTGCCCACGAAGAAAAACGAAAAGGACGGCACAGAATAGCCAGGCTAACTCCTCCAGCCAGGCTAACTCCTCCAGCCAGGCTAACACCTCCAGCCAGGCTAACTCCTCCAGCCAGGCTAACTCCTCCAGCCAGGCTAACTCCTCCAGCCAGGCTAACTCCTCCAGCCAGGCTAACACCTCCAGCCAGGCTAACTCCTCCAGCCAGGCTAACTCCTCCAGCCAGGCTAACTCCTCCAGCCAGGCTAACTCCTCCAGCCAGGCTAACACCTCCAGCCAGGCTAACACCTCCAGCCAGGCTAACTCCTCTAGCCAGGCTAACTCCTCCAGCCAGGCTAACTCCTCCAGCCAGGCTAACTCCTCCAGCCAGGCTAACACCTCCAGCCAGGCTAACTCCTCTAGCCAGGCTAACTCCTCCAGCCAGGCTAACTCCTCCAGCCAGGCTAACACCTCCAGCCAGGCTAACTCCTCCAGCCAGGCTAACTCCTCCAGCCAGGCTAACACCTCCAGCCAGGCTAACTCCTCCAGCCAGGCTAACACCTCCAGCCAGGCTAACTCCTCCAGCCAGGCTAACTCCTCCAGCCAGGCTAACTCCTCCATAGCTAAAAATGCCAGTCATCGAGGTTCACAATGTCGCTGTCGAATTGCGTCATCGGTTGAAGTCTTAAAGTCTCTAGACCTTTTTCTTGCAAATTAAACCTTGTCCTGTTTCAAGTTCTACGGCAAATAGAAAACAAACAAGAACCAACAAGGCTAGTTTGTGCTGGTTCCGGCACGGTTTGGTTATTCTAATGCAATTTCTTATGCCTGGGGCTGGCCCTGGATGCACCAGAAGATGCATAGAGAAACGTACACTCAAATTGCAGCGCACCAACGACTTTCTTCGCTAAACGTAGATATGAAGCTTTCCACTGGGAATACTGGTCTTGCAGATTATTCATTCCCCAGAGGTGCAGTGGGTCATCATATCCCCCGTATTGTATTGGATGTCACAAACTGTTACAAATCCCCAGGTGCATTGTGGGTCACTCACCTGCTCTCCAGGGCCACATTGCTGCCCAGGACCCAGTTGTCCTGCAGCTGGACACATTCCGCTGTGCTCTGCAACTCAGCCGCCAGGCCAGCCGAGGGGGGTGGGCTCGGGCTCCGCTGATTGGCCAGCGAGCCGCGGCTCAACGACGTAATGGACGGGTGCTGTTTGTGGTGAGTGGGCGGAGCTGGTGGTAGAGGAGGCTGGCCTTGTTGACTGGACAGTTGGTCTCCTGTTGAAAGGGAAAAAGAAAGGAGATTAAGCACATAATGATAACACCTGAATGTAAAACTAAAACCTTGTACTCAGCAAAGTATAATACAGCTGCCTGGCATTGCATTGTATTGTTATTATCTTGTGGGGGAGCTGCCTGCAATAGCCTGGTGATTGTGTTCTGTATAAAGCCGTGGCCATCTGACAGACAAAGAAAAAGTAAATACAACCTAAAAGTGCACATCAAATGCATGAGGTGCCATCACAACATGAAATAAGAGCTTTTTATGGAGACACACATTTATAATTGTAGCAAACACAAAATGGCTGAAGGTTTGGTGCTCTTTAAACCAGAAAGTCATTTAGAGAGGCAGCTGTTTCTTTTGGGGTGCTTAACAGGATGTTTCACATTTGATTACAGCTCGGGAAGACTCTCAAATAACTAATGACCAGAACATCCATTAGAGCGCTCAGAGAACAGCTTTTCCAATTTCACACAAAGCTGTGTAATTGGCCCACGGAATGACACGCCGTGATTATCCATCCATCGTCGCCTTTAAGAGGTAAAACCTACAAAGCTGACATTTCTGATTTGCTCCAGTAAATTCCAAATGGAGTTGGGTTTTTTTCAGGGCTAGGGCAATCTTTGAGATGATTGACAAAGTCAGTACTTTTCTTGATCTATGTCTGCATTAACAGTATGATTTTACATTTACATTTACGTCATTTAGCAGACGCTCTTATCCAGAGCGACTTACAAATTGGTGCATTCACCTTATAGCCAGTGGGATTACCACTTTACAATCTTTTGGGGGGGGGGGGGGGGGGGGGTGTTGGGTAAGGGGGGGGGGGGGGGGTAGAAGGATTACTTTATCCTATCCCAGGTATTCCTTAAAGAGGTGGGGTTTCAAATGTCTCCGGAAGGTGGTGAGTGACTCCGCTGTCCTGGCGTCGTGAGGGAGCTTGTTCCACCATTGGGGTGCCAGAGCAGCGAACAGTTTTGACTGGGCTGAGCGGGAACTGTGCTTCCGCAGAGGTAGGGGGGCCAGCAGGCCAGAGGTGGATGAACACAATGCCCTTGTTTGGGTGTAGGGACTGATCAGAGCCTGAAGGTATGGAGGTGCCGTTTCCCTCACAGCTCTGTAGGCAAGCACCATGGTCTTGTAGCAGATGCGAGCTTCAACTGGAAGCCAGTGGAGTGTGCGGAGGAGCGGGGTGACGTGAGAGAACTAGGAAGGTTGAACCACAGACGGGCTGCGGTATTCTGGATGAGTTGTAGGGGTTTAATGGCACAGGCAGGGAGCCCAGCCAACAGCGAGTTGCAGTAATCCAGACGGGAGATGACAAGTGCCTGGATTAGAACCTGTGCCGCTTCCTGTGTAAGGCAGGGCCGTACTCTCCGATTGTTGTAGAGCATGAACCTACAGGATCGGGTCACCGCCTTGATGTTAGCGGTGAACGAAAGTGTGTTGTCCAGGGTCACGCCAAGGCTCTTTGCACTCTGGGAGGAGGACACAACGGAGTTGTCAACCGTGATGGCGAGATCATGGAACGGGCAGTCCTTCCCCGGGAGGAAGAGCAGCTCCGTCTTGCCGAGGTTCAGCTTGAGGTGGTGATCCGTCATCCACACTGATATGTCTGCCAGACATGCAGAGATGTAAACAGGGGGAGTTGAACTTAGATGTTAGAACAATGCTTGGTCGCATGCTGGATGTTCTAATGGTCAGCTTTTAGACTCATAATGGTTTCTACTTGTTATTTTGCTGATTCCAGCCCTGCAGAAAGACCCCAAAACATTATGACAAATTATGGCCAGCAACATGGACTGTGCTAAAATAATGACCAGAGTGAAATGGCTATGCAAATGTTGTCCTTGTCGGTGTGCATTTGCCTCACTGCGCCCGTCGACATAATGCAAACCTTCAGCGGCTGATAAATGAGCCCTATGTTGCGTCCGCAAGGCTGAGGAAATGCACGCAAATTATTCAGAAATAATTTTGTACAGGAATTATTTATCAGCTGTAGAATTCATTATGGACTCGGGGCCTCTGGGAAGGGCAGGCAACAGTTGATGTGACAGTGTCCTATTCCAGGGTTATAACCTATGTAGATATTGCTATAATACCATGCATACACAGCCACATTTTAGTTATATGAACAAAGCCAAACTTTTAATGTAAAAGTAAATCAATGAAATGCCAGTAGCTGTTCCGTTGTTTAGATGGGTAATAGCATTGTTAAAATACATCAATAATGTTAGAAGTTTCAGGAGGGTACACAATAGTGATGGGGTGGGGGGAAATCTATAGTTACACTCTGTGATAATATTTTGGATGATATTATATCAATACTTTCACTCCAAATATCGATTTGTACACTGAGCAAAAATATTAACGCAACATGCAACAATTTCAAAGATTCTATTCCGTTTCAGTTCATATAAGGAAAGCAGTCAATTGAAATAAATTAAATATGCCCTAATCTATGGATTTCACATGACTGGGAATACAGATATGCATCGGTTGGTCACAGATACCTTTAAAAAAATAAAAGGTAAGGGCGTGGATCAGAAAACCAGTCAGTATCTGGTGTGACCACCATTTGCCTCATACAGCACGACGCAAAGAGTTGATCAGCCTGTTGATACTGACTCATTTAGGCACGGTATCTCTGTGCACTCAAATTGCAATCGATAAAATGCAATTGTTTTCGTTGTCCGTAGCTTATGCCTGCCCATACCATAACCCCACCGCCACCATGGGGCACGCAGATGAGCTTCCCTGAGATGGTTTCTGACAGTTTGTACAGAAATTCTGCAGTTGTGCAAACCCACATTTTCATCAGCTGTCTGGGTGGCTCGTCTCAGACCATCCCACAGGTGAAGAAGCCAGATGTGGAGGTCCTGGGCTGGCGTGGTTACACGTGGTCTGCGCTTGTGAGGCCAGTTGGACGTACTGCCAAATTCTCTAAAACGACGTTGGTAGAGAAATTAACATTACATTCACTGGCAACAGCTCTGGTGGACATTTCTGCGATCAGCATGCCAACTGCACACTCCCTCAAAACTTGAGACATCTGTGGCATTGTGTTGTGTGACAAAACTGCACATTTTAGAGTGGCCTTTTATTGTCCCCAGCATAAGGTGCACCTGTGTAATGATCATGCGATTTAATCAGCTTCTTGATATGCCACACCTGTCAGGTGGATGGATTATCTTGGCAAGGAGAAATGCTCACTAAGAGGGATGTAAACAAATTTGTGCACTCAATGAGATAAATAAGCTTTTTGTGCATATGGAACATTTCTGGGATCTTTTATTTCAGCTCATGAAACATGGGACCAACACTTTACATGTTCCATTTATATTTTTGATCAGTATATATAGGTAGCGTTCGAGCTAGTAGCGCTAGTCGGTTGTACCTGTTCCAAAACGCTGGTAGTTTTCATCCTAGCTTGTTCTCCATCTTCTTTTTATATAGTGAGCCAACATGTTTTCAGAACTTTTATTTCCATGACTGATCAAAAATGCTCTGTCTTGTCTCTCTGCAGCAGACCTATAGTGAGCAATATGTTTGCAACATTCAATCAAAATAAAAAGTATGGAATCGCAATACATATAGTAGGGTGTTCAATCAAAAACACCTCCCTTGACCATTGGCCAAAATAACTAATTGTGTAGATAATCCTATAGGAAAATCAATGGTCCAAACCGCATGTCTCTATCATAATCCGTTCAAAACTTATTGGAGTTTTTTGGCTTGTAGGATGGTGAAAGTTAGGGCGACTAAATCAATGGAGGCCAGAGAAAAAAAGGGGTCAAAAATCTGTAAAATAGCATTGTGTCTAAAATGTAAATGTCAGTTAGACTGGATGCTGTGCGAGAATTAATGGCAACAGGCTTACCATTGAACTCATCTTTCATATCAAATCCAGAGGGAAAAAAACAATATAAAGGTAAGACAGATCGACAGTTCGCCAGAGTTTTTTTTCTCTCAAGATTCTATTTGAATCGGTGGCAAAACTGTGGCAACAATATCTATTGCCACTAGTGGCAAACAGTTCACCAGAAGCAGTTTCTGGTGAACACATGATATCCAAGACCAGCAACCGTTGACGGCCAGTCAGTGGGAGAAGAAAAATCTGTTGGAAATTAGAAACTAAGCTAGCTCTAACTCTAGCTAGCTACCTAACGAAGTTGTCCATTGAGTGTCTAACTTATTAAATTATACTTCCTAATAAACTTTGAAAATGTGTTAGCTAATTGATTCCTGGCTAGCAATGTCATGTTTTATGGGAGAGAGTGAAACACATTTTGTTGAATATCAGTTTCAATCTGTCAGCACCACTGACTGGCTAGCTAGCTAACATTAGTGGCTAGCGCTTAGCTAGCTGGCAAGCAATTAGCTAGCTAACATGAACTATCATATTTTGAATAATTGATGTGATAGCTTGCTAACTTACTAATGATTTGCTGAAAAACTTTTTTTTGGCTCTCTTTTAGCCAATACCAATAATATGTCACTGTTCAGTAGCATGTTAGCTAGCACAACAGCTAAGGTAGCAATAATATGAGCTAACTTGACATCAAAACTTAACTTTTGCAAATGTATACCCTTCCCCTACCCGTGGTGTTGGAAGAGGCTGCATTGGGAAGAGGATGCATCAACACCCTGGAAAGATGTTCGTGGTGCACTCACAAAACACGTATTTGAGTGATACATTAGTGTATCGTTTTCAAGCTTGATAAGGTAAGCAAATGCATTATTCTCATAAATGTAGCCTATACATTTGTTGCTTTATCATTATGGGGTATCGTGTGTAGATTGATGAGGGGGAAAAAACTATTTAATCAATTTTAGAATAAGACTAGCATTACAAAATGTGGAAAAGATTAGGGGTCTGAATACTTTCTGAAGGCACTAAGTATTTACACACCTTTCATCATCCTTGAAATGTCACTACAACTTGATTGGAGTCCACCTGTGGCCAATTCAATTGTTTGGACATGGTTTAGAAAGAAACACACCTGTAACTATATAAGGTCTGACAGTTATACCATGAAGTCCAAGGAACTGTCCGTAGATCTCAGACATAGAATTGTGATGAGGCACATATCTGGGGAAGGGTATAAAACAATTTCTAGAGGGTTGAATGTTTCCAAGAGCACAGTGGTCTCCATCATTGGGAAATTGAAAAAATATGGAATTACCCAGACTCTGTCTGGAGTTGGCCGTCCGACCAAACTGCGCAACTGGGCAAGAAGGACCTTGGTAAGGGAGGTGACCAAGAACCCAATGACTACTCTGACAGTACTAGAGTTTCTTGGCTGAGATGGGAGAACCTGCCAAAAGGACAACAGTCTCTACCGCACTTCATCTGGGCTTTATGGGAGAGTGACCAGAAGGAAGCCACTCCTGAGAAAAAGGCACATGGCAGCATGTCTGGAGATTGCAAAAAGGCACGTGAAAAACTCTGAGATCATAAGGATTATGTGGCATGATGAGAGAAAAATGTGACTCTTTGGCATGAATGCAAAGTGCTATAAAACCAGGCACAGCTCATCGCCTGTCTAACACCATCCCTACCATGAAGCAAGGTGGTGGCAGCATCATGCTGCAGGGATGCTTTTCAGTGCAAATGACCTTAGACTGGGATGAAGATTTACGTTTGAACAGGACAATGACCCCAAGCATACAGCCAAAGCAAAGCTGGAATGGCTTCAGAACAAGAATGTGAAAGTCCTTGATTGGCCCAGCCAAAGCCCAGACTTGAATCCCATTGAAAATCTGTGGAAAGACTTGAAGATTGCTGTTCACCGCCGCTACCCATCTAATTTAACAGAGCTTGAGAAAATATGCACGGAAGAATGGAAGACAATCCCCAAATCCAGATGTGTAAAGCTGACATAGACATACCCAAGACGACTCAAAGCTGTAATCACCGCCAAAGGTGCTTCTACAAAGAATTGATACTTATATAAATTAGATATTTCTGTACTTCATAGTCAATACATTTGCTAAAATTTCTAAAAACAAGTTTTGACTTTGGGGTATTGTGTGTACCTGGATGAAAAATACAGTGGAGGGAAAAAAGTATTTGATCCCCTGCTGATTTTGAACGTTTGCCCACTGACAAAGACATGATCAGTCTATAATTTTAATGGTAGGTTTACTTGAACAGTGAGAGACAGAATAACAACAAAAAAATCCAGAAAAACGCATGTCAAAAATGTTATAAATTGATTTGCATTTCAATGAGGGAAATAAGTATTTGACCCCTCTGCAAAACATGACTTAGTACTTGGTGGCAAAACCCTTGTTGGCAATCACAGAGGTTAGACGTTTCTTGTAGTTGGCCACCAGGTTTGCACACATCTCAGGAGGGATTTTGTCCCACTCCTCTTTGCAGATCTTCTCCAAGTCATTAAGGTTTCAAGGCTGACGTTTGGTAACTCGAACCTTCAGCTCCCTCCACAGATTTTCTGTGGGATTAAGGTCTGGAGACTGGCTAGGCCACTCCAGGACCTTAATGTGCTTCTTCTTGAGCCACTCCTTTGTTGCCTTGGCCGTGTGTTTTGGGTCATTGTCATGCTGGAATACCCATCCACGGCCCATTTTCAATGCCCTGCCTGAGGGAAGGAGGTTCTCACCCAAGATTTGACGGTACATGGCCCCATCCATTTGCCTTTGATGTGGTGAAGTTGTCCTGTCCCCTTAGCAGAAAAACACACCCAAAGCATAATGTTTCCACCTCCATGTTTGACGGTGGGGATGGTGTTCTTTGGGTCATAGGCAGCATCCCTCCTCCTCCAAACACGGCGAGTTGAGTTGATGCCAAAGAGCTCGGTTCTCATGATCATTGCAACTCCACGAGGTGAGATCTTGCATGGAGCCCCAGGCCGAGGGAGATTGACAGTTATTTTGTGTTTCTTCCATTTGCGAATAATCGCACCAACTGTTGTTACCTTCTCACCAAGCTGCTTGGCGATGGTATTGTAGCCCATCCCAGCCTTGTGTAGGTCTACAATCTTGTCCCTGACATCCTTGGAGAGCTCTTTGGTCTTGGCCGTGGTGGAGAGTTTGGAATCTGATTGATTGATTGCTTCTGTGGACAGGTGTCTTTCATACAGGTAACAAGCTGAGATTAGGTGCACTCCCTTTAAGAGTGTGCTCGTAATCTCAGCTCGTTACCTGTATAAAAGGCACCTGGGAGCCAGAAATCTTTCTGATTGAGAGGGGGTCAAATACTTATTTCCCTCATTAAAATGCAAATCAATTTATAAAATTTTTGACATGCGTTTTTCTGGATTTTTGTTGTTGTTATTCTGTCTCTCACTGTTCAAATAAACCTACCATTAAAATTATAGACTGATCACGTCTTTGTCAGTGGGCAAACGTACAAAACCAGCAGGGGATCAAATACTTTTTTCCCTCACTGTACATTTTATTTAATCAATTTTGAATTCAGGCTGTAACACAACAAAATGTGAAATAAGTCAAGGGGTGTGAATATTTAAATATTTACACGTTTGAGACGCCATCTTTTTTTCACCAATGATCTTGCTTTGGTAATAGATGTTTAATGTCTTGGTGGCAGGACATATGCAGCGGGAATCTCTGCACTTCCTAAACATTCCCTTTTCATTAATGTCTTTGGTGCTGAGACAAAGGTCACTCAACATTTCAATGTTAATTTAATATATAGTGACTGCACATCTCAAGTGGTCTCCACACCTTATCAAGTCCAATGTGAACTGTACCATGACACTGTTAAGCAATCAAACCAATGTGCACCAGTGAGCTTCGTCATTAATTGCCACCCATGCACTAAGGCCTTTCTGATGAGTGTGGTATGAGAGAGTGCCTTGCATATGTGTTCACAGGTGCGTGTGAGAGGATATGCACACGATTGCATGTGTTGAAGTCTGTGAAACAGTCTTGAAGACAGCTTGGCATTCTCTTCCACCAACACACTCAGGGAATTATCCTGGTCTTTTAAGAGTGCGGAGTGCTGGGATGGGGAAGACAGATGAAAAAGCTATGCTTTGAAATCAGATCAAGACCGATGACTCTTCCATAATTTCTCAATGTCAACTTGTTATCGTCTCAGTCAGACGAGATGCTTTAAAGGCCCTTTTTGATTAAATACTGCATGCTGGCTGCTGAAACGACAACCTCATTCAGATCTTAATGGAGCTTGCGATATCTTATCAAACGTTGGGTTTATGAAGCGTCTGTACTTTCGCAAAAATGTGTCTCGAAGCGGATCTCCCTTTGGTGGGTTTTTAATTCTTGTTTTTTAGAAGAATATGTTCCCGCTTATTCATCAGGAACATTTGAAGTCAAGGGTTTTTAAGGTTTTGTTAACATAACATTATTTTCGCAGGGCCATAAAGACGATTACCATTAACCCCTATAAAATCAGTAGAGCTGTTGTTCGATGTCTGATCCATTCTCAACAGCTACACTGAACAAAAATATAAACGCAACATGTAAAGTGTTCGTCCCATGTTCCATGAGCTGAAATATAAGATCCCAAAAATGTTCCATATGCACAAAAAGCTTATTTCTCTCAAATGTTGTGCACCAATTTGTTTACATCCCTGTTAGTGAGCATTTCTCCTTTGCCAAGATAATCCATCCACCTGACAGGTGTGGCATATCAAGAAGCTGATAAAACAGCATGATCATTACACAGGTGCACCTTGTGCTGGGGACAATAAAAGGCCACTCTAAAATGTGCAATTTTGTCACACAACACAATGCCACAGATGTCTCAAGTTTTGAGGGAGTGTGCAATTGGCATGCTGACTGCAGGAATATCCACCAGAGCGATTGCCAGATTATTTCATGTTAATTTCTCTACCATATGCTGCCTCCAATGTTGTTTTTGAATATTTGTCACAATTGCATTTTATTGTTGGCAATTTGAATGCACAGTGATACCATGACGAGATCCGAAGGCCCATTGTCATGCCATTCATCCACCGCCATCACCTCATGTTTCAGCATGATAATGCACAGCCCCATGTCACAAGGATCTGTACACAATTCCTGGAAGCTGAAAATGTCCCAGTTCTTCCATGGCCTGCATACTCACCAGACATGTCACCCTTTAAGCATGTTTGGAATGCTCTGGATCGACGTGTACGACAGCGTGTTCCAGTTCCCACCAAATATCCAGCAATTTCGCACAGCCATTGAAAAGGAATGGGACAACATTCCACAATCGACAGCCTGATCAACTCTATGCGAAGGAGCTGTGTCGTGCTGCATGAGAGAAATGGTGATCACACCAGATACTGACTGGTTTTCTGATCCATGCCCCTACCTTTTCTTTTGAAGGTATCTGTGACCAACAGATGCATATCTGTATTCCCAGTAATGCGAAAACCATAGATTAGGGACTAATGAATGTATTTAAATTGACAGATTTGAACTGTAACACAGTAAAATCTTTGAAATTGTTGCATGTTGCGTTTATATTTTTGTTTAGTATAATAGTCCCTTGGCCACTATTGGGTTTTCTGGGATTTGTTTTGTTCTTTCTCTTTGTCTTGCGATCCCTTGAATATCTGCTTTAAATGGTTCTCAAACATTCCCTCTTCTGAAATATCTATTTTTGATTAGTCCGTTGGTTCTGAATACAGAGCACAATATTTGACACAGAATCAGGACACAATTAAAAGTTGTTTTGCACTAGACAAACCTGAGGACTATAAGCTTGGGCCAGCATGGTAAAAGGCTTTAAAAATTGTCAAAGAACTACAAATGTCTTAAGGCACTTAAGCGTCCATTAAGTGACAGAAGCAACTGATTACGGCTATGAAATGGCATTTACTATGACTATTTTGCCCGTCACCATTATGCAAATTGCAGGATATTATCACCATTCCATTCAAATGAATAAAAGCAGGAAGTCCCATTGTGAAAGTTGAGGGCTTTTAGTATACTATTTTGTAGCTGGTGAATAATTATGAACATCCCCGGACCCCGACCTAGCCAAATCTTTTAACCTTTGACCTAGCCTAGTCTTCAATTTTAGTCACTAGAGGCACTATTGTGTCAATTAAGGTTTTTAAGTGTGTGATCAGGCTATGTGTATTATAATGACCATCTCTGGTTGGATTTTAGCAGTGCTCCGTAGTGGAGGACGCAGCTCTGAGTCATATTGGAGGGCCTGGGGGAGTGCACTGAACCCTGGTGGAATCCAGAACCATTAGAACCAACCACCTTGCCCCAGGTGAGTTTTAGGGATTTCTTTAGCGAAGAGAAGGGTTGGCACTTTCAACTATAAGGGCCTGAGGTTTTGGAGAGCTTCTTTTGAATTCCATCATACTTCCTGCTATACCTTACCCTGTCGAACACACAAGCCCTCTTATTGCCCAGCTTACCATCACATCAAATTACTTTTTTTCCAATTAATTTCACTACAGGAAGTCACAGTGTACCAGCGTTTCAAATATGACATAATTATTGCATAACTATGAATGTATAAAGAAAGAGACTTTATAAATCATCCCAAGATACAGTAGCTGTTGAACTTTCAATAATGGACTAGTTTTCATTGACAAAGCAGGACAATATAACCTTACCACAACTCAGTAGGTTTCTCTTTCTCCCTGACCAAACATGACCAATTACAGATCACCAAAACAAGGATCACTACTTAGCTGTTGCTACTGACATGTATTACAATTGCAAATTATAGTTATTAATAAGTAGCTGGGATAAGCAAGCTGTTCAATGTTGACAGATATATCATTGCCCTAAAAAAGAAAAAAAAAAGAAGAAGATTGTGTTTCATTTTAGCTGATGCAGAAAAAGACAAAGATGATACAGTTCATCCAAATAAGATAACACTGGACTAATACTTTGACTTCCGTTTGCTGGTAAGTAGTCAGTTGATGTGACACGTGATGGACAGGAGAAGAAAAACAACTCTAGGTGTCATTACCCAACCATTAGACCGCCAATTTGTCCTGCCAACATTATGGGTTCAACCAGGTGCTCGATGCACAGGTCTCTTCTTCATTGAGGTGCTGTCATGACCTGAATCGGTAGTGCCATTACTCAGTATAGTTGCCTCGGGTTGTCATGGTGATGGACAGATAGAAGCAGGAAATTAATCGTGGTCGAATCGTGGTCCAGAGTTTGGCACGAGTGGAGGCTGGAAAAGGAGTGGCTCGACAAATTAAAGTGAGCTCCAAATGTATTGGGAGAGGGACACACTCCAGCACTTTGGACTTCAAATGATACAATGACTGAGGTTAAAGTGTAGACTGTCAGCTTTAATTGTCAGCTTTAATTTGAGGGGGTGTTTTCATCCATAAATCGGGTGAACCATTTAGAAATTACAGCACTTTTTGTACATTGTCCACCCATTTTAGGGGACCAAAAGTATTGGGACAAATTAATTTATATATGTGTATTAAAGTAGTCAAAAGTTTAGTATTTGGTTCCATATTCCTAGCACACAATGATTACATCAAGCTTGTGACTCTACAAACTTGTTGGATGCGTTTGCTGCTTGTTTTGGTTGTGTTTCAGATTATTTTGTACCCAATAGAAATTAATGGTAAATAATGTATTCTGTCACTTTTATTGTAAATAAGAATAAAATATGTTTCTAAACACTTCTACATTAATGTGGATGCTAACATGATTACGGATAGTCCTGAATGAATCGTGAATTATAATGAGTGAGAAAGTTAGACGCATAAATATCATACCCCCAAGACATGGTAACCGCTCACCATTACAATAACAGGGGAGGTTAGCATTGTTTTGGGGGGTATGATATTTGTGCGTCTAACTTTCACACTCAACATTATAACGATTCATTGCGGCACTGCCCCCGTTGAACAAATTATATACTGTCCATTTTCTAGGCTTATTTTCCACACCTCCATCAGAGCATTATTTTCTGGTCGCTTCAAAATTACCCATTCAAAAATAAGGTATGTACAGTAGGCCGCCTGTCTGGATTACATGCAGATACAATAATTAATTTCCAAACTGTAAATCACCATCAAAACAATCAGTCATTTCTCTTTTCAAAAAAAGGTTTAGGCAGTGTTCTCCACTTTCTCTTAATTGCGGCAATTCAAACATTTCTGTTGCAGATCATCATTCTACCAAGTCATCCTATAATAATGTGGCCACATATGCTCCCGGTAGGACGAGTTATTCAGAAAATCTTAAGGTGCGCGCTGCCTCCTCTCCAATCCGAGCGGCTTTTCGTTGCGCACCTAACGCTTAAATATAGCCTAAATATTTGTCATTTTACTATTAAAATGTATTACCTTTTTTACTGCATGTGGCATAAACACAACCAGTCGCAATATGTTGATCTGATTAGGCTACTTCAAAAGTGTCCTGTAGGCATGCGCACGTTCGTCCAAAATATAATTCCAGCATCCCCAAAATGGCTTGACATTAACCAGGCTCCCATCCAACCTTTTGAGTAAAGTACATGACGGGTAAAAAAATGGCACGACATCATGGGAAAGTATGCAATTTATTAGGCTAGATGAAATAAGTTATGATGTACTTCACAGGGTGGTGAAAGTGCATGTGATGAGCTTGATGCTCCTTTCAATAAATATTGAGGGTCTTATTCTGGTGACATGATGATCGATGTTTGACTGCTGTTTTGACAAATAAAAATATAATCTCGCACTATTGTCCATAATAATCTCATCATGTAGGCTTTTAAGAATGACACAAGTATTGGTCTTCACAAAATTCGCTGCTTCAGTGTTATGAGATATTTTTGTCAGATGTTACTATGGTATACTGAAGTATAATTACAAGCATTCCATAAGTGTCAAAGGCTTTTATTGACAATTACACTAAGTTTATGCAAAGAGCCAATATTTGCAGTGTTGACCCTTCTTTTTCAAGACCTCTGCAATCCGCCCTGGCATGCTGTCAATTCACTTCTGGGCCACATCCTGACTGATGGCAGCCCATTCTTGCATAATCAATGCTTGGAGTTTGTCAGAATTTGTGGGTTTTTGTTTGTCCACCCGCCTCTTGAGGATCGACCACAAGTTCTCAATGGGAATAAGGTCTGGGGAGTTTCCTGGCCATGGACCCAACATTTCGATGTTTTGTTCACAGAGCCACTCAGTTATCACTTTTGCCTTATGGCAAGGTGCTCCATAATGCTGGAAAAGCCATTGGTCATCAACAAACTGTTCTTGGATGGTTGGGAGAAGTTGCTCTCGGAGGATGTGTTGGTACCATTCTTTATTCATGGCTGTGTTCTTAGGCAAAATTGTGAGTGAGCCCACTCCCTTGGCTGAGAAGCAACCCCACACATGAATGATCTCAGGATGCTTTACTGTTGGCATGACACAGGACTGATGGTAGCGCTCACCTTGTCTTCTCCGGACAAGGTGTTTTCCGGATGCCCCAAACAATCAGAAAGGGGATTCGTCAGAGAAAATGACTTTACCCCAGTCCTCAGCAGTCCAATCCCTGTACCTTTTGCAGAATATCAGTCTGTCCCTGATGTTTTTCCTGGAGAGAAGTAGCTTCTTTGCTGCCCTTCTTGACACCAGGCCATCCTCCAAAAGTCTTCGCCTCACTGTGCGTCCAGATGCACTCACACCTGCCTGCTGCCATTCCTGAGCAAGCTCGGCACTGGTGGTGCTCCGATCCCGCAGCTGAATCAACTTTAGGAGACGGTCCTGGCGCTTGCTGGACTTTCTTGGGCACCCTGACGCCTTCTTCACAACAATTGAACATCTCTCCTTGAAGTTCTTGATGATCCGATAAATGGTTGATTTAGGTGCAATCTTACTAGCAGCAATATCCTTGCCTGTGAAGCCCTTTTTGTGCAAAGCAATGATGACGGCACGTTTCCTTGCAAGTAATTATGGTTAACAGAGGAAGAACAATGATTTTAAGCACTACCCTCCTTTTAAAGCTTCCAGTCTGTTATTCTAACTCAATCAGCATGACAGAGTGATCTCCAGCCTTGTCCTCGTCAACACTCTCACCTGTGTTAACGAGAGAATCACTGACATAATGTCAGCTGGTCCTTTTGTGGCAGGGCTGAAATGCAGTGGAAATGTTTTTTGGGGATTAAGTTCATTTTCATGGCAAAGAGGGACTTTGCAATTAATTGCAATTCATCTGATCACTCTTCATGACATTCTGGAGTATATGCAAATTGTCATCATCAAAACTGAGGCAGCAGACTTTGTGAAAATTAGTATTTGTGTCATTCTCAAAACTTTTGACCACGACTGTACATGCACTGTATCTGCGAGCTGTAGCCTAGAGTGCACATGCCAATACCAGAGTGGGCACATTGGCTATACCCATGCAACATTTTTTGTGACAAAACCATCACCAGGCCTAGAGTTGAAGATGTAATGGAAAACCATTTAACTTGTATTTTTTATTCGGTACATAGGAATTTAACCACAAAAGCTTTTATGTGCACTATGTATGTACATACAGATTTGTATCCACAACAAGTCAATTTGATGGAAACAACACTGATGGGAAAATGCTCATACTGTTTTTATGCAGATTTTAGAATATTCGCATGAAAATCGCCAATTGGATGGATACCTAGCAATACACACCCTAAAGAATGACTCTGCAAGTGTGCTAGTCCAGTGTCACTTTGAATATGCCTGCACATCATGGTTCACCAGCAGCCCCAAACATCTAAAGAATAAGCTACAGATGAGCCAAAACAAGCTTGTAAGAACTGTACTTAAACATGCCAAGCCATAAGAAGAATGGCGCTGGAGGGAATGGCTGCCGTTTTACGGGCTCCTAACCAATTGTGCTATTTTGTGTGTTTTTTCGCGTTGTTTGTAACTTATTTTGTACATAATGTTGATGCTACCATCGCTTATGACCGAAAATAGCTTCTGGATATCAGAACAGCGATTACTCACTTAGAACTGGATAAAGATTTTGTTGCTCCCAGACAAGGCCCAAATCTCTCATTCGCATGAAGAAAATAAGGAAATACAGGGGCGGAGATCAGGGTGCCTTGTGAGAATTCCTCGGCGAGTGGGTTACCCGCCTCTACCATCCTTTCTATTGGCCAACGTGCAATCACTGGAGAATAAACTGGATTAACTCCGTTTGAGACTATCCTACCAACGGGACATTAAAAACGGTAATATCTTATGTTTCACGAGTCGTGGCTGAACGACGACACAGATAATATACAGTTGGCTGGGTTTTCTGTGCATCGGCAGGACAGAACAGCTACGTCCGGTAAGACGAGGGGTGGGGGTGCGTTTCTATTTGTTAATAACAGCTGGTGAGCGATGTCTAATATTAAGGTAGTCTCGAGGTATCGCTCGTCTGAGGTAGAGTACCTCATGATAAGCTGTAGACCACACTATCTACCAAGAGAGTTCTCATCTATATTTTTCATAGCTGTCTATTTACCATCACAAACCGACGCTGGCACTAATAATAATAATATAATATGCCATTTAACAGACGCTTTTATCCAAAGCGACTTACAGTCATGTGTGCATACATTTTTACGTATGGGTGGTCCCGGGGATCGAACCCACTACCCTGGCGTTACAAGCGCCATGCTCTATCAATTGAGCTACAGAGGACCACAAGACCACACTCAACGAGCTGTATAAGGCCATAAGCAAACAAGAAAATGCTCATCCAGAAGTGGCGCTCCTAGTGGCCGGAGACTTTAATGCAGGTAAACTTAAATCCTTTTTACCTAATTTCTACCAGCATGTCACATGTGGAACCAGAGGGAAAAAAACTATAGACCACCTTTACTCCACACAAAGAGACGCTTACAAAGCTCTCCCTTGTCCCCCATTTGGAAAATCTGACCATAATTATATCCTCCTGATTCCTGCTTACAAAACAAAAGCAGGAAGTACCAGTGACTCGCTCAATACGGAAGTGGTCAGATGACATGGATGCTACGCTACAGGATTGTTTTGCTAGCACAGACTGGAATATGTTCCAGGATTCATCCAATGGCATTGAGGAGTATACCACCTCAGTCACCAGCTTCATCAATAAGCGCAACGACGACGTCGTCCCCACAGTGACCATACATGCATATCCCAACCAGAAGCGATGGATTACAGGCAACATCCGCACCGAGCTAAAGGCTAGAGCTGCCGCTTTCAAGGAGCGGGACACTAATCCATACGCTTATAAGAAATCCCGCTATGCCCTCAGACGAACCATCAAAGAGGCAAAGCGTCAATACAGGACTAAGATTGAATCCTACTACACCGGCTCTGATGCTCGTCGGATGTGGCAGGGATTGCAAACTATTCCGGACTACAAAGGGCAACCCAGCCGCGAGCTGCCCAGTGACGAGAACCCTACCAGACGGGCTAAATGCCTTTTATGCTCGCTTCGAGGCAAGCAACACTGAAGCATGCATGAGAGCACCAGTTGTTCCGGACGACTGTGTGATCACACTCTCCGTAGCCGATGTGAGCAAGACCTTTAAACATGTCAACATTCACAAGGCCATGGGGCCAGACGGACTACCAGGATGTGTACTCAGAGCATGTGTGGACCAACTGGCAAGTGTTTTCACTGACATTTTCAACCTCTCCGTGACCGAGTCTGTAATACCTACATGTTTCAAGCAGACCACAATAGTCCCAAGAAAGCGAAGGTAACCTGTCTAAATGACTACAGCCCCGTAGCACTCACGTCAGTAGCCATGAAGTGCTTTGAAAGGCTGGTCATAGCTCACATCAACACCATCATCCTGGAAACCCTAGACCCACTCCAATTTTGAAGAATCTCAAATATAAAATATTTGACTGTTCTCGCTGCTACCGCACGGCAAGCGGTCCAAAAGGCTCCTTAACAGCTTCTATCCCCAAGCCATAAGACTGCTGAACAATTAATCAAATGGCCACCCGGACTATTTGCATTGACCCCCCCCCCCCCCCCACTATTTGCATTTGCACTGCTACTACTCGCTGTTTATTATCTATGCATAGTCATTTTACCCCTACCTACATGTACAAATTACCTTGACTAACCTGTTACCCTGCACACTGACTCGGTACCGGTACCCCCTGTATATAGCCTCATTATTGTTATTTTATTGTGTCATTTATTTATTTATATATATATATATATATATATATATATATATATATATATATATATATATATATATATATATATATATATATATATTTTTTTTACTTTAATTTATTTGGTAAATATTTTCTTAACTCTATATATTTTCTTAACTGTATTGTTGGTTAAGGGCTTGTTAGTAAGCATTTCATGGTAAGGCCATACCTGTTGTATTCGGCACGTGAAAAAAAACATTTTATTTTATTTGATACTGGGTAGGCCTACAAGGTACAGTAGGGAGGGATGTATTTTCTGTTTGTCGAGATTGACATAGTCTATTTATGTTGGTGTTGAAAACGCAAACCATGATATTGAAGCGCCCGAAGTCGATATGCTTTGTTTATTGGTTGTGTTGTGCACAGAACCCTGTTGGTGGGAAATTCGTTGCATATACAGTTTTTTATATGTTAAATATGGTATCAACCTGTTGACAATCTTATTTCCCCCTAGCTGATCATTGTCTGCAGCCGGCTCTGATCGTAGTGTAGGCCTAATGAAACAGGCAGGGAGAGTGAGCTCGTCTATGGTGGTCGGCGAACCCTCAACCTTCTGGCCCGTAGCCTTGCATGGCATCGACTGTGCCACAAAAGCATGCAGAAGTGGAAAAGTCGATATCCACGTTTATAAACACGTGTTATTGTTATTTGTGGTCGTAAAAATTATTTGAGTTATTTCTATGAGAGGGGAGGGTGTGTAAATTTTGTTTTTACTGTTTAAGGGGAGGGTCATGTGAACATATTGTTTAGGTTTGGGAGGAGTTGTATGTTTTTTAATGCCCCCCACCCCCCCCCCCCCCCCCCCTTTTTAATGCCCCGCCGGAATATACCTCAAATGAACCCAACAAATTGATCAACAATGGTATAGGTGCAATCGCTATCTACAGACAATGCTTCACTGAAAATCCTGAGACAAGTATTCTAAAGACTCTGCTTTTGATTAAAATAGATAAATGACAGCTATGACATTGAAACATAATCTGACAGCGTTACAGATGGATACAGGAGAGGAACTTTTCTTGAACCAGTGCTTCCCGAAAGATGATACCCCACTGTCCAGTATAATTCGCAGTTGTATTGTGACATTGTAGTGGCTAAGGGAAGGTTTACAAGGCCAAGGCTATAAATTGATATCCTACTGTTACAGTGCTGTTGGACAGGGACCAGGGCATACTAGAAGAATTCCAAGCCTAGGAAATGGCTCTTCCAGGGGAGGCAGTTCTTATCCACGATATTCATCTTCTCCCCCACATTCATACACCTCTACCCATAAGCACACAGGCTCACACACAAAGGCACACACACACACACACACCAAAAGACTCCCTGAACCAACCAGTTTGGCTTTCATTATGTTTTCCAATCTTCCTTCATACCAACTCTCTCCCTATCCCTCTCTCAGCATCCCATGTACAGCAACCTGTGTACCCTCTAACGCTCCAGCCTGCACAAACAGCACTATGATATGGACCCAGGCTCCATGCGGAGCACACTGGCAGAGTCTTGAACATTGCATATGCTTGGGGCTGGAAACAAAATAAGACCGTGTTGATTTGCTGCGGCAACAGAGCCAACTCCTACTGTTCAATATAATGAATAGAACCTTCTCGGTTGAAGCATACGATCAAAGCTATGCATTATTTGGGGATTATATAGATCGTTAAAACATTTATAAATTGCATGTTTGTATGCTTCATAGTATAGGAAGACTTAGTTCACCGCTTCATTAAGTGGGCCTAGCCACTTACATATGAATAATATTTTTAAATCTGGGCACGCAACTAGAATTTTTCAAATACATTTCCCATCGTTATCAATGCATGGTTTATGCATCAGTCAGATAAGTGTGTGTGTGTGTGTGTGTGTGTGTGTGTGTGTGTGTGTGTGTGTGTGTGTGTGTGTGTGTGTGTCTCAACTTTGCATTCAGCCATTTGTCTTCAATACTTAGTCCAGCACACAATACACTCACAATGAAACCACCATCCACTTTGTGAATCCCTTCCGTGGCAGTAGGCTTTAGTACCGGTAAGTTTTATGCTGCTGTGTAACAGCCTTCGATTCTGAAGATCCCTTTCCTTTCATGTCAGACCTTCCCACACGTTGGGTACGACTGGTAACTCAACTTACTGTCCTTCAACATGTGTCTAATGCAGCTTTAACTTACAACAGCAGACAGGCAGCCTTGATTCACTGAAGACAATATCAGCCCAGGCCTCATCTGTCATGTATCAGACCAAATCTAACATTTCACTTTGTTTGGCATCCATTGATTTTTCACCTCAATGTTTTCGCCAAGAGGCATCCCACTCACACATATAAGCCCTCCAGTAGATTCTGGAGAATTGTGGAAACAGCATAGGTTGTAGACAGATGTTTTTCCTCATGTAATGGGGAGGTTTCACTGGAGTCTAGGTAATATTAAATATGTGCTTAAAATATGATTTCATAATTTATCAGTTGAGTATAATGACTAATATGTATATAAATGTATATAAAAATATGATACAGTAAATATTTTCAATTAAACACCTAATGATACTGGATCACTAGAAGAGCAGTAGTTTAGAACTGTTCTATAGGATTTGGTCAATCGTCTATCCATGTGCTTCATGTATTGCATGGATAACATATCTAATTTGAAAATGGTCACATTTCCCCAGCCCCCATCTACCACAAAGTGTCAGGAAATTACATATTGTGCCTTTAAACAGCTTTTCTAGGAATGAATACAGCTAGAAGTGACTCTCAGCAGTATGGACAGTGCCTGCTGGTGCAGTAAAACCTATGTGTGGGTGGTAGGAGAGTGCTAACAGAATGGGTATAACGAGAATGATAAACAGATAAGCAAGTGGGCTGAAAAACACTGCATATTATGTCCATGGCCTCCATACACTTATTGAGCGTATATGTAGACGCCTCTATTATCTACCTTTTCTGTCTTTTTTGTTGTTGTTGAAAAATTTGATCAAATCTGGCCCTATGCAGCATTATTCTCCACAACACCATTAGCTATAAATCATACTGGTAGAAATATATTAGGATTTTAGCAAGCCATCATGGCCTTGCCACCTCTCCCATTTCTCATCCTGGTGCATCTCAAATTGCATATCAAGCTCTGACCTGCTGATAATATAAATGGAGTCTTTTGAATTTGCCATGAGTGTCAAGAAAGGGAGGGAGTATTTTGCAGGCCACAACCTACTCAGAACAATTCACTGCAGAACAAAAAGTACAACAGCATTTATTTTACCATTCATCTCACTTCATTTTTCTATCATTATACATAAAGTGTAAATTATTTATTTTAAACCATATTTGCAATTCAAGACACTTTGCTTGTCCTTCACCTGCACTAATCTTGTTTGCTTTCTCCAATTAGATAAGGAAATCATATAATTAACACGTGCTATTTCAAGTCAGCTATTACAATCTGCCCCAAGCACTCTTCCTGTTTTACCAAACGCTAGCAGTGGGAGGTGAAGCTTGGGACATGTGGTCCCTGACGTGTTCCTTAACACTGAAATACAAGACTCATCTGAATCTTGCTTATTAGGATATGAAATACATTATGAAAAGTGAGGAAAGTGAGGAGAAGGCTCACAGGAGAAAATGTGAATAGAAAATGAAATTTGTGACATATGGTTCTGTGAAACGATGAGTTATCGACTTTAAAAGGAGCAGCTGGAAGTTTCCATGGAAGTATAAATATTGTATGGCTACAGTGCATGTTATATTCTGTCAGCAAAAGCTTTACTGATATAGCCAACACTTCTAGAGTCACTTCTTTGGTCCAGGGGTTCAATTTGACCTTCACCAATGACGCCAATAAAAGTAATTCCGTACTAGCCTCTTTTCCCTTATTTTTCTTGGAAAACTCCTGGCTGGTACTGTAGGTGAGTACTGGGTGATGGGATGCACCTTTTGAACACAAGAGTGAGCGAGCTATGAGTGACAGGGAAGGACGATCAACTAAATATTCTGGAACAAAAACAGGACAGATAACGAAGCAGGTGCACCACACCTGATGTGACTGGCAATAAGTAAATAACACCGTATGAGTTGTTTTTTCCCAATTATGTTGATCCAAGCACAATATTGACAATATGTCATGTCTATATGATGAGGATTGGTTGGAATGAAAATCTGGGTTGAAGTTGTTCAATACATGCAGGGTTGGTTGGAATGCTAATCTGGGTTGAAGTTGTTCAAAATTGCAGGATTGGTTGATGACCGAATATAAGAGTTACAGATTTTTCCTAAGACACTTGAGAGCCTATGCAATCCAAACTCTTAGTAACCGGACCTTGATTTTAAGTGCTCTTGGTTTGCTGAGCCTTTCTGAAGTATAACTCTGTCGAGGACTAGAAAACCTGGGAAAACCTTGGCATCTTTTCAACATGATTTGCAGAATCCACGCTTCCATTTCAATTCATTCAGTATTTTGTGTCTACAGAACCACTTAAGGCAGAGCAACCTGAGGACAGTGCACTCTTATGGAGGTCAATAACGGTGGTGGCACGCCTTTACCCTGTGTCTTTGTGTTCCCCTTATTGACAACAGCATCTTATTGTCAGGTGTTTAGCCTGATAAGGTCGCCACACCCAGAGGGGATTACTGGCTGATTCTCATCAATGCTTTAAAAAACAGGTTTAACCAACGTTGTAGCCTGGATCAACCAATTTAAATGATATTGCTAACAAAGTCAGGTGAAAGTGTCTAATACCTGCCCTTTTAGTGTGACGAGACTTCCGATAAAATGTGTTGGTATTCCCAGGAAGACGGAGGTATTCGCAGAAAAAAAATGCATGCGTAGCAATTGAGCTTAACTAATAAGGCAACAATTATTCTAGAATGCCACTGGTTTCTCCTCTGGGTGGAGGTTAACACCCAGTAGCAAGGCTACACTATGTGCCATGCCACCATCATCATTCCTTTCCACCAAGTACAGAGCTAGCAGTAATTCAATTGGGAGCTCGCTGGCTTGTGCTGGGAAGCCATGTTGCTCTTTGAGAGCGGCATAAGGATTGCTGTCAATCTCCTCAGTGTCGAGTCAAGTTAGAGAACTATCAGGGAGGAGAGCTGGCAAGGAGTGGGAGAGAAGTAGAGCGCTGCAAGACATCCTCCACAGTGGCCCTGGCGATGCATTAATCACGTTGGAGCTGGGTGTCCATACTAAGAAGTGTCAGGATAAGACGTAAAGCCAATATATTGATGCTCCGTATGCCTGGAGAGGAATCCTGTCTGGTCCTGTCCAACAACAGTCCCTCTTTCTCTGTCACATCACATTGCAGCTCCCTGATTTGAATTTGTTCATTTGTTCAGACATCGGCTAGATGCTAAGGATGTTCATTTCACTTGCAGCGACTATTTGTCTCTCTCTCAAGGCAAACAGAAAAGAAAGCATGTATACATATTGGGATGCATCTGCAATAAGATGAACCATCAGCCGTTAAAAAGTGTCTGGTTGATATTAACAAGTCCTGCTTTGATACTGTTCTCTGACATAATGGAAATAACTTTTGACATACTGTTTCAAGCTTGTGACTCTACTCATTTGTTGGATGCAAAGTTATACTTTTGAATCATCTGTCCATAGAACGTTCTTCCAAGAGTCTTGATGATCATCCAGGTTCTTTTTGGCAAACTTGAGTCAACTTTTTGGATGAGATGGGTCCCATTATGCCTGGCGAAAACCAAACACTGCATTCCACAGTAAGAACATCATACCAAAGGTCAAGCATGGTGGTGGTGGTGTGATGGTTTGGGGATGCTTTGCTGCGTCAGGACCTGGACGACTTGCCTTAATAGAAGGAACCATGAATTCTGCTCTGTATCAGAGAATTCTACAGGAGAATGTCAGACCATCCGTCTGTGAGCTGAAGCGCAGCTGGGTCATGCAGCAAGACAATGACCCAAAACACACAATCAAGTCTACGTGAAAATAGCTAAAAAGCAACAAATTGGAAGTTTTGGAATGGCCTTTGGAAAGTCCAGACCTAATCCCAATTGAGATGTTGTGGCAGGACTTGAAACGAGCAGTTCATGCTTGAAAACCAACACGTCACTGAGATAAAGCAGTTCTGCATGGAAGAGTGGGCCAAAATTCCTCCACAGCGACTTGACAGACTGATCAACAACTACAGGAAGCATTTGGTTGGAGTCATTGCAGCTAAAGGTGGCACAACCAGTTATTGAGTGTAAGGGGGCAATTACCTTTTCACACAGGGGAATTGGGTGTTGCATAACTTTGTTTATTAAATAAATGAAATAAATATGTAATTGTTGTGTTATTTGTTCACTTACGTTCCCTTTATCTAATATTAGGTTTTGGTTGAAGATCTGATAACATTCAGTATCACAAATATGCAAAAGTAGAGAAAATTAGAAAGGGGGCAAATACTTTTTCATAGCACTGTATATATATATATATATTATTATATTATATACAGTGAGGGAAATAAGTATTTGATCCCCTGCTGATTTTGTACATTTGCCCACTGACAAAGACATGATCAGTCTATAATTTTAATGGTATGTTTATTTAAACAGTGAGAGACAGATTAACAACAAAAAAATCCAGAAAAACAAACGTCAAAAATGTTATAAATTGATTTGCATTTTAATGAGGGAAATAGGTATTTGACCCCTCTGCAAAACATGACTTAGTACTTGGTGGCAAAACCCTTGTTGGCAATCACAGTGGTCAGACGTTTCTTGTAGTTGGCCACCAGGTTTGCACACATCTCAGGAGGGATTTTGTCCCACTCTTCTTTGCAGATCTTCTCCAAGTCATTAAGGTTTCGAGGCTGACGTTTGGCAACTCGAACCTTCAGCTCCCTCCACAGATTTTCTATGGGAATAAGGTCTGGAGACTGGCTAGGCCACTCCAGGACCTTAATGTGCTTCTTCTTAAGCCACTCCTTTGTTGCCTTGGCCGTGTGTTTTGGGTCATTGTCATGCTGGAATACCCATCCACGACCCATTTTTAATGCCCTGGATGAGGGAAGGAGGTTCTCACCCAAGGTTTAATGGTACATGACCCCGTCCATCGTCCCTTTGATGCGGTGAAGTTGTCCTGTCCCTTTAGCAGAAAAACACCCCCAAAGCATAATGTTTCCACCTCCATGTTTGACGGTGGGGATGGTGTTCTTGGGGTCATAGGCAGCATTCCACCTCCTCAAAACACGGCAAGTTGAGTTGACGCCAAAGAGCTCGATTTTGGTCTCATCTGACCACAACACTGTCACCCAGTTCTCCTCTGAAACATTCAGATGTTCATTGGCAAACTTCAGACGGGCCTGTATATGTACTTTCTTGAGCAGGGGGACCTTGCGGGCGCTGCAGGATTTCAGTCCTTCACGGCGTAGTGTGTTACCAATTGTTTTCTTGGTGACTATGGTCCCAGCTGCCTTGAGATCATTGACAAGATTCTCCCGTGTAGTTCTGGGCTGACTCCTCACCATTCTCATGATCATTGCAACTCCACGAGGTCAGATCTTGCATGGAGCCCCAGGCCGAGGGAGATTGACAGTTATTTTGTGTTTCTTCCATTTGCGAATAATCGCACCAACTGTTGTCACCTTCTCACCAAGCTGCTTGGCGATGGTCTTGTAGCCCATTCCAGCCTTGTGTAGGTCTACAATCTTGTCCCTGACATCCTTGGAGAGCTCTTTGGTCTTGGCCATGGTGGAGAGTTTGGAATCTGATTGATTGATTGCTTCTGTGGACAGGTTTCTTTTATACAGGTAACAAGCTGAGATTAGGAGCGTGCTCCTAATCTCAGCTCGTTACCTGTAGAAAAGAGACCTGGGAGCCAGAAATCTTTCTAATTGAGAGGGGGTCAAATACTTATTTCCCTCATTAAAATGCAAATCAATTTATAACATTTGTGACATGCGTTTTTTTCTGGATTTTTTTGTTGTTATTATGTCTCTCACTGTTCAAATAAACCTACCATTAAAATTATAGACTGATCATGTCTTTGTCAGTGGGCAAACGTACAAAGTCAGCAGGGGATCAAATACGTTTTTCCCTCACTGTATCACATACACAGTGGCTTGTGAAAGTATTCACCCCCATTGGCATTTTTCCTATTCTGTTGCCTTACAACCTGGAATTAAAATTGATTTTTGGGGGGTTTGTATCATTTGATTTACACAACATGCCTACCACTTTGAAGATGCAAAATATTTTGTATTGTGAAACAAACAAGAAATAAGACAAAAAAACAGAAAATTTGAGCGTGCATCCGAGTCTCTTGGGGTATGTCTCTATAAGCTTGGCACATCTAGCCACTGGGATTTTTGCCCATTCTTCAAGGTAAAACTGCTCCAGCTCCTTCAAATTGGATGGGTTCCGCTGGTGTACAGCATTTTTTAAGTCATACCACAGATTCTCAATTGGATTGAGGTCTGGGCTTTGACTAGGCCATTCCAAGACATTTAAATGTTTCCCCTTAAACCACTTGAGTGTTGCTTTAGCAGTATGCTTAGGGTCATTGTCCTGCTGGAAGGTGAACATCCGTCCCAGTCTCAAATCTCTGGAAGACAAACAGGTTTCACTCAAGAATTTCCCTGTATTTAGCGCCATACATCATTCCTTCAATTCTGACCAGTTTCCCAGTCCCTGACAATGAAAAACATCCCCACAGCATGATGCTGCCACCACCATGCTGGTGTTCTCGGGGTGATGAGAGGTGTTGGGTTTGCGCCAGACATAGCGTCTTCCTTGACGGCCAAAAAGGTCAATTTTAGTCTCATCTGACCAGAGTACCTTCTTCCATATGTTTGGGGAGTCTCCTACATGCCTTTTGGCGAACACCAAACGTGTTTGCTTATTTTTTTCTTTAAGCAATGGCTTTTTTCTGGCCACTCTTCCGTAAAGCCCAGCTCTGTGGAGTGTACAGCTTTAAGTGGTCCTATGGACAGATACTCCAATCTCCGCTGTGGAGCTTTGCAGCTCCTTCAGGGTCATCTTTGGTGTCTTTGTTGCCTCTCTGATTAATGCCCTCCTTGCCTGGTCCGTGAGTTTTGGTGGGTGGCCCTCTCTTGGCAGGTTTGTTGTGGTGCCATATTCTTTCCATTTTTTTAATAATGGATTTAATGGTGCTCCGTGGGATGTTCAAAGTTTCTGATATTTTTTAAATAACCCAACCCTGATCTGTACTTCTCCACAACTTTGTCATTGACCTGTTTGGAGAGCTCCTTGGTCTTCATGGTGCCACTTGCTTGGTGGTGCCCCTTGCTTTGTGGTGTTGCAGACTCTGGGGCCTTTCAGAACAGGTGTATATATATTGATATCATGTGACACAGATTGCATACAGGAGGACATTCTTTAACTAATTATGTGACTTCTGAAGGTAATTGGTTGCACCAGATCTTATTTAGGGGCTTCATAGCAAAGGGGGTGAATACATATGTACGCACCACTTTTCTGTTATTTATTTGTTAGAATTTTTTTAAACAAGTTATTTTTTTTATTTCACTTCACCAATTTGGACTATTTTGTGTATGTCCATTACATGAAATCCAAATAAAAAATCACATTTAAATTACAGGTTGTAATGCAACAAAATAGGAAAAACGCCAAGGGGGATGAATACTTTTGCAAGGCACTGTATATATATATATATCTATATATGTATATATGTGTGTGTGTGTGTGTGTGTGTGTGTGTGTGTGTGTGTGTGTGTGTGTGTGTGTGTGTGTGTGTGAGAGGGATGCAGATATACAGGCCGGGGTAGAGAGAGAGCGAGAGATGCAGATATACAGGCCGGGGTAGAGAGAGCGAGAGAGAGTCAGATAAGAACCACAGATACAACGAGAAAGAAAGAAAGAGAAAGGCAGAAAGAGGCAGAGAGAGAGAGAGAGAGAGGCAGAGAGAGAGGGGTGAAAGTAAGAGTATATAAAAGGTAGTGTTAATTACCAGAATGTTTGCCCTCTTCCAGGAACTCCTTAATGTTACGCCAGAGAAACACCAAAGCAGACGAACGTGAGAAGAAATATCTTCTTAAAATGGCCTTTTATAGCCCCCCCCATCCTGTGTCCCTGATTAATGCAAAGGGTACAGGCGGGCGTGAGGGGGTGCCAGTGATGTCTGACATGTCCTATTGTATGCAGATGTGTTGACAGGCGTGGCATTTGGCGTGCAGCATTGGAAATGCCTTTCAGTGGCAAGCTCTCAGCAAATTACCAGCCAATTATTGTTTTTATATGTACATAGGACTTGACGTTAAGAATTAGGTCTCAAAATATTCATCTTTGTTAACAATGATAAACAATAGACTTTGCCTAAGTGACTAAAAGTGGAAAAATATTATCTAAATGTTTATCAAATGGAAATGAGTAAAACAAATCGGTATCTAGATCATTTCATAGCTAGCTTAGACATGGTTACAGGCGAAAATATCAAAGAAATTGAACTTTTTTTTATAACGGTGCCAAGTGTTCAAATTTGTTTGGTATTCACAAATCACAATGTACAGTACAAATTATTATAGTCATCGGTGCCCAGGTAGCAGTTGTTGTGGGGGTTAACTGCCTTGATCAAGGGCAGAATTGCAGATTTTTACACCGTGCCAGCTCGGAGATTTGAACAAGTAACCTGTTCGGTTATGGTCCCAACACTCTAACCACTAGGCTACCTGCTGCCCCCATTGATTTATGAATAAAAGTAGCTAATGAGAGCTGTGACACCGGAGGGGGTGAGCTAGTGTCACCGATAATCATAAACATAAAGCAGCTATCATAAAGTAGCTAAATGGTATTTTCCACCCACAGAGATGCCACCCACCCGCTGGCTTTACTGTTGGGATAATGATCGCCATAACTGTACCGGTGAACATTTTGAGAGAAGGGCACTGCCCTCTGCTAGTATCATTAAAGTAAGTTAGGTGCCATCATTGTACAATATTTGCAGAATGATCAAATTGCTAATAGGTTCATGTCTGACAATTATATCCTAAATTAAAGAGTAACTAATGGGTTATTCTCAAATAATTTCCAGGAGAGAAATACTGATACATACAAAGTATAATTATGAAACAAAACAATACAACAGTGGTTTGTAAGGACCGTGTGGGACAATAATATGTGCCCATGGTACCACAGACTAAATTATGTAAATTATAAACTCACTTTACCAATTTCTGATGAAATACAAAACTGCACCATTTAATTTACTGGATTATATCATACTGTATCATAACCTCAATAAACTTTAGGAAATAAACATTGTATAACAGTTCCATAAGAGTTTGGACCATTTCTTTTTTTTTTTACACTCTTGCTGTGGATTTCATCACTTAAGTACACTATTTAAATGAATTCCCTTAAATCACATCCAGCATTAAAAGGCACAATCTGTAACTCATGTCCAGTCAACAGTTTGGCCCCTACATATCTTTACAAACTGTGAGGGTGGGTTTTGGAACATTTAACTGGCATTGGGTGATTAGGATTCTGTGGTAACCACTTCCAAAACCACTCCTTTTCTTTGGTTTTGGTGGGCTTTTACAAAATAATTCCATAGAAATGTCAGTCACAGTAACATTGTCAAGTTCCAACCCCACAGTCAACAAGCATGTGCAGGGGCAGCACTTTTGACAGGAAATTTTAATTAGAGATTGTCTCTTTAGGACATAAACTGATATTACAGTTGACACTAGAAACATTAATTAAAAAACGTAAATAATTAAACTGCATAATGTATGCGGGCATCATGGATATTATAAGAGCCTAGGATAAAATCTGACTTGAACATCAATACATCAACAATATGAATCGTTGACCACTAATAAAATGAATATATCAACAGTGTAATTTAATCATATCCCTCTTATTCAGGTAGCAGCTACAAATACAGCTACCTTGCTCCACCGCTCACCTTCTGGCCTTGGCAATAAATCCTAGCTGTAGCTCTCGGCAAGACCTCATTTGATGCAATACCCACAGAGAAAAGCTTGTTGAGTTTACCCACTTGTATTTCCCTGTCATCTGTAAATAATTGTGGATTGCAACTGTATGACCCGGTGTGACACCCTAGCTTATTTATCTGTGATGCATCTCTACTGCTTACTGTTGGTCGCCACTTTCTACACACCTATTACTCTGTCTTTACCGCTAGTGCTCTGCTAAGCACTTAAATCTGTCACTGTCTCCAAGGTCAAGACATAGACCCCACAATGGTTAAATCAAAGAAGTAAATACCCAGGAAGCAATACCTACCAGCCAGGCCAGATTTGTCATAGTCATTACCAACACACATTGAGGGAGTGTTTCGATTGCATTGGCAATGTGCAAGTAGTGCAGACTGCAGAGAACCATAAGAATAGCAGTTTCTGAAAGACGACAGGCCTAATACCCATTATCGGTCACTTCCAATATGACACAACTTCAAAAGGCTTAAAACCAGCCTAAACATTCCATTCAACATTTTATTTAGTTATTTTTCATTCTTAGAGCATAGGCCAACAAAAATCCTGATTAATTCCATGAGAAAATGCATCGCACTGAACATTACCCATAACTTGACTCTGTAGAATTCAAAGCAGCAATCTGTTTCCAATTTACTTGCAATGTAAATATTTCCAGCTTCAGTGGACATGGTTCTAGCCAAGTGCATACTATTGAGAATGTGGTATTATCAATTTACAAGTGTAAAACTGATGTCTGGTATTGCTAGGAATCCAACAAGGAAAAATAGCCTTGATATTTTGACAAAAACAATAATAATTGAGGGCTCAAATTTTAACAAACATAACGCAATGGTAAATCTAAGGTTCGGCGGTAGCGCTATAGGCCTGGGGGTGTTAGAAATATTTTCTATTTTATGAGCGCAATGGCTGGCAGTGGCGCGAAAGGGCTGGGTTTTGAGGAATAAATACTCACTGGCCAAGCCCTCGTCAAGGAATATTATTTTCCTAGTCCATTGTGGATAGATACAGTTTATTATACTGAACAAAAATATAAACGCAACATGTAAAGTGTTGGTTCTATGTTTTATGAGCTGAAATAAAAGTTCCCAAAAATGTTCCATATGCACAAAAAGCTTATTTCACCCAAGAAAAATGTACAAATTTGTTTACATCCCTGTTAGTGAGCATTTCTCCATTGCCAAGATAATCCATTCACCTGACAGGTGTGGCATCTCAAGAAGCTGACTAAACAGCATGATCATTACACAGGTGCACCTTGTACTGGGGACAATAAAAGGCCACTAATGTGCAGTTTTGTCACAACACAATACCACAGATGTCAAGTTTGGAGGGAGCGTGCAATTTGCATGCTGACTGCGAGAATGTCCACTAGAGCTGTCAGAGAATTGAATGTTAATTTCTCTACCATTAGCCACCTCCAACTTCGTTTTAGAGAATTTGGCAGTATGTCCAACCGGCCTCACAACTACAGACCACATGTAACCACGACAGCACAGTGGGTGGGCCTGGCTCCCAAGTGGGTGGGCCTATGCCTTCCCAGACCCACCCGTGGCTGCGCCCCTGCCCAGTCATGTGAAATCCATAGATTAGGGCCTAATGAATTTATTTCAATTGACTGATTTCCTTATATGAACTAACTCAGTAAAAACGCTGAAATGCATGTTGCATTTATATTTTTTTCATTATAAATAGCATAGGTTACTCTAATGAGTAATAGCAACAGTAAAAAATAAAAATAATAATAACATCCAGTGTTTGCTCAATATGTTTGGAGTGTTGACAATCAACATTGTGGTAATTGGCTTCAACCAATATAGGGCCTTTACGCCAGGGGTTGGAACCAAAATAATTTCCCCCTCGTTTTGTTCTGAACAGAACCATAATTCTTTTTCGTTCCGTTCCACTGTTCCGATCAGCAAAGTAAAGTTCTGAACCGGTTCGAACCCATAAAAAGTTCTGGTTTATATTGTTCCTTTCTGTTCCTTTTTAAACCTCAAACATTTAGCTCGACATTGACCAATCATTGAGGAGAGAGCAGCTTGCTATGGAGCGGGTAAGCAATTTAATCTGTATAGGAAAGTCTAAGAACAAATTGTATTTTGATGTATCAGTGTGGTTTAATCATAATGAAAGACACACACACACTGTGCTGCCAGTCACAGTATAGGGCGCGAGATTAAACTGACATTTTGCTGATGAGGACAGAGCGAGAGAGGATGGACGAAGGTTGCCTTGAAGTGCTGGGCATCTGAATTAGGGCCACAGAATTATACCTACGGAGGAGCGAATTCTATGGAGGACCTTCGAATATCTTCCGAGTTAGTTTAATATCAGACCAGAGCAAACGTTAGCTAGCTAGCTAGTTCCCTGAACCGGTTCCAACCCTTGCTTTACCCAGCACACTCAAATAACAAATACCAGGCTCCTGTAAATGTTATTGTATGTGTGAGGCACATTCTCAATAAGCAAGATATAGCCTAGTCCTACCAATGATATGGCGTTACAGGACTGAATAACTTTTAGAATGCACTGGGCAGTTCATTAAGAGGAGGGGAGGCTATGCTTGGTTTTTAATGAAATGAAACGGGGGGAGGGGGGGGGGACAGTTTTTTATGTTTCTAAATAAGAGGTTTATGGGCACAAAAAGCACATCTTACTTGTTTCATGTGCATATGGGCACTGTGCATCCCGGCTGGATAGGCTGCGGTTCGGTTGTCAAAATCCATGCCATAACCAACCACGTTACTGCTAAGACCAGCTTTTGGTCTTAAATATCCCCACCAATATATTCTGAAATTGGCACTTTGGCGTACGTTTTTAAGGACACGCCTTTGATATTGCCACCCCTCCCACCTCAGTGCATGCAAGCTCATATAAGACAGGCGAATGACCGATCCTGGCGCTAGGGTTTGAAGATCGCCGGCTTTAACAGGTCAAAATAGCAAACAAGCGTGCGTTTGACAATTGTGCTGGCTTAGCGCCAGCCGAAAATAGAGCCCTGAGTCTCCTTAACTCGATCAGTGAAAGGATTGGGAGGGATGTAGAGTGCTGCAGTCCAACTAAGGCCCAAGCAAATGGTTGAACAGTTACATTCATATGCATGCCAACAAGATATGCACGCCTTTCATAAATTAAACCACAGAATATTGCACCACAAGTTCAAAATGGCTATTTTCTTGCATAACATGTCTCTAACAAATGAGTTAAGATGGCGAAAACTAAGCCGTAGAATGTAGGCTACGATAAAATACAAGAATCATCTTTCATTCTTTTCTCATCAACATTGAAAGCATATCCAGGGCCAAAGTTCCAATTTTACCTTTGGCAATGCCTGTCGCTATTTCCTCAAGAGTTACTAAGGAGCTCCACTTCTTTGAGTGTTTCTGGCTTTGTAGCAGATGTAAAAATGCCTTGGATATCCTCTTCGTCGAGTCTTGATAGATACTACAGTCACACAGTGCACTGGAACGCTTTTGTTTGCCACATGGACGCATTCAGTCGCTGGCTGCCACAAGGGTTAAAACCTACTGGACCGGGAAGTCACGCACACCAGCATTGATCTAGATGCCAACCTCTCCTGCAGCCTGCATCCTTTCTCCTCCTCCTCTTATTCAATATATCTCTCGCTTCGGTCCTTTACGTGAGGTGGTAGAGAGAGTGCTGAAAGATTTGCACTGCTCTATCAGGGATCGTGTTACACTGTCTGGCTCTAGCTGCATTCACAGACGATAGGCTGAGCGTCGCGTGTGTGTGTTTACCCCGCATAAGTGGAGAGAAAGAAAGGGAAGGAGAGGGGATGGAGACTGCCACCAGCTAAAGCTAAACCCTCAAGTGTTCCTGACCTAAAAGTGTCATCTTATGCACGGTTTAAGCACTGTTTTGATATTAACTTAGCCATCAGGGTGACATCACTGTCATAATAGCCCCAATGTTTTCTACTCTGTTAAACACTTATAGATGAGATGTCTCTTTGTCCTAATGCGTTGCTAATTACGCCATAAGAATTTAGAGAGGTACTACAAACACTAAAGTGCTGCGATATACACAAACAATTAGTTATTTAATTTGCATTATAATGAACTCAAAATCAAACAACGATACTGTAGGCTACATATTCTGTTATTTTGATCATAGACTACATTTAATTGTAAATTTCTAGGGAAACCAGAGCAATTCATTCCCATCATGAAAGAGACAAATGAATTAGGATTGTAACATTTATTGATTTTACTCTTTCTTTGTCAATATGGACAGTCTACATAGACTGATTAAATCATGTTGGATTATAGCAAAAAAATTATCTGAGTAATTATTAGATACTTTGTTGTTTGTTTACTTGTTTGTTTGATTTTGGATGTCACTTGAGAGTCTTGACAAAATAGAATATTAATGTGACTTTTTATGTGATACATTTTCATAATTATATCACTTGATTAAAGGAATATTGTTCATTCAACTTTTTACATGCGTGAAGGGGACAGTCTCATTAGGCAGTGAAATATATTTGGGAATGTTTATAATTGTCTCTAACATTTTTTAAAAATGGTAACCGTCAATATGACCTCTTGTTAACACGTCAGCATTAAGTGTTGAGGGAAATCGCAGATTGAGCTTTAAAAAGGCACACTTACAGTGAGGGAAAAAAGTATTTGATCCCCTGCTGATTTTGTACGTTTGCCCACTGACAAAGAAATTATCAGTCTATAATTTTAATGGTAGGTTTATTTGAACAGTGAGAGACAGAATAACAACAACAAAATCCAGAAAAACGCATGTCAAAAATGTTATAAATTGATTTGCATTTTAATGAGGGAAATAAGCATTTGACCCCCTCTCAATCAGAAAGATTTCTGGCTCCCAGGTGTCTTTTATACAGGTAACGAGCTGAGATTAGGAGCACACTCTTAAAGGGAGTGCCCTTAATCTCAGTTTGTGACCTGTATAAAAGACACCTGTCCACAGAAGCAATCAATCAATCAGATTCCAAACTCTCCACCATGGCCAAGACCAAAGAGCTCTCCAAGGACGTCAGGGACAAGATTGTAGACCTACACAAGGCTGGAATGGGCTACAAGACCATCGCCAAGCAGCTTGGTGAGAAGGTGACAACAGTTGGTGCGATTATTCACAAATGGAAGAAACACAAAATAACTTTCAATCTCCCTCGGCCTGGGGCTCCATGCAAGATCTCACCTCGTGGAGTTGCAATGATCAAGAGAACGGTGAGGAATCAGCCCAGAACTACACGGGAGGATCTTGTCAATGATCTCAAGGCAGCTGGGACCATAGTCACCAAGAAAACAGGTACTACGCCGTGAAGGACTGAAATCCTGCAGCGCCCGCAAGGTCCCCCTGCTCAAGAAAGCACATATACATGCCCGTCTGAAGTTTGCCAATGAACATCTGAATGATTCAGAGGAAAACTGGGTGAAAGTGTTGTGGTCAGATGAGTCCAAAATGGAGCTCTTTGGCATCAACTCAACTCGCCGTGTTTGGAGGAGGAGGAATGCTCCCTTCTGTCAAACATGGAGGTGGAAACATTATGCTTTGGGGGTGTTTTTCTGCTAAGGGGACAGGACAACTTCACCGCATCAAAGGGACGATGGACGGTCAAATCTTGGGTGAGAACCTCCTTCCCTCAGCCAGGGCATTGAAAATGGGTCGTGGATGGGTATTCCAGCATGACAATGACCCAAAACACACGGCCAAGGCAACAAAGGAGTGGCTCAAGAAGAAGCACATTAAGGTCCTGGAGTGGCCTAGCCCCAGACCTTAATCCCATAGAAAATCTGTGGAGGGAGCTGAAGGTTCGAGTTGCCAAACGTCAGCCTCGAAACCTTAATGACTTGGATAAGATCTGCAAAGAAGAGTGGGACAAAATCCCTCCTGAGATGTGTGCAAACCTGGTGGCCAACTACAAGAAATGTCTGACCTCTATGATTGCCAACAAGGGTTTTGCCACCAAGTACTAAGTCATGTTTTGCAGAGGGGTCAAATACTTACTTCCCTCAATAAAATACAAATCAATTTGACATGCATTTTTCTGGATTTTTTTTTGTTGTTATTCTGTCTCTCACTGTTCAAATAAACCTACCATTAAAATTATAGACTGATCATTTCTTTGTCAGTGGGCAAACATACACAATCAGCAGGGGATCAAATACTTTTTTCCCTCACTCTAGTAGTTTGCAAATTTTGTAGTTTATATTTCTATTTAGTGGGATCCTAAATGTTAATTTTTTGTGGGAGGGTCTTTGAATGTGCAAAATACAACAACGAAAGGAAAAGGGCCCAGACTGGCCTAAAGTTCTTTGCAGACTGTACGTCCATTTCAGTCTTTTACAATTATCACGTCAAACTGTGCGATGTTACAAAATTAAAATCTTGATATCAACCTGCCCAGATTGTACGATTTGTTTCAGTTCTGTCGTCACATTCTGCGATTGGCTTGAGAGGCTATGTCAGTCGACGTAGGCTATGTCAATTGCAGCAGTGTATTTGATCTGCGCATGTGCCAGCACCAGCAAAGCAAGCCTTTCTCTATGCTTATGTGCGTTAGAGAAGTGAGTTCGGAAAAACTGAACGTATACATCTTAGAAATAGTTTTCACATACAAACTTTATATGTTCAAACTCAGAATCAAATAGGCTTCCCCAAAATAACATGGTCACTGTGGTAGAACAGTGATTTTTGATTTCAGATGTGTCATGTAAATAAGATTATTAGGGAAATTGTTCTTCTTGCACAGCATGTAAACGTTTAAATCAAACTATTATATTAATCCGACTATTCACATTAATCATATTATTTTGTGCATACTCAGTGTGTTCCCATTGCTCAGGTCACTGGGATTGGCAAGTAACATCAGCTACACTACACGATAAAGGAAAAATAATCTGACACTGCCAGAACTTTGTTGGAGCCTATGATCGCATGTAGTGGTACTTCACAAATCGGCAGACCTAGACCCTGTCACACTAAACGAGCCAAGACGTCCGACAATTGGTTACGACCTAAGAATTTGCCCACTATGTGGACATTTTGTCTGGGATGGCAAAATCATGGCATAAGACAGCTAAAATCATACAGTCTACAAAGGCCTTGAATTAAACCTGGTTAGTTTTTTTGTGTATGAAATGCAATGCACAACCACAGCTTAAAGCACAATAAAGAGTGTGCCTTTTAACACCATTGTCAAGGTCATATTTTAAATGAATAAAATAGATTGCCAGTGTGTCCTTTACTGCAGTGGTTCCCAAACTGTGGGTTGGGACCCACTTGTGTGTTGCGGCAGGGCTCCAGGTGGGTCACTGGATGACATGTTTTGTGCATTGCAAAAATAATAATAATAAATAATAGGGGGGATACATTTTCAGGATGGAAAAACAGTTTCAGTGTAAACTTAAACGACTAAATCCAAATAGAAAGTATGTAGAAAAGGTAATGGACCTACACACACACATATATATATATATATATATTTTTTTAAATAATAATAGCCTATAATCTTTGCGAACTTACAATCAACAAAATAAAAGCTGCTAGACAATCAGTCCAACATTTATTTTGTTTTAAAGTTTTGAGCATAAGAACACAGCATTAGCCATGTCAAAATGTGTAGAATTGCAGAAGATTTGCTTAGAAACTGCAACATTTTCTCTCCGCTGCCAAGATGATATTTTTGGTGGATCACAAAGAAAAAGAGTTTGGGAACTCCTGCTAATGTACATTTACATTCCTTGAAAAATACTAAAAGATAAAGGAAATCTATTTGCAATAAATTGAGGACAATATGTGTGGTTGATGGAAAGAATAAGGGGAATGGTCTAGATTCCATTGTTGCTATCAGTAGTACACTTCAGTAGTACACCTATGCATATCCTTGGCCCAATGGCAAACAGTCTATTGCATTGAATGTGGTTTTCTAATATTTCATGGTCTGAGGACAAACTATTCGATTCAACAGTCAGAAATGTTATATTGATCTAGAATGCATAATATAAAAACATGTCAACAAGCAAGCCAAACTGGATGCCTGAAGTCAAGTGTTAAAGGGTGCACTATCGATATCGTAATCATTTGACAAGAATCGGGGCTGAATCAAAAGTCAAGGAATTAATTCCCCCCTGTTGTTATGGCTAAATAAATGTAATTTTTGGTTGTTGAGAACATCAATTATACCTGATTATATTCATAGCTCATTCATAAATCTATTGGGCATGTCATTATTCATGATAATCAATTATGTATAAGAGGTGGATAATATTCTGCCTTCAGCGATCCTACACTAATAACTTAGACTTATTTGCAGGTGTATTTGAAAAGCGTACTCTAGCATATTGCTCGAAGTACAGGGCCCAAAAGGTAGAAGTTGCTTCTATACACAGACCTAGGGTCAGATTACCCAACCCAAATCTTAACCATAACCATTAGGAGAATAAAAATATACAAACCTGCAGTTACAGGCAATTTCTACCGAATCCTAAAACTGTGTCAAGAAGACAGCATGAGGATGGTTGGATGGTTAAGCAATATTAAATAGGTCAAAGGCAAGTGCAAGTTAATGTCTAGGTCCCTCAAGACCCTATTCAATGTAAATGTACATATACAGTATCACGTTAACCTCTATCATTGACCTAGGTCATGCAGTATGGATATCAACAATACTGCCTAGTGATATCATATGTCAAAGCAACAACTGGATGCTTATGCCAAGGCTAACATGCCTTCTGAGGATATAATGGATATGACATTGAGAGCGCTTAGATACATATATTGTATAATACTGTATGATTGGGGATATTGTATAATTGGGACCTTTGAGGAAGAAGAGGTGGTGGGCTTGGTCCTGGATGGTCGGTTTGGAGAATAAATATCAATCTGGTTAGAATGTCTCGCCTTTGACAGTCGCCCGCCGCTATTGATCCATCCTCCATCTAAAACAGGCTTACCTCCAAAGCCCATGGATAAACAGACATCTATACAGCCAAGTAGCTCGTTTTCACAATAGCTGCATGTACAAACAAGAAAGAAAAAAGTTTATCTGCACTGGCAAATATACGGCAATGAATTTGGACTCTGTAAACAGTACCAGAAACTAGCCTGGATTTTCCTACTTATCGTCCCTCATTCTAAAAGCAAAAGAGAGCAAGGAGGAGAAATAAGAAAGAAAAAACATCCTCAAAATGGTGGGTATTCAGTTAGGGTATGACAGGTTTTCACTCTGGCTTTGGAGTTTGGAATTTGACATGCAGAGTATGTCTGTTGCAGACATACTCTGTTTGTTATGGAGAGACGCCACAGAAACAGAGAGAAGAACGCCTCAGTGCTGTTGTGGTTCTTTGGTGTTTACTTCTACAGCTACCCTTTAGAATATGGATTATGTGGCGAGGCAGTGGCCAGGGACCCCTCCATGGGGGGGCCAGGGGGGGGGGCCTTGCTCCCACAAACTCCCTGCGGATACCCCTGTGTGAGGGGTACGCGGAGACTAGCAGAGAGCCCCCCAGTTTAAGGCTGGCCTCATTTAGATCCCACGGACGGACACTTCTCACACTAGCCCATACGCTAGCATGTGGAAGAAAGGGAGCGAAAAGAAGAGGTAGAGAGAAAAAGGGAGGGAGGGGGCCACAGACTCAGAGTCGAAGCAGAACAGAAAATGGTTTTGCCGCGAAAGCTGTCCGCTGTCGCCAATCATGTCATTCCACAAACTATTGCCCTGTAAAAAGAAGAAAATGAAACTCCCAGCGGGTGATTTACCGTTCAAACAGTCGGATGTAACAATAACGATGTGGCAGCTACGCTGCAGCGCGGCCCCGCCGACTGAAGTTAACAAGAGGTCCTGGCATTGAGTGCTGGCTCAGACACAAAGGTCTGAACAGTAGGGTGCCGGGGGCTGTGGCCGCTAGCGCGGCGTGGCTAAATGGAGCAGGTGATTTCCCATCTCCTCCGGTATTCAGAGGCACAGCCAATCACGACCGGGCAACCGTGTCCCCAATGAGCCGAGGAGAGGGACCGGGAGTCTATCTGAGATTATGCATTATTCACAAGCACCGCTACGGCGCGAAGACTTCGACAAAGGGTAGGCCTTTGGCGGTTCCATCAACGCCGACTTTCCGATCCATTATTGATGGCAACAGTATGCCATATACCTTTCCCTGATTTACTGCATTCTCTTATTGTTCCCTTAATAAAGGCTATTTCCAGTAAAGTAATTTACCATGGGGAAAATGCTCTATAATATTGCAACAGTATTTCTTCCAAATTGAAAGCTTTAGCATAAAAGCTCCGGGGACACACTCTTATTTTACGGTTCTGTTTCCACTGGTATTTCAATTGCTACCTAGAATGTAATAGATCCCCCCACCGCCCCCTCCCCAACTTGGGATACGGGAACGTAACTCAAACCTTTCTGTAAATAACAAGGTAGTCCACGTCTGAGGTATGGATCCCATTACCAATTACCACGTTATGAACGTTACATATAGAAACAGTATATTCCAAATGCAGTTGCAATCACGACCTCCGACAATGAGCTAAAATAGGGAATGCACATCCAAGACTGTTGTAACCAAATATGTATGACACCCCAGGGGATGATGGCTCCCTGGCTTTTAACTTGAAGGCAATTGCTTTGCATTTCATGGTGTCAAATTCTAGATTATTACCAGGCACACTTCAAAAGATTCCTCTCAATCTCCCTGGGAAACACAATCAATCCGCTAATTATGCATGGCTGGGACAGTCGTCCATGTTCCCTTTGAGGATCCACATGTCTTCGACTGATCTGCAGTTGATCCCCAGATTGTGGCTAATCATCATTACTGGCTGCTGAAACAATGACTTTCTTTCAGTTATTGGAGCTTCAGGAAGGACACCGAGGATCTAGGAGTTTTCATAATGGTGGTTTGGAACTTGAGTCTGGATTTATAGGAATTAAGTGGGTGACTCACAGGGTTAAAGCAAAAAAATAAAAATCTCATGACAACTTAAATTGATCTCAAGGCCAAGTTATCCTCCCATTTGATGTTAAAAAAATCATGATCATCATGCTTTTAGGGACAGAGCATAATTTAGCACATGTATTAAACTGCGAGTTTGTCCAAATCCAGTCCTTTGCTTTTAAGTAGAAGGACTGAAGTTCAGTTCTGGTAACTTTTTAAAGAGGATATTCTTCTCCAAAACATAATTCAAATAAAATGCTGACACCATCTAAAATACACTTCACACCTCCAGAAATGAGCCCAATAACATATTGGTAAAAATTGTTGAAATTATTTTACCATAATGTTGAAATTATTTAAAAACACAATTTCTACCAATATGGCATATAGCCTATGCATGGTCCATATTATCAGATATACTACTAGCAATAAGCATTATCACCTGTAGCCCAACTGATGCAGCATAGTGGGTATAAATACATAGGCTGAAGCATGTTGATTGTCCATCTGCATTTACCCCATTGGACACAACATCCTGATCGTCATTATTATTCATTATTATTTAAAATTCGATTTTGGGGGTTTCTATTACAAAGTATGTCATAGCCCTTTTAGGAGCGCTGTTGCACATAACCCATGCTTGAAACTCTGGTTGTAACTGCATATTTTAAACTTTGGAGTAGATAAATAAACATGGTAGCAATGGAAAGCTGGGAGCCCCCTCTTAACAAAACTGCTATAAAAAGTGTTTTTCCCACGATTGCATTAACCTCTAAGGATCGGACCCTTTCTTTCTATTTTCGCCTAAAATGACATACCCAAATCTAACTGCCTGTAGCTCAGGACCTGAAGCAAGTATATGTATATTGTTGATACCGTTTGAAAGGAAACACTTTGATATTTGTGGAAATGTGAAATTAATGTAGGAGAATATAACACATTAGACCTGGTAAAAGATAATAAAAACAAATAATAATTATTTTTTTCATCATCTTTGAAATGCAAGAGAAAGGCCACAATATAATATTGCAGTTTAGGCGCAATTTAGATTTTTGCCAATAGATGGCAGCAGTGTGTGTTCAAAGTTTCAGATTCAACCAGTGAAGCGTTGAGGGGTGCCAGTATGAAAATGTATGCACTCACTAACTGTAAGTCGCTCTGGATAAGAGTGTCTGCTAAGTGACTAAAATGTAAAATGTACTGGACTATTTTGTATCAAGTCTGCCCAAATGTGCCGAATTGGTCAATTGATACATTTTCAAGTACATAACTATAGAGAACATACAAAAATGATATTGTAATACACAATGTAAGTTTACACACTCCCAGGAATGTCATTCATGATGGATCATTAGCTTATACACTAACTTTCACACATCTAGATGGCCGGGCGGGGTGGGTTTGGAGCCAGAGACCGCAGGGGTTCAAACTGTAGAACCCAGTTCCTACATTTGAATATAAAAATTTATTTTATCAAACAAAACTATGCTACATTTTATCTCTGGGACCCTTAGGATGACAAATCAGAACAAGATTACTGAATGTAAGAACATTATTTACCTTCAGAGGTGAATGTATCAAACCAGTGTATTTGTTGTGCACTCTCCTCAAACAATAGCATGGTATTTTTTTCACTGTAATAGCTACTGTAAATTGGACGGTGCAGTTAGATTAAAAATAATTTAAGCTTTCTGCCCATATAAGACATGTCTATGTCCTGGAAAGTTTGCTGTTACTTACCACAGTCATGCTAATCACATTAGCTCAACCGTCCCGTATACGGGACACCAATACCATAGAGGTTAACAATTGTTGTGCATTGACTGCTTGTCAGAATACATGTTTCCCTCCCTATGGCTCTCGCAACCTGAATGTGCCTCAAGAGGAATATTTATCTTGCATAAAACACATAACAAGCCAACTAGGTAAATAGGTCAACTATTCTACTATTGGGTTGTCGAATTTGTTTTAATAAGATAAAAATAGAAGCACTGGAAATGTACATCCTGAGTGATAAAATATAGGATTTGAATTACTTTGCCAGCAGTTACAATAGGCTACACACCTCTGACTTGAGCACCGCGATGGTGCACATTATAGACGGTTTGATTCCCTTCATCTGAACATTGGAGTGTCAGCAACAATCATTATTTCATAGAACAGACATGCTTCTATATTAGGCTATGCCATATTCAAACAAGCCCCCCCACCAGAGATTTTGCGGTCTACACTGATCTCAAAAATGACCTCTCCAGATCCATATAACGGAAATCCATCGCAGTGACAGAGAACTTTAACCCCTGGATTCAGACCTGACCAAATGTGTATTCTGGTTGCCCAATCGAAATTAAATTCACTTCAATCGGTGTAAATTAGGGGAGGAGACAGGGCAAAGAAGGATTTTAAAGACATGGATTGTGTATGTGTGCCATTCAGAGGGTGAATGGGCAAGACAAAAGCTTTAAGTGCCTTTGAACAGGTTATGGTAGTAAGTGCCAGGTGGTTTGTGCAGCTCAATTTTAGGAAGGTGTTCTTAATGTTTGTACACTCAGTAGCCTAGATCTTGTGTAAATACATCCAGCAAAATACAGTAGGTAGCAATTAAATTTAGATATTTGCCAAGAAATAGGTAGCAGTTGGCTAAACGCAAACAAAGGAAGCATGATTCAAATATACTAGGTGGAGGATAATTTATTACCACAGCACATTACAAGAGGGGAGGCAAAATATAGAGGCAGGAGAGGACAGTTAAACGCATCATTGGACGCGACGCTTTAAAAATGGAGGCCAGATTATGAAAAATGACTTGTTCCATGCAATGCTTAAAGGTTAGGTCTCTATTACACGGAGAGCCAAATGTCAGCAGTATCCCCTGAAAGAGCGGACTCCAATTTTAATGGAGAGTCATGGGAATCAGCTTCCCCTCCCTGAGTTTCCCTTTCTTCCAGACACATAATTCATTTAGTTGTCAGCCAGCACATGGTGCATGTAAAACCTACATCTACAAACTAAATGATGGAGCGAATACAGCCCTCCCCAATATTCAGTCAGTGTGGCTAAAATGAATGTTGCTCACATACACAGGACTTAGATAATGTCATATCAACAGACTAGTGCTAGGAAATGCAGAATAGCATGCTGCTGCACAACTGAATTTGTCTCCCTGGCAACATTAGCATAATGCTACGTTTTCTTGCTAATATGTTGCTCTTGTTTTGCTTCTTAGCTACCTCTGCTGCTCTGACCCCACAGTCCAAAATGAGGCACACATTCAGCATCATATAAGTATTATCTGCATAAAGAGGATTAGAAACTTAAAGTGCAGAGAAGCTACTTGTACTTGTTCATGTTTACAAGGATGTAAACAACTGCTATCATCTTACTCTGAAAAAGTACAACACCTCCAGTGTATCCATTTTGCCAGAGGATCTTGTTTGGACCACAGGAAATGCAAAGAATTCCTCTACACCACTATATTAAATGTGTGGACAGCTAGCCCCATAAACAGTGTGTATGGGTTTTTATTCTGTAAGATGATGTTCACATTGGTGCGGAAACAGGAATAGCGCAGCAGGCTATATTACAAAAGGGAAGCTGATACATTGCAACAGAATGCTAGGATGATGTAATGTATTATGTAGCACGTTATCAGTCCCACCACAAAAGCTTTATCTAAAGTGTAACACGGCTTCGGTGTGAGGCTGACTCCGTAGTGTATTATTTGGGAGTAATGTTGTTCAACCACAAATATCTTGTGTCATGCAGCAGAGGGGTGGAAGAAACATTCTCTCTACAACCATTATAACGAAGTCCCAAATGTCATCCTCATACTTATTTCAAGAGCAAACGCAGAGAAACTACTCCAGAAATATTATGCTATCCCTTGCTGCATCTTTTAAAGCGGCCCTCAGTAGTAGAAACAATAAAAAACATTCTCAAATGCAATCTATTGGTCACATACACATGGTTAGCGGATGTTATTGCAAGTGTAGTGAAATGCTTGTGCTTCTATTTCCGACAGTGCAGCTAAATCTAGCAAGTAATATCTAACAGTTCCACAACAAATACCTACTATACACAAATCAAAGTAAATAATAATATATATAAATATATGGATGCACAATGTCATTATCAGAGTGGCATAGGCTATGATGCAATACATAGTATAGAATACAGTAGAAGTCAGAAGTTTACATACACCTTAGCCAAATACATTTAAACACAGTTTTTTTCACAATTCCTGACATTTAATCCTAGTAAAAATGCCATGTCTTAGGTCAGTTAGGATCACCACTTTATTTTAAGAATGTGAAATGTCAGAATAATAGTAGCGAGAATGATTTATTTCAGCTTTTATTTCTTTCACCACATTCCCAGTGGGTCAGAAGTTGACATACACTCAATTAGTATTTGGTAGCATTGCCTTTAAATTGTTTAACTTGGGTCAAACGTTTCGGGTAGCCTTCCACAAGCTTCCCATAATAAGTTGATATAGCTGATGTAACTGAGTCAGGTTTGTAGGCCTCCTTGCTCACACACGCTTTTTCAGTTCTGCCCACAAAATGTTCTATAGGATTGAGGTCAGGGCTTTGTGATGGCCACTCCAATACCTTGACTTTGTTGTCCTTAAGCCATTTTGCCACAACTTTGGAAGTATGCTTGGGGTCATTGTCCATTTGGAAGACCCATTTGCGATCAAGCTTTAACTTCCTGACATCATTTTACTTCCTCATGATGCCATCTATTTTGAGAAGTGCACCAGTCCCTCCTGCAGCAAAGCACCCCCACAGCATGATGCAGCCACCCCCGTGCATCACGGTTGGGATGGTGTTCTTCGGCTTGCAAGTAATCCCCTTTTTCCTCCAAACATAACAATGTTCATTATGGCGAAACAGTTATTTGTCCCCATGTGCGGCCTTTCAGGTTATGTTGATATAGTACTTGTTTTACTGTGGATATAGATACTTTTGTACATGTTTCCTCCAGCATCTTCACAAGGTCCTTTGCTGTTGTTCTGGGATTGATTTGCACTTTTCGCACCAAACTACGTTCATCTCTTGGAGACAAAATGCGTCTCCTTCCTGAGCGGTATGACGGCTGCGTGGTCCCATGGTGTTTATACTTGCGTACTATTGTTTGTACAGATGAACGTGGTACCTTCAGGCGTTTGGAAATTGCTCCCAAGGATGAACCAGACTTGTGGAGGTCTACAATGTATTTTCTGAGGTCTTGGCTGATTTCTTTTGATTTTCCCATGATGTCAAGCAAAGAGGCACTGAGTTTGAAGGTAGGCCTTAAAATACATCCACAGGTACACCTCCAATTGACTCAAATTATGTCAATTAGCCTATCAGAAGCTTCTAAAGCCATTACATCATCTTCTGGAATTTTCCAAGCTGTTTAAAAGGCACAGTCAACTTAGTGTATGTAAACTTCTGACCCACAGGAATTGTGATACCGTGAATTATAAGTGAAATAATCTGTCTGTAAACAATTGTTGGAAAAATTACTTGTGTCATGCACAAATTAGATTTCCTAACCGAATTGCCAAAACTATAGTTTGTTAACAAGACATTTGTGGAGTGGTTGAAAAACATGTTTTAATGACTCCAACCTAAGTCTATGTAAACTTCCGACTTCAACTGTACATATGAGATGGGTAATGCAAGATATGTTAACATGATTAAAGTCGCATTATTAAAGTGACTAGTGTTCTATTTATTAAAGTGGTCAGTGATTTTCAAGTCTGTATGTAGGCAGCAGCCTCTCTGTGCTAGTGATGGCTGTTTAACAGTCTGATGGCCTTGAGATAGAAGCTGTTTTTCAGTCTCTCGGTCCCAACTTTGATGCACCTGTACTGACCTAGCCTTCTGGATGATAACGGGGTGAACAGGCAGTGGCTCGGGTGGTAGTTGTCCTTGATGATCTTTTTGGCCTTCCTGTGACATCGGGTGCTGTAGGTGTCCTGGAGGTTAGGTAGTTTGCCCCCAGTGATGCGTTGTGCAGACCGCATCACCATCTGGAGAGTCCTGCGGTTGTGGGCGGTGCAGTTTCCGTCCCAGGCGGGGATACAGCCCGACAGGATGCTCTCAATTGTGCATCTGTAAAAGTTTGTGAGGGTTTTAGGTGACAGGCCAAATTTCTTCAGCCTCCTGAGGTTGAAGAGAAGCTCTTGCGCCTTCTTCACCACACTGTCTGTGTGGGTGGACCATTTCAGTTTGTCAGTGATATGTACGCAGACAAACTTAAAACTTTCCACCTTCTCCACTGCTGTCCAGTCGATGTGGATAGGGAGGTACTCCCTCTGCTGTTTCCTGAAGTGCACGATCATCTCCTTTGTTTTGTTGACGTTGAGTGAGAGGTTATTTTACTGACACCACACTCCGAGAGCCCTCACCTCCTCCCTGTAGGCTGTCTCATTGTTGTTGGTAATCAAGCCTACTACTGTTGTGTCGTCTGCAAACTTGATGATTGAGTTGGAGGCGTGCATGGCTACACAGTCATGGGTGAACAGGGAGTACAGGAGGGGGCTGAGCACACACTCTTGTGGGGCCCCAGTGTTGAGGATCAGCGAAGTGGAGATGTTGTTTCCTACCTTCACCACCTAGGGGCGGCACGTCAGGAAGTCCAGGACCCAATTGCACACGGTGGGATTGAGACCCAGGGCCTCAAGCTTAATGATGAGCTTGGAGGGTACTATGGTATTGAATGCTGAGCTATAGTCAATTAACAGCATTAAATGAGCTATTACGCTCATAATAACGGCTGTGAAATTAGGAGAAAAAAATTAGGACACACCCCTGGACCTACAGCGCTACCACCACCGCTTAGATTTACCATTGTGTTTGGTTTGTTAAAATGGAACCCATGGTGTTTCTTAGTGAATGTCCTGCACTTTGTCTAAACCATAAAGACTGGCTCTAGATCAGTCAAGGTGCTTCTGAGTAAATGTCCTGGGTTGTGATATGACACACGGCACTGATGTCACCACTGTTCCCTCTAAGCTGCTCCACGAGACTGAGAGAAGCACCAGATTGAACTTCACTCAACAACTTTCTAGATCAGTGGTCACCAACCGGTCAATCCGGATCGACTTGTCGATCTCCAAGGCATTCCTAGTCGATCGCCAAACATTTCTGAAAAAAATGTCCTGTGTTACTATCTTTTTTTATTTGTCTCGGGCTGTTGGCCGATTCAGCTGCCCTGCGCGCCGAACTGTTGCCATTTTGGACCATTTCATGTGTCTGAAGCCACATTAAAAAGGTCATACATTTTTACAGTTAAATTACGTCTTTAATATAAAACCCATTTTAAAAAATAGGATGTCCTGTGAAAAAAACGTGCCCCACTATTGAAATCAAATACCCGTCCAAATGATTTGTTCTGGCGCCGGCCCTGGTTGGCTACCCAATGTGAACGTCCCATTGTTGGCACGATAAGTATGAGAATCTTCCTCCAACCATGCAAAAAGGCCAATTCCAATCATCACAGTATAATAATGATAGTACGCCAATTTCCCCAGACGCCATTTCTCCACCATCCTTAAAGCTCATTTTCCCTAGTGGTTGTAGGGCGCATTGCTAGAGCCTACATAAAAATACAAATAAATCTATTGATTAATCAAGGTCTTTTCTTCTTCGATTTTGCACCTGGCAAAGACCCTCCCCCTCAGGCATGTTTGTTTTTGTTTTGGAGGACTTCCACACTTGCACTAGCCTGGTTGTCGTCTCTGTTCAGCTATTACATTCCACTCCTGTCATTTGTGAAAGAGACTGGCCATTCGCTAATCTTCAAATATGAACATTCTAGAATTACTGAAGTCGAGGAGATTAGAGGATTTCAACATAATTCAATAACCATCACAGCTATCATCCAATCACAATGATTATGCAAATTAGACTGATAGGAAAATATTCCAACATAACTCATGATCTTGATTCGGAAACATTCTAACATTGGGCATTCTGACATAATACATTTCATTATAAACATAAACATTGGGCGCAGGGAGAACCGAGGATTCCCGTTTATTGCATTTTTACCTCCAGCCAATGTGATCACATCACACAAGAGAAGCTCTCGCCATTCAAATTTCCCCGCCACTTCATTGTGAATGCTGTAAGCTATTTTATATACAGCAAGCAAGAGCAAGGTGCTTCTTTACTTGAATATATACACTGAGTTTACAAAACATTACGAACATCCTTTTGCCCTCAGGGCAGCCTTAATTCGTCGGTGCATTGACTCTAAAAAGGTGTCGAAAGTGTTCCACAGGGATGCTGGCCCATGTAGACTCCAATGCTTCCCACAGTTGTGTCAAGTTGGCTGGATGTCCATTGGGTTGTGGACCATTCTTGATATACACGGGACACTGTTCAGCGTGAAAAACCTAGCAGCGTTGCAGTTCTCTGACACACTCAAACCGGTGTGCCTGGCACCTACTACTATACCCCGTTTAAAGCTAGGCACTTAAATATTTTGTTGCCCATTCACCCTCTGAATGACACACATACACAATACGTCTCAAATGTCTGAAGGCTTAAAAATCCTTCTTTAACCTGTCTCCTCCCCTTCTTCTACACTGATTGAAGTGGATTTAACAAGTGACATCAATAAGGGATCATATCTTTCACCTGGATTCACCTGGTCAGTCTATGCCATAGAAAGAGCAGGTGTTCGTTATGTTTTGTACACTCAGTGTATATTTTTTAATTGCTCAAAATAAGTGACCAAACTATATTGTTACTTCTGTGACACGCATTGGGCTAGGCTACTGGTTCAAGAGCTATAAGAGGAATAGAGAGAGGTTGGAGAGAGAGAGGCCAGTGGAGATGGAATAAGGCATATGCAAAACCCTGTAGACAGATTCTTCAAGAACCGAGAGAAAGGAAAGAAAAACAATAGCTAAGCCAACGCTATAACATATTTGCCAAGCGGTCCGTCATTGGGTCCCCCGTTCTACTCCATTGTCTAATCCCACTATTGAGGCCACAAAAGGACACAGTGGGTTAACAAGATGAATGGGCTGTTACCTCCGAGCTGCTAAAAGGCAACCTGACCAATTTATTTGAGTGACCTCCACTGTTGCCAGAGAAGGGCCCTAACCTCTATTGCAAGCCCGCGTGCCAGATCAATACACCACACAGGGTCCCATGCTGGGATTTGGCTTGGGTCAGGTACCGGCAGCTAGCGGTTTTATTTTTAACTCTTACTGTTACCAGGTAAGTTGACTGAGAACATATCTCCAGTAACGGTATGGGGAAGAGTTGCAGGGGAGAAGGTCAATCAAACCACATTACAATAAATCAAATCAAATTTTATTGGCCACATGTGCCGAATACAACAGGTGCAGACATTACAGTGAAATGCTTACTTACAGCCCTTAACCAACAGCACATTTATTTTTTATAAAAAAGTAAAATAAAACAACAACAAAAAAGTGTTGAGAAAAAAAGAGCAGAAGTAAAATAAAATAACAGTAGGGAGGCTATATATACAGGGGGGTACCGGTGCAGAGTCAATGTGCGGGGGCACTGGCTAGTTGAGGTAGTTTAAGTAATATGTACATGTGGGTAGAGTTAAAGTGATACTAGACAAAGTGATACTAGACAGAGGCTAGACAGAGACTGCTGAAAGTGACTAAATAACCTAAATATGCCCTTGTAGACTCTAGTTAATATCATGCGCAAAACCATATACATTCGTAAATATAGTGAATTTACCCCTTTAAGAAGTAAACCATTCAAAGTGAAACGACTTCAATCGACTGCATTACAGATTCTGTTTCATGTTTGTTTCGTTATTCAGTTATTATAAAAGGCAATGCTTCAATGGCCTGGTGGTGGAGGGCTATGTTGGAGTTGACTTCAGACATGTAGGATATATAGGTCTGCTGACAAGGGAGTGCAGTTTTCTCTGAAAATGAATTGGTCACGCAATATACAGTTTCAACCGTTGCACTCCAATCTATATCTGCAAAGGGCTTAGGTTGCCATTGGCGACTTGATTAATTGAGAACAGACTGTTATTTGAGTAACCCCTCCATCGTCATGACATAATTCTGTCCTGGGAGCTGAAGTGACCAGTTTCATGATACTGGGACAAATGTTTTATGTATTCTGATACCATTCATTTTTAAATCACAACCAGAATACTCCTCTCCAAACCACTTCCAAGCCACTATGGGCTGAAAGGCTTCCCTTACATTACAGTATGTGTAGCTTGAACATCTTTCTAAACTAGCCCAAGATCCTGTCTTAGAATATAAAATATATTATATATATATATATATATATATATATATATATATATATATATATATATATATATATATATATATATATATATATATATATATATATATATATATATATATATATATATATATATATATATATATATATATATATATATATATATATATAGCCAGGGGACATACAGAGATATACAGTCAAAGGGGAATAGAGATTCTTCACATTTAAGGCTTGAAGATGTTCAGTATCACTCGCCCTGTGCTTCTGTGTGTGTGCGTGTTTGCGTGAATGAGCGCATGCTTGCGTGCGTGCGTATGTGGGTTTCTGCAGGAAAAGGGCTGTACTTGAGTGTAAAAGATAAAGATTATGAGAAGCGGAAGACACTACAGTATAATGAGTTTGACAATGAAAGTGACACTGTCCTCCCTTTGGTCACCGTCATGTGATCAATCATCTCAATGGCTCATTCTATTTCCTCCTTTGTACGCTGACCCTTCTCTCGCATGTAAAGTGTGTGTGTACGCGTGTATGGGTCCACATGCCTGAGTGTGTGCAGACGTAGTCTCCAATCCAGACTCCTTATATCAGAGTACATCAAAGGGGATGTTTTCTGTTTGATGATGAACGTAAATCGTTTGACGTTTTCAAATACCACTGCATGAATATTCACAGCATGCATGTCCTCGGACTATCAGACTGATCTTAATGTGCATTCTCCTCATGTGAATAATGTTTAAAACCTGCCAAGTCTGTAATAAGATTTTTTAAATCACTCTTTATAGCTGCTTTTATGCTTCCATCAATTATTATCTTATCAACACATCATGGATACAAAGTATTATAATGGCTAGCCAACCATGTTTCTTTCAGATCAATATCTCCGCTCATTGGAGAAGAGTTGTAATTTAAAACATATGCGTTTATAGTCGACATGGGAGCGTCAATAAGCGTCAAGGTGATTTGGCCGTTTGACAAGTAGTCTTTACCCGTGGCATTTGATTTGCTCTCATGTCTACAAAAGCTATGATTGCTACAGCAATAAAATGCAGTGCATCAACAGGGGAAAAGCCACCATCGATCGGAATTAGATCTGAACATGTTTCACTTGAGTAAATGCTAATGATGCCAAGCAAAGTAGATCTAGACAGTTATATATACACACAGCACAGCCTTCAACACACAGCCTGAATCCGTTTCCTTGCCATGTGTTGAGAAATAGACACCTAACTGTTTCCATGTTGGTGGCTAATACTGCTACTCCATTAGGCTGCCTGTTGAAATGAAATTAGCAATTTCTCTTGAGTACAGTCAATAGCAGGTCTGGTAATTGAAAATGCTAGAGTAGGTCTTGATTAGAATAGCATGCTGTGCAGTCTGGTCTGGTGTATGCAACTGCTTACCAACAATGACAAGAGCAATCGGTTAGGACAGCCGGGTTCAATTCCACTGTAAGCACACAGGATTAATTGAAATTCAATTTACAACATGTAAAACAAAACTATTTTAGAAATTAAGAGGTCATCAATGTATGAATTGGGTATCAATCTTCTCAAAGTGAAGCCCTTTGCTCCACTAGTCTTCTCATAGAATTGACAGAAGTTCAGTTTCAATTGAATTGATCCTTTAACCGATGAAACAGCAAGGAAATCTTCCCCACCAAGCTCTCTCTGTTCTCCACCTAAATTGAAAGCATTGTGGGTTCAGGAGATGGATGAGCATGCTACACTGTCCCATAAACATTGTCGCGGCCCCGACAAAAGGTAGACGCAACTCTTCTGAGAGGGAGCAGTCAATGAGACAGAAGAGGAGAAAATAAAGACGATACATCAAATGGAACACCTCGCTTGGCTTGCAATTTGATGTGGCAGGCGTTCAGGTCGTGAGGATCTGTGGCTCAAACACAGTGACACATTCTCAGCTCTCTGGGAAGATGTGAACACTTGCTTTGTATCCAGATAGGAGTTTTCTTCTAAACACATCACAGATGATCAGACCCTTTGACCAAACTTATTTATTCTGTATATTCACAATTTATTGAGGTGCTTTCATACACCCACCCAACCGCTCTCTGGTGCGTGCTATGCTTTCTTCTCATGTGATTCAATTGAGTGGTGTGTAAAAATGGCAGGTATCTTAGATGGCTGTCTTGTTTAGAAAAATTTGACTTTTTTTACAATTAGTGCACTGAAAATGTCACAGACACATAACATTAATAACATGATAAAACAGCTGTTAGAACTGTCTTGAAGACGTCGGTTCAGAAGGCATTGGATTATTGTCGACAGTATGCTTTGGCACAATCGTCTCAATTCATTTGTTTCACCATAATTAGATGCAAATCAGACAATTACCCATCATCAGGGTCAACACAACAACAAACAAACTAACATTGCAACCAAAAAAGTTACTCTGTAAATCCGGACCTAAATTCTCTGGATTCTTTTGGGACGAAACACGGCCAGCAAAGACCATCTTTAATCTTAGTCTTCTTTCTCTTGGACCAGGATATTAACAGTTTCAGATGCTATGCACCGACAGTCTACCAAGACTCTAGTAGTCCTATGTGTCTCGCACTGCCCAGAACGGTGCGAATAACAATGAAATATTGAGTTCATTTATTAATAAGTGGAGATGAACGCCCCTTTGAAGCGGCTTCCACATGCATATTCAGTTGATGGAAACCTTTGGATGGGTAATTTCTCTTAGCTGCTTCATTAAATAGTAAAAGTCGAAAGTGTAATGCTTCATGACAAAAAGAGAAGAAAATAAAAAAAATGAAAGGAGGTGTCAGATGCGAGATATAAATAACACGATAACTAATCAACAATGCGGTTGTTGATTGGCGCATGACCCGTCAAGATCCAAACCTCTTTTATCATTCACAAAGAAACACAGAAATAGGGTTGAGAGACTAACAAACAAACACAACTGTAGGAAAAGTTACCCGTGGTTATGGTTTAATTAACATTGGAGAACTCGGGGCATCTTGCCGCACCTTTCTAACGGGTGGTAGATTAGCTACCTGTGAACACAACATAGCACGTATTGTTTACTTTCCCTATGATTAAAATAATATGGGGAAAGTGGGTGAGATTAAAGTCACAGCGGGGAGTCGCACTAACAAGACCCAATCAGCGGCAGCCCTCCAGACATCTCCAAAAGAGATGCCAAAGGAGAGAGGCTGCGGGGGGGTAGGAGACCAGTTCAGAGCTCTCTAGTCGCAGGAGGACCTTTTGAAGTCAGCTAATTCCATGCGCTTTCTGAGCCACAGAGATTGGGTGGTTCGTGCATTGCATGTTACATCTGCAACAAAGATGGTGGAAAAAGTGATAAGAAAGCACCTTGTTAGGTGCCTCAAATGTCTTGTTTTACTCCCATTACAGGTTGTCAATAAGTTATTTGGAATGACATTACATGGCATCTTATGAATAATGTGGGGCTTTAAAAAAATAGATGAGAACACAGAAATTGAAAGGAAATGTGTGAACAAGCAGGTGGGAACATTCATCGTTTCAATCAATACCCTTGCATCCATTTATCTTCCACACGTTTTTTTCCATCCAATCAATCAAATGTAAATGTCTTTTTATAAAGCCCTTTTTACATCGCAGTTGTCACAAAGTACATAGTTGGAGATTATATTTTCTTAGATAATGTTATATAAGCCAAAGAGGGTGGGTCTGGGAGAGCTCACCAAGAGGTACTTAAGAGAGGCGAAAGATCCACGTCTCAGATCCACGTCAACTCAAGAGTTGTATGGAATATCCGTCTTGAACATGACTGAAATATGAATTGATTGAGTCTGAACAGAAAATATTTCCTTTGTACCATTTACCCTTCCTATAATGCTCTAGCCATTTGACGAAAGTCCTTGGATAATCAACCACTATCATCTGCCTCTTTCTTGTGTACCTTTGGTAATACCTATTGAAAAGTATAGTGATACTGTAGCAAAACACTGTACATATTAGATGACAATACAGGCAACTATGGTAAACATATTTTCTATGCTTTTTGAGAGCATTAAAGATAAAAAAGTACTCCTCAAATTAGACCAACAGTAGCAAAGACTTAAGCATTCAAAACTGCTCCAAGAACAACCCTGAGACCATGGCTGATGTGCAGAAAATATAATACCACAAAGACATTAACAAATACTGTATTCTGTATTTATTTTCTTAGTCAACCTTGTGTTCTTGAACGTAGCCCTGTTTCTTTGTGTTCTTGAACGTAGCTCTGTCTTTCATTTTTGTTCATTGATTTCACCTGTGTTAGTTACTCACCTGGTCTCATTAGCTCCTTATTTAGTTCATTCTGTTTGTGCCTTGTGAGATAGTGTTCGTTTTGACTCTACTAAGCCTTTTCCTAGCTCGTTTATGAGAACCAGTTATAGTCTTCAGTCCTAGTTTTGATTCTCCTGCCTGTTTGCCTACCTGTGTATGACCATTGCCTGCCTGTGACCACGATTCCTGCCTTTTGCGAAGGCGAAATAAACACCTGCCGCGCTCTGCGCGTGAATCTACACCTTTTTCTCCCTGAGTATTCATTACAATAAGTAATAGACAATAACTTAACTTCAAAGTAAACCAGTTGGAGGCAAACCATTGTACTTTCTTTAAAATCAGTGATGAATGCTGGATAAATGCCAAGTTCACTGTAAGCAATATTACACACTGAATGTGCCTAACATTCTACACATAACAATAGCAAAAAAACTGTTTTTATATAGCTGTATAGAGTGCTTTTCAATTCAGTACATACCCTTTCTAAATCAAAATAAAAGAGTGATTTATCACTTAAAGTGGAAATGCCAGCGTTTAGCAACATTAAATCAGATTTGAAAATATCTAAGCGAGCACTTAAATATTTTCACGATTTCATACTTTCATAGAATGTTTGGGAATTATGTAAGTAAGGCATTTGTGAAAATTCTATAGCAACATAGAGTGGGAATGTGGCCATGCGTTTGGACAATTAAGACACTGCAGGAAATAAAACCTAATAAAAACATGTCAGTCTTGTCCAGGACTCTACACAGACCGGTGCGCCACAGCCAAATCAGAGCTACAGTAGGCCTATATGCAAATAAGCAATTTGCCACACGGGCCTGCCATCATTCATTTTGAACTGGACTGTGTGTTTACAGGCAGTAGCAACAGCGCGACTTTAGACCATTAGAAAGCATTTGCCAAAAGCCACGAAATACATCTGAATGGTTTTCTGGAAATATGTAAATACCATGGGAGTCCTCTTACATTTGGGAACTTTCCAGTCATATTGATCAAACAACTATGAACAGGTAGGCTCTCTCTCCCTCCCTAATATCAACAACTAATGTTAGACAGAGCGAGATGAGCTAAAATCGAATGAGGCAAGAGTAGATAAACCCTCTCAAACTTTTTCAGCTTGTAGTTGACCGTCAAAACTACACTGTTAATAGATTGGGAATTGTAGACTGCTCGCCCTTCTGCAGCTTGCCTGCCAATGCATGCTTGTCCCAACCCACGTTTTGACAACTGAATGGGAACTGCCTGCACGCCCTTTTGATCATATCAAACACATTTGATTGACAACTAAGAGATATGCATTCTAACTGTGGGTAACAGTCGTTCAAGTTCAGCATAGTTAGTTAGCTAGCAAAGCGATTCACATTTCTTGCTAGCTAACTAAATGACACCGGCATCTCTAGTTGTAGCCACTGAAAAACGATATGAGGGGAAAAAGTCAGTCACTCACCCACTTGTCCAATGCTGAGATCCTCCCAGCAGCTTGCTAGCTTGTTTGGCTCCATGTTTTTAGCTTGTTAAATTGCTACATAAATAGATACACTAGTCTATTAGCCACGTTATGACTAACTTGTGATCATTGCCCTTGCTAGTTTGATTGTATTGACATTCCCAACCTTAGTTACATTTGTCGGTTTAGTCCAAAATATTGAGTAATTGAAACTGAAACAGTGCATCCTAATAAGTGGAGGCCGCAAACAATGTACCAGGCCAGGTGTGATTTACAACCTGATCGCAATATTTTTGGACTACCAAGAAATCTATTGGTGAATTATATTAATCATATATTGAACTGTATCCATCTATTCTTCAAACAATACCTTACTGTACATCATCAAATCAAATCAAATCAAATTTTATTGGTCACATGCGCCGAATACAACAGGTGCAGACATTACAGTGAAATGCTTACTTACAGCCCTTAACCAACAGTGCATTTATTTTAAACAAAAAAGTAAGAATAAAACAACAACAAAAAAGTGTTGAGAAAAAAAGAGCAGAAGTAAAAAATAAAGTGACAGTAGGGAGGCTATATATACAATAGAATAAAGTGACAGTAGGGAGGCTATATATACAGGGGGGGTACCGTTGCATAGTCAATGTGCGGGGGCACCGGCTAGTTGAGGTAGTTGAGGTAATATGTACATGTGGGTAGAGTTAAAGTGACTATGCATAAATACTTAACAGAGTAGCAGCAGCGTAAAAAGGATGGGGTGGGGGGGCAGTGCAAATAGTCCGGGTAGCCATGATTAGCTGTTCAGGAGTCTTATGGCTTGGGGGTAGAAGCTGTTGAGAAGTCTTTTGGACCTAGACTTGGCACTCCGGTACCGCTTGCCGTGCGGTAGCAGAGAGAACAGTCTATGACTAGGGTGACTGGAGTCTTTGACAATTTTGAGGGCCTTCCTCTGACACCGCCTGGTATAGAGGTCCTGGATGGCAGGGAGCTTTGCCCCAGTGATGTACTGGGCCGTACGCACTACCCTCTGTAGTGCCTTGCGGTCAGAGGCCAAGCAGTTGCCATACTAGGCGGTGATGCAACCAGTCAGGATGCTCTCGATGGTGCAGCTGTAGAATTTTTTGAGGATCTGAGGACCCATGCCAAATCTTTTTAGTCTCCTGAGGGGGAATAGGCTTTGTCGTGCCCTCTTCACGACTGTCTTGGTGTGTTTGGACCATGATAGTTCGTTGGTGATGTGGACACCAAGGCATTTACAGTCAAATAGAACCTATTTCAAATAGAACCTATTTTTAAAACCTCTTATAAAGTTGGTTTTGTAGCATAAACTGGGAATTTGATATTGTTGACTGATATGATTGTCTGTTTGTTTCATATCTTCAAAGTAGTTAAAACGCTGTCAGTTCCACTTTAAATCAATATATTTGTTTCCCCCTTTTTTGATGCACAGAAGATCTCCCTTCAAAAGAATACCACAGTCTCAAGTTTAGGGTTTCGAGCAAGATCATTGCACTTCAAACCATTGAACCCACTTAATCAGCTATTGTGTGTTCTCGTTCAAACACTGTGGAATTTCTTAGCAAAATCTCTGACCGACTCTTTACAAAGCTATCTTTGATTACACGCTAGCCCATGGGGAAACTTTATAAAACTCCCCTGCGGAGAAGGCTAGGTGACTACCAACCACTCAATTGGAAGACCAAATTCTTATCCACAAGAGGACATGAAACATGCCTTTCATCCTCAAACAAAGCTGCACATGCCCTTTCTTGCCCCTCCAAATACCACTTGCACCAATCAGAACCCACCATTCATCGCTACCACAAATGAAAGTGATTTCCTGAGCACCAATGAAAGACTATAACACACTGCTGACTAGGATGAACATTTGTTGTGATTTTTTTTTTTAAACTTCATACTTAAACAAAACCTCCACAAAACAGGAATTAGGGGGCTCACAATTAACAAATAAAGGTGTGGCAGACTCACCGATTTCGTTGTCTGACTTATTGTCAATTTCCGTGTCTGTGAGGGTAAGGGCTGAGTTGGAGCGACTAGACAGGCACGAGCTTTGGCCTGACTTGGCACCCCTGCCCCAGAGAGCCATGGTGCGTTCTGTGGATGCGGCCTCATGATTCTCTGTGGGGACCGTTCTTCTGGAGTAGCGACCAAGGGGGTGCGAGAGGCCCGTTTCAGGGCAGAGGGCCAGGCCTCTGCGTGTGGAAGGCTCACATATCCCAAGTTGCCTCAGCGAGAAGGCCTGTCCTGTAAAACCAAATACGTTTTTAAATAGCAGCCTGATCATTTAACAATGTTTCAAACCCCAATCCTAAACCCAGAATATCTGCCATTGTGTCACGGTGTGTAGCTTTTAACATTTGTGTGACTCTTAAAAATTACTGTTCTTAGAAGGGCAATAGGCCTAACTCAAATAGAGACCTCACAAAAACAAAAAACAACCAGTAAAATCAGAAGACACTTCACACCAATGGACATATTGTGCATTCAATTAAAATTGAACTGACAGCATTTGAACTACTTTTCAGATATGAAACAAACAGACAATCATCATTTCAGTAAAAAATAACAAATTCCCAGTTTATGCTACTATTTAACTCAACATTCCATGACGTACACTAAGGCATTGTTGGCAGAATAGATGGATGCAGTTCACTGCATGATTAATATAATTCACCAATACATTCCTAGGTAGTCCAAATAATATTGCTTTCAGGTTGTAAATCACAGCTGACATGATACATAGTTTGCTGCCTCTATTCGAGATGCACGTTTCAGTTTCAATTAATCTATATTTTGGACAAAATTGACGAATGTAACTAAGGCTGGGAAATGTCAATACATTCAAACTAGCAAGGGCAATGATCACAAGTCAGTCATAACGTGGCTAATAGGGTAGCGTATCTATTTATTTAGCAAGCTAAAAACACAGAGCCTTACATTAGCTAGATAGCTAGCTGCTAGGAGGATGTCATGTAATGTAATGTCATTGGAGGAGTGGGTGAGTGACTGACTTTTTCCCATCATATTGTTTTTCGGTGGCTATACACAGCTAGAGATGCAGGTGTCATTTAGTTAGCTAGCAAGAACTTGAACGTGCAACAGCCACTAGATATGACCGGTGTCAGTAAACATAGGCAAAAAAAATTAATAGTTAGTCACGAACACTGTAGATAACATGTAAACAGCCTAACCAGCTATGCTACGGTGAGTAAAATGGTCAGAGTGAGGTATTATCTCATTTGTGTCTGGAAGTAGCTAGCTAGCAAGCTAGTCAACTTTAGCCAGTTAGCTTGGGTGTTTGGTTGGGACAAGAATGAATGCACTGGCAGGCAAGCTGCAGAAGGTCAAGTAGGCTACAATTCCCCATCATTTATCAGTGCAATTTTGACAGGCAACTAGCTGAAAAGGTTTGAGAGGGTTTATCTAATGTTCCTTCGTTAGATTTTAGTTCATCTTGCTCTGGCTAGCATTAGCTGTTGATCTTCATGTTGAGGTGCATAACTGAGGGAGAGCGAGCCTACCTTTTCATGGTTGTATGATCAATAGGACTGTAAAGTTCCCAAATGTAAGAGGACTATATATTTGCAGAAATCCATTCAGGTGTATTTTGTGGCTTTGGCGAATGTGTTCTAATGATCTAAAGTCGTGCTGTTGCAACTGCCTGTAAACACAAAGTGAATGATGACAGGCCTGTGTGGCAAATGGCTTGTTTGCATAAAGGCCTACTAATACAATTTCATGTTGCTAAAATGCTGTCAGTTCCACTTTAAGATAGAATTAGAAAGGAATTTTGTTGCTTTGAAGATTATCGGGACTGACCTTACACTTGAACCTAAAAAAACAGTCTAAAAACAACATTCCTTTAGAGTACTCAAGGAAAAGAGGATCCCACTCATTGTATACAAATTGTAAATTGGAACAGTTCCACGGTTCTGTGTCTTCTTAATAGTTTGTAAATCTGGATTTAAAGTGGGGATTTAATATAGAAACAAAAGGTGAAAAATAGATGCAAGGAAATTTACACTGTCAATGCTGGATTGAGTAAATACAAATTATCTACACCAAAAATCTATAATCAATGTTCAAAGTACTTTTCACTAAAGTAACATTTCTTAATGTGTGGACAGAACTTAATTATACCAAGTAATAGAAATGATTGTACAGTCTAAATTATTTTCTAAAATGTATTTTTTGGAATATATACAGTCAAAGTATTCCATTAATATTTGTATTATTTTTTATTATTCTAGGGGTACGTTTGAGAATGTAATGTCATGCTGCATAAGATTACACACATGTATTTTACCCATATAACATTTAGAAATACCATTGCAGACAATGATTAATATAAGTACAATGGCAATTAATAAAATCAATTTTAAAAACTTTTCTTGCGTTTACATTTCGTGTACTGGTTATTCCACAGTGAAAATAAAAACAAGTGAAATTGACAAAGAACATTGTAAGGTAAAAACTGCAGCAGAGCAATAAGATACATTGACAATATTCTATGTGATGTAACACACTTCATAAGATAAGTAAAATGTATAGTTTTAGGTTTTTATTAAGGTCCAAGTTCTAAACAGATAAATACTTTGAAATGCAAAACATTTCACATAATTTCTAATTAAACTGAATCATTCAGTATTTGGAGTTGTGATTTACATTTGAACAAGGACATGTTGTTCAAATACAAAGTACTAATTTCGCCATCATGCTCCAACTGAATTATCATTGAGGTGATAAATCCAAATCGTTCATTACCTTTTCATTAAAAGTCCTAATTTGATCTAGAAGTAAAGGGAAAACTAACATACGTCCCACAGCCTAATTAGAACGCCATTAACTTCCAGCTGGCGCCAATTAGCAGAAATCTATGAGAAATATGCCAGGAATTATGTGTTGTTCATATTAGATTATGACATTTTTTTTCTTATTATGAACATTTCCTGCCAATTGCCAACAACCAATTAAAAAAGGTGAGTTATTTGTTCAGCAGTTCAATAGGTAATTATCATTGGTATGTGAAGTGGAGCTGGATAATTTCGTTTGGATGTGTACATAGTTCAGGCACAGATCGAAAAGATCTCTACTTTTCATCATGGATTAATAAAAACCTAAAGTGACAAGCTATGAATGCTGGTAAATTGATCATGCAAGAAGATAAAGACCACCATCAGTTTTCAAGGAAACCCATGGGATGCCCTACCTAAGACAAAACATCAGACTTACTAATACAGTATAAAAAATCTTTCCTATGTCAATGAGTTCAATTGTAGACGATTCATTTCAATTCTTGCGACATTATATTTTTTACCAAACTCCATGTGCTCCCAAGTTATGTTTAAAAAATACACGTATGAAATCAATCAAATCAAAACTAATCTAAACAAATTATATCTATACAATTTGTCTATTATTAAGCATCCTTTCATATAATTGGAATAGAGTTGTGACTGTACTGACCTGGCCTGCTATAGTCATTCGTCTCCTGGTGGACCATCTCCTTGACTCGGCCTGAGAATAGCAGCCGGGCGGGGTCATGGTCATAGGCCTGCAGTGTCTCGCTAGAGCTGTAGGACTTCTGGGTAGGCACCCGGCAGGCCCCTTCTCTGTCTGTCGATGATGCGGTGTAATGCGGTTCCAGATCCCTCTCCCTTTCGCGGTCTCTCTCCCGGTCTCTCTGGCTCTTGGAGAGCGAGCAGAAGGGCCGCTGCTCCTTCACCCGTTCCATGCTGCCTGCATACTGTGTCCTCCCCGGTTCTCTCCTGAGACAATCGCTTTGGGATATTCCGCTCCACTTCCACCTCTGTCTATCCGTCTGTATTTCTGTCTACCTGGACAGAGAGGGGGGGGAGATGAGAAGCTCAGATAACACTAATCCGCCCACTTAATCTTCAAAAGCCCACACTCACACCCACCACAGCACCATCTCTCAAACCCCACCCGTAAGCCATTCCATGCATGAATTCCCCTCCATAAAGCAGATCTCCTCTCACTGACTCACTCTCCCACTTTCTTTTATATGAGGTAGACGTTAATTTAGACACTAATTAGCCACTACCGTTAAGTGTAGAGCGTGCAAAGGGTGGATTTTCACTGGTGAGGATTTCGGTAAAATGGGGACAGACGTGGGAAGAAAGAATAAAACGAATCTGTGAAAACCCCAAGCAGAGAGTGAGTGGTGAAAATCCCTGGTATGCTGCTCAGGTGTTTAATACCAACTGCTCCCACTCGTTCCCGAAATACCACACTTTCATTTCTGTCTTGGCTCGGCTGGAAGCCCAAAGACAGGTGTATCAGACACCCTCACCTTTCCTCTACTGAAACTGAAACTTTGTTTTACATCAATCATCAAAATGTTTTAATGATGCCTTGTGCATGTTATGATATGGGAGACTACCTGGATATCCTTTCCTGGGATACTTCCAGAAGCATTAGAGGTAGAGGATGGATCCAAGGGTTATGATTAATAATAATAATAATAATAATAATAAATAATAATAATAATAATAATATTTGTATAGCACTTTCAATATGAGTAACAAATTGCTTCACATCATAAAATATAATACAATTAAAATACTAACAAAGAAACAAAGACATGAAGAAGGAGAATGAAAAAAGATAGCCAATAAAAATCATATACTGAACTCATACATTAAAAGCATCTTTATAAAAGTGTGTCTTCAGCAGGGATTTAAAAAGAGGCACTGAATCTGCAAGCCTGATCTCCTCTGCCAGACCATTCCAAAGTCTAGGGGCCCTAATGGCAAATGCCCGGTTTCATTTAGTTTTCAAACTAGACTTTGTAATGGTCAATAGTGCCCTGCCAGAGGATCTCAGGCTGCAACCTGGCTCGTAGGGGGATAAAAGATCAGAGATACAGGATGGGGCTGAACCAAGCATGAAACGTGATTAATACAATTGTTTCATGTACACTCAAAGTGACTGGTAGCCAGTGTAGAGAAGCTAAAATGGGGTATGATATAGTTACATTTTCTGGTGCCTTCTAAAAGCCGTGCTGCAGCATTTTGAACTAACTGTAGACGATGAAGTGATTTCTGACTGAGACATGTATACAATGACTTACAGTAATCTAGGGGTGAATATATAAAAGCATGTATAACATTCTCCAGATAAGTGACCAAGATAAAAAGACTTGACTTTAGCTATATTCCTTAGATGATAAAAACAGGACAACCTTCTTTACATGCAGCTCAAGGTTTAGGTCAGGGTCAAAGAAGATACCAAGGTTTCTGGCTGTAGGCTTTAAATTGATGGACAAATGACCAAGGCTATTTACAATCAGGGTTCTAGCAAGGTGGGGTTGGAAAGGAGCCAGAAGTCAGGGAGCTATTTACAATAGACAGAATGTTGGTGACAACAGTAGGCATAACCTCTTTTAGTAGTCTAGTAGGGTTCATGTCCAAGGGGCAGCAGGAGGTCTTCATGTGATCTACAGTATCAAGGAGGGACTCAAAGGATATTTGCTCAAAGGAGCAAAGGGAAGCAGTAGACAGTAGATTCTTCTATAAAGAATCACAAAAACTGTTCACAGATCATTTCTCATCAGATCCTTCATTATACTTGAAGTGTGCAACTTTCTAAGTACACTTTAAGGCACAAGTATAGTCATTTAACAAGGTGATACTGGCAAACAGTGTATTCTTGGTTTTAACTGGTGCCACACAGTCTAAAGTAGCCTGACATGTCATTGAAACTGTTCAGCAAATCATCGATGATGACACAGAACAGGATCAGTAGTATAGGATGAAAAAGCAAATAAATAAATAAATAAAGCAGGTAAATGTATTAGCAGTTGTGGAGAAGAATGTTGTGAGAGCGAGTGGGGACATACACATTTTTAGGAGGAGAAGAAAGCATTTTCAAAACAATGCTGAGATGGTCAGACACACACATCAATAGCTTCCAAGTTATCAATATTTAGATCATCATGAGATCAAGAGTATGGTCTTTGTTGTGTGAAGGCCCTGTGGCATATGGCAAAGTTAAAGGATTCTAACAGGTTAAGAAACTCCCCAGCTAGTGCATTACTTGGGCAACACACATGAATGTTTAGATCTCGAAGTATAACAACCCTGTCATATTTAGGCGTAACCAAATATAGCAGGTGAGAGAATTCTGCAGTGAACAAACTTTTAGGTTTAGGAGGGCAGAACACTAAAATACACAAGGTGGGAAAATTATAACCTACATGACCAAAATTATGTGGACACCTGCTCATCGAACATCTCATTCCAAAATCATGGGCATTAATATGGAGTTGGTCCCCCCTTTGCTGCTATAACAGCCTCCACTATTCTGGGAAGGCTTTCCACTAGATGTTGGAACATTGCTGTGGGGACATTGCTGTTGGGAGTTTAGGCCTGGCTCGCAGTCAGTGTTCCAATTCATCCCAAAAGGTATTCAATGGGGTTGAGATCAGGGCTCTGCGCAGGCCAATCAAGTTCTTCCACACCGATCTCGACAAACCATTTCTGTATGGACCTCGCTTTGTGCACAGGGGCAGTGTTATGCTGAAACAGGAAAGGGCCTTCCCCAAACTGTTGCCACAAAGTTAGAAGCACATAATCGTCTAGAATGTCAATATATGCTGTAGCGTTAACATTTCCCTTCACTGGAACGAAGGGGCCTAGCCCGAACCATGAAAACAGCAAAACACCATTATTTCTCCTCCACCAAACTTTACAGTTGGCACTACGCATTGGGGCAGTTCTCCTAGCATCTGCCAAACCCAGATTAGTCCGTCGGACTGCCAGATGGTGAAGCATGATTCATCACTCCAGAGAACGCGTCTCCACTGTTCCAGAGTCCAATGGCGGCGAGCTTTACACCACCCCAGCCGACGCTTGGCATTACGCATGGTGATCTTAGGCTTGTGTGCGGCTACTCGGCCGTGGAAACCTATTTCATGAAGCTCCCGACGAACAGTTATTGTGCTGACGTTGCTTCCAGAAGCCGTTTGGAACTTGGTAGTGAGTGTTGCAACCGAGGACAGACGATTTTTACGCGCTACCAGCTTCAATACTTGGCGGTCCCGTTCTGTGAGCTTGTGTCGCCTACCACTTCGCGGCTGATCCGTTGTTGCTCCTAGACGTTTCCACTTCACAATAACAGCACTTACAGCTGACCGGGGCAGCTGTAGCAGGGCAGACATTTGACGAACTGACTTGTTGGAAAGGTGGCATCCTATGATGGTGCCACGTTGAAAGTCACTGAGCTCTTCAGTAAGGCCATTCTACCGCCAATGTTTGTCTATGGAGATTGCATGGCTGTGTGCTTGATTTTATACACGCGTCAGCAACGAGTGTGGCTGAAATTGCCGAATCCACTAATTTGAAGGGGTGTCCACATACTTTTGTATATATAGTGTATAGTGTGCCTTCAGAAAGTATTCCCACCCCTTGATTTTTCAAAAAAAAATTGTTACAACCTGAATACAAAAAACTGATTAAATTGAGATTTTGTGTCACTAGCCTACACACAATACCCCATAATGTCAAAGTGGAATTATGTTTTTAGAAATGTTGACAAATACATTATGAAAAGCTGAAATGTCTTGAGTCAATAAGTATTCAACCCCTTTGTTATGGGCAAGCCTAAATAAGTTCAGGAGTAAAAATGTGCTTAACAAGTCACATAATAAGGTGCATGGACTCACTGTGTTAAATTATACTGTTTAACATGATTTTTGAATGACTACCTCATCTCTATACCCCACACATACAATTATCTGTGAGGTTCCCTTAGTCAAGCAGTGTAATGTCTACTCCTGCTCCTCCCCCCCGGCGTTCGACGTCGCCGGTTTACCAACCACCGGTCCTGGCCTCCCTTCATTACGCACACCTGCGCCTCATCAGGCACACCTGGACTCTATCACCTTCCTGATTACTCTCCATATATAGCATTCTGTTCTCATTTCCCATCAGGCATTATTGACACTGTTCTCCTGATTTTGTTTTGTTCATTGTTCGTGTTTATTAAACTCTCCAACTGCACCTGCTTCCCGCCTCGCAGCGTCTTTGTTACAAGCAGTGAATTTCAAACACGGATTCAACAACAAAGAGGGAGGTTTTCCAATGCCTCGCAAAGGGTGCCTATCGGTAGATGGGTTCAAATAAAGAAAGCAGACATTGAATATCGCTTTGAGCATGGTGAAGTTATTAATTACACTTTGGATGGTGTATCAATACACCCACTAACTACAAACATACAGGTGTCCTTCCTTACTCAGTAGCCAGAGAGGAATGAAAGAGCTCAGGGATTTCACCACGAGGCCAACGGTGACTTTAAAACAGTTGCAGAGTTAAATGTCTGTGATAGGAGAAAACTGAGGATGGATCAACAGCATTGTAGTTACTCCACAATACTAACCTAAATGACAGAGTGAAAAGAAGGAAGCCTGTACAGAATAAAAATATTCCAAAACATGCATCCTGTTTGCAATGAGGCACTAATGTAAAACTGCCAAAAATGTGGCAAAGAAATTAACTTCATGTCCTGAATACAAAAGCACTATGTTTGGGACAAATCCAACACAACACATAGCTGAGTACCACTCTTCATATTTTCAAGCATGGTGGTGGTTGCATCATGTTATGGGTATTCTTGTCTTCGGCAAGGACTAGGGATTTTTTTTAGGATAAAAGAAACAATAGAGCTAAGCACAGGCAAAATCCTAGAGGAAAACCTGGTTCAGTCTGCTTTCCAACAGACACTGGGAGACAAATTCACCTTTCAGCAGGACAATACCCCAAAAAACACAAGGCCAAATACTTACATTGAATAAACCAATCTTGACATGGATAACTGCCGGATTGCCAAAGGTATTCAGGGGAGTTAGAGGAACATAAATTAGGTTACTTACATTAACCGCACTATGGGACGTAATATTTTCCCTGCTCTCTGTTGCTTATTATGACAGGGAGGACTGGAGCACGGCCAGACCATCAGTCTCTAAAACAGTTTCAATGTTGCTGGAAATAAACCTGGAACCCCTGTGGATTGGGTGAATAAAGTCTCTTTAAAAGAGTGCTGGTTGCTCCCACAGCAAGTAAAAATGGTCACAAAGGGAGACATTCTTGTTGCTTCAAAGTTTCTTTAGGTACTCGTTTAGGGCAACGAGGCAGCTGAAACGTTCTGAGCCCCTTCGATAGCACAGAAGGGGGCCAGAGATAATTATTATCTTCCCTATGCTAACATGTTTAAAATAATTTTGTAGTACTCCCGCAGTTCCTCAGATCGCCTAACGTGAAGGTCATTAAAACCCATGTGAGTGACGATGGTGCCAATAGAGTAGTTGACCAGAACCGTGGGCACCGGCCTCCTGGTGACAGTGGACCTTGGTCGGTCCACAGACAGTAGGCAGGCCAGAATCTCACCATCGAGCTGCCCACAATGATGGTGGTCGTGATGGAATCTGATGGGGAAGGAAGAGGGGGAACGGGATGGGGCTAGACTGAATCTCCGCACCAGCAGCAGCGGATGGCGTCGGAAGCTCCAGGAAAGGTGGACAAGGGCCCGAGACACCTGCTGAACAGTGGTAGCCATAGGGGAGGGTGCCACTGGTCGGCTGCCGGTACACTCCCAGGATCAGAGCTGACTCCCGGGGCTGTTAGGTACGCCTCCAGCGGGGCAAAGCTGTTATATAGCTGGATCAGATCTTCCAGGATAGATGGAGGCTGGCCAGACTGCCTCCTTTCCGGCCTCCTACACCTGGCCAGTGTCCAGTCTCCCATGGGCAGCAGAGTTGAGTTTATCATCTGTCCAGTGGATTCGAATAGATCAACGCCGCCCGACTCATCTGCACCTTGGCTGTAGGCCAGCCAATGCGATTTGCCTGTGTTTCTGCCAGGTCGGTGAACTTGGAAAGCAGATTTTAGGCCTCAAGGTTTTTATTGAGAATATGCTGAGAAGTACTTTCACTACCTGGCAGGTTGTTTTTCCTTTCAATGCAGAGATTAAATCTGAAAGACACTTTCAAACCAGTTCAAAACGTAGAGACAACCCTCCATCCTACTCCCAACATGCACACACACGACAGAATAATGTGCAGTGGGTGAGAACAGATCCACCCACAAACCTCCCTGATTGCGATCATTTTATGCTTTATAGAACTGTAAAAGATACAAAGGGGCTGATAACTGTTAATGCTAAGGGCCTTGTCTGCCGAGCCGCCGACAACAGAACCCAGACTACAGGGAGAAATGATTAGTGTCCTAATAAGCTATAAGCCCCCCTGGGTGTGTTATGGGGATATGTTGTGGCAGGCCAGATTCTCACAAAACCAGGTGAACGCATACTGCCTTCCTCAGGAGGATCCAAAAGGTACTGACGCCATCATTTTCAGGGTTAATCAAAATGTCCTCTATGCACTGAAGGTAGTTCCTGTACATGGGGATGCTTTGAGGGACCCTAGAGAGATACTCATAGAAGCTGTCATGGTGTCAAAGCCTACAAGGGACTTCGGCTGTAGTTTGCTGTGCTTTCAACTCAAGGAAGTTCCATCTAAGTATTATGCCACATTTTTGCTTGGATATAGGAACCACAAATAGGCCTACATCATTTCTGTGTGCCTTACTGCAATACACCAGAAATGTTCATTGAGTCACCCCATTCAGATAAGAACTGTACTACATACTGTCAGGATACAAGGCACTTCATGGCAAGGAAGGAAAAAGTACAATTTGTAAAGATCATTTGTAAAGATGTTTGAATCATGAACAATGTCAGTCCCTGTTCTGTATGTGTCACCTTTGATAATATGGGTGATTGACCTCAAGAAGGAAAAGCCGACATAGCAGTAATTTAGTGGCTTAGTGGGATCCTTTGGCAAGGCAGTGAGGCAGTACAGTGATCTATGTAGCGTAGCAAAGCACTACACAGGCCTATGACTCCCCAGCCAGTTACCTATTGTACCCTGAAACCCGCTTAATCTGTTATATACAGTCCCAATGTTCTTTTAGATATTAACCATACAGTGTATTCGGAAAGTATTCAGACCCCTTGACTTTTTCCACTGATCATTAAGTTACAGCCTTATCCTAAAATTGATTAAATTGTTTTTTTTCCCCTCATGAATCTACACACAATACCCCATAATGAAAAGCAAAAACTGATTTAGAAATGTTTGCAAATTGATTAAAAATAAAAAACTGAAATATCACATTTGTATAAGTATTCAGACCCTTTACTCAGTACGTTGTTGAAGCACCTTAGGCAGCGATTACAGCCTCGAGTCTTCTTGGGTATGACGCAACAAGCTTGGCACACCTGTATTTGGGGAGTTTCTCCCATTCTTCTCTGCAGATCCTCTCAAGCTCTGTCAGGTTGGATGGGGAGCGTCGCTGCACAGCTATTTTCAGGTCTCTCCAGAGATGTTCGATTAGGTTCAAGTCCGGGCTCTGGCTGAGCCACTCAAGGACACTCAGAGACTTGTCCCGAAGCCACTCCTGTGTTGTTTTGGCTGTGTGTTTAGGGTTGTTGTCCTGTTGGAAGGTGAACCTTCCCCCCAGTCTGAGGTCCTGAGCGCTCTGGAGCAGGTTTTCATCAAGGATCTCTCTGTACTTTGCTCCGTTCATCTTTCCCTTGATCCTGACTAGTTTCCAAGTCCCTGCCACTGAAAAACATCCCCACACCTGATGCTGCCACCAACATGCTTCACCATAGGGATGGTACCAGGTTTCCTCCAGATGTGACACTTGGCATTCAGGCCAAAGAGTTCAATCTTGGTTTCATCAGACCAGAGAATCTTGTTCCTCTCTTGAGAGTCTTTAGGTGCCTTTTGGCAAACTCCAAGCGGGCTGTCATGCCACTATACCATAAAGGCCTGATTAGTAGAGTGTGCAGAGATGGTTGTCCTTCTGGAAGGTTCGCCCATCTCCACAGAGGAACTCTGGAGCGGCCAACTTTAGGAAGAGTCTTGGTGGTTCCAAACTTCTTCCATTTAAGAATGATGGAGGCCACTGCGTTCTAGGGGACCTTCACTGCTGCAGAAATGTTTTGGTACCCTTCCACAGATCTGTGCCTCGACACAATCCTGTCTCGGAGCTCTGCGGACAATTCCTTCTACCTCATGGCTTGGTTTTTGCTCTGACATGCACTGTCAACTGTGGGACCTTATATAGACAGGTGTGTGCCTTTCCAAATCATGTCCAATCAATTGAATTTACCACAGGTGGACTCCAATCGAGTTGCAGAAACATCAAGGATGATCAATGGAAACAGGATGCACATGAGCTCAATTTCGAGTCTCATAGCAAAGGATCTGAATACTTATGTAAATAAGGTATCTGTTTTTAAAAAATAAAAACCTGTTTTCGCTTCGTCATTATATGGGGTATTGTGTGTAGATTGATGCACTTAATCCATTTCAGAATAAGGCTGTAACATAACAAAATGTGGAAAAAGTCAAGGGGTCTGAATTCTTTCCGAATGCACTTTATGTATAATTTAGTGTTAAGCAATGTACTTCAGTCAATTTGGAAACACATTTTCGAGAATAATGCCAGTTGGGAAGCTTTTATGATCTAGGCTCGATTCTCGTTTGGACACGTCTTCACACTCACGATTCACATGGGAGGACCAAAGGAGAAGCCACCACAGTTGTGGCTTAGAGCCAATACAGCCAAATAAATTGGTTTCAACTGAAGTGACCCACATTCCTGATGTAAGCACAAGGTGCATTTTCCAAAGAGAGTACAGTAGTCACTGGAGATTAATTTGTTCAAGTAATTACAATTCAGAGGGCCTGCTCTAAAAATTAACTCTGTAAATAAAGGTAATAAAAACGCATGCTTGCTATTTCTGTCGTTTCCCCCTCTCACAGATGTTCAACCTGCCACCGCAGGGCCAAGCCCTCTGCCCTCCCTTTTTTTCCCTGCTCTGTGGCCTTGCCATTTCCCTATTCGTTCTTGCAGGGACCAGACGGTACTTCTCCAAGGAAGTTGTGAAAGTAGTGATGGAGGGTGGTGGGGATCGGGCCGGCTCACTTTAACACAGCCTGCACCTCCAGCAATAGCAGTCTCTGACAGCTTTGCATAATTCATCTTGTAGAGTCTCTACTATCTCCTTCTCTTTTCTCTTCCCTCTCTCCAACTCTCTGGAATGGGGCGAAGAGAAACAAGGGCACACTTCCATCAGCTTCTGCCTGTTCCCTCCGGACACCAGTGGTTTTTGGAGACACATAAGTGTTTGTCAAAGATGTTCAACTTTGAGAGCTGTGGTGTATTTTATTGAGTTAGCTGATCAAAGCTTCTGATAATTGTGTGTCCTTTCACAGGGGCTGTGAGTTTCATACTTAAATAACTCAGTGTCTTTGCTAAAACCTTGATGCATGAGAAATACAGACAGAGGCATTAGTAGATGCCAATGCTCAAGTATGTCAACTTCTTACAATATTGATATAAACCTCATCTAACCATAGCTAATAGTAGATATCCAATGTTATTTGTCACAAGCTTCATAAACAACAGGTGTAGACTACGCGTGAAATGCTTACTTATGGGCCCTTCCAAACAATGCAGAGAAAGAAAATACAGAAATAATAGAAAAGTAATAATAACTACAATATGAGTAACGATATACACGGGGTACCAGTACCGAGTCGATGTGCAGGGGTATGAGGTAATTGAGGTAGATATGTACATATAACTAGGAATAAAGTGACTAGGCAACAGGATAGATAATAAAAACAGTAGCAGCAGCGTACGTGACAAGTCAAAAGAGTTAGTGCAAAAAGGGTAAATGCAGATAGTTAAATAGTTAACCAATAGCTACCCGGACTAACTATTTAGCAGTCATATTGGCTTGGGGTAGAAGCTGTGCCTGGTATAGAGGTCCTTGATGGCAGGGAGCTCGGCCCCAGTGATGTACTGTGCCGTACGCACTACCCTCTGTAGCGCCTTGCAGTCGGACGCCAAGCAGTTGCCATACCAAGCGGTAATGCAGCCAGTCAAGATGCTCTCAGTGGTGCAGCTGTAGAACTTTGTGAGGAGCTGAGGGCCCATACCAAATCTTTGTGTGTGGACCATGATAGATCCTTAGTGATGTGGACACATAGGAACTTGAAGCTCTCGACCCGTTCCACTACAGCCCCGTCGTTGTGAAGGCGGGCGTGCTCGGTCCTCCATGTCCTGTCATCCATGATCAGCTCCTTTGTCTTGCTGACGTTGAAATGCTTCTCTTCATGTGAGCCAGGACACCAAATAATAAATAGCAACAAGATATCTACAAATCCAACCAAATCAGCTTTAACCACCACGACACCCAAATTAATAATGTGCATTGAATCTTAATACAAAGCAAAGACCTGCAGACGCGAGCAAAATCGCAGACTATGAGGCAATCATTATAGCTCTTTGAATGTAAAAAACAAATGTAAAAACGTTGCCTATGTCCATATACTGTATATAGCCTACAACATGTTAATATCTTTCATGCTGTCTGAAGTGGTAATAGCATGTTTTTCCATGCCCCACCACCTATTGAACATCTGTTCATCTCTTTCCAGGCAACCCATACAGTATTGAACCCTATGCTGTTATCAGATTCAACACACATCCCCTTATGTTTGCACACAATCATAGGCACTGTCTTAATTCAATGTTCCATTAGTTTTCTCCAAAGTACATATCAGTACAGAGATAAGTAGTTTTATTGTATACATTATGAGGTCCTGAAGATGGTGAATAGAATCTAAATTAACTTAATGGAGAACTGTGTAGGAATGGCTGCTTGGCTAAGTTTGTGAACATTCACATTTCAATTCATTAGGCCTGATTACCTGCATTAGTTGACTGCATCGTCTGAAAATAACAGAATTGTGGCAATTTACAGTCAAATGGAACAATGATCAGTATGTCCTTAGTGAAATAAATTAAATCTGGGCAGTGGTGGAGTTGTAATGATATTGCAGGACAATCACAGGCACGGACGTAAACTGACTCAATGTCACGACTTCCGCCGAGGCTGCCCCCCCTCCTGGTTCGGGCAGGCTTCGGCATTCGTCGTCACCGGAGTACTAGCTACTGCCGATCCCATTCTCATCACTCCACTTGTCATGTCTTGTCAATCACACACACACCTGGTGCTCATTCCCTTAATTAGTATGTGTATAAGTGTTCCCTCTGTTCCCCTTGTCTTGTTGTGAGAGCGTGTAGCTCGGTTGAGCTACATTTCACTGTGTTATTGCCAAGATGGATATTTTCCCTTGTACAGTTTCGTTTGACGCTTGGGGCGTTTGATTTATGCAAACGGATTAAACTCTGGACTTTAGTATTTTACCTCCTACGCCTGACTCCTTCTTTCACACCTCGTCACACTCAATTACTTGTTGACTGAAAATTGAATGACTGATTCAGTGCTATATCAAAATATGGCATGATGAACATTACATTTGTCAAAAACAAATGGGACTGAAGCCTCAAATGAAACTGGCAAGGAAATGAAAATAAAGTGTCACACATCAATTACTGCTGGGCATGTCTGTCAACAACACAGACTATTCCAACTCAAATGTTTCTAAAATGTTAAATTGCATATCCTTCAGTCTCTGATTAAAATTCTACTTGGATTGTACCTAAAGTGTTCGTTTGTTGGCAATGGCATATGTGATCTGTTCCAGGAAGCTAGGCATATGTTGCACGTCACTACTTCACAGGAGAGGCATTTGAATGTATTATTATTATTTTTTAATCAAAATGCATTTGTCAGAAATGCCTTCTGGAACATGTGAACTTTCATATGCCTTAATAACAAACTTGTAAATACGAATACAAAATTTTAATTACGAGCCTAGTTGGTTTAGCCACAGAAAAATACAGGAACCTTCCTGCTAGCCATGATTGACTGAGATAATGGATGGGCTGGACATACCAAGAGATGAATTCGGATTGGTCTGCCATGTAGAATGCTTCGGTCTATAACATGAGCTGATCAGTTTGTGTAGATAATCCTTTCTACTGTGGCTTTTTTGAAAGATATCATGAAGAACTGCATAAGTGTTGTTACTGCTCACAACTGAATTTAACAGGCGCTATCGACAAAGATCAGTGGTAAAAAGTTGTGATGGACTACTTTCTGGAGGACGATCATTCCATGCTGACTCTCTCCAACTGTGAAAATGATTAAGATGATGAGGAAATCCCTGATTTACATTTTTTGTTTTTTTTTATTAATTGAACCAGACATTGTAGAGTCTTCTGATAACACTGATGGGGAAGACACAGCGATCAACAGTGTTGTTGTCACGGAAGAAGTTGACAGAGTTTTGAAATCAGTGGAATGCCCGGTGGAAGTAGAGTATGACTGCAAATGAGAACACAGACGGCTGTTGTATAAAACACCTGTCTCCGGATTACATCCTCAAACTAAGGGCAACCATGGCATCCATGAAAGAGAGGGATAAGCGTTCATCCATGTATACGGGTAAGAGTCTAGTTACATTTTCAGATATTATACGTTTCTAATTGTCAGAAAGTCGTTTTCATTGCAAGTTAAAGCGTAATGTCAGCTAGCTAGCTAATATTAGCTGGCTGGCTCACTAGCTAATGTTACTTGTATGAGCTAGCTAGCTAACATTGAACCTAGTTGGTTAGCTTTAGCTACTGTACCTACATATTCATGCATGGTGCTTGGTAGTATGGGTTGGGATTATGGGTCTAAGCAAAAGACTATATCAAGATTTTATTTGATATAGTGTGTGTTTACCAGAGACGGTAATGTGAAGAACAACATTACCTGCACCAAAGTCAGATTAGGATATACAGTAGGTCAAGAACTAGATAAAGTGTACTTTTACTACTACTTTTTGCTCCTACTTTCACCACTTTTAGTCTTAATCTTTGGTTGTCTACTACACCATTTTACTCACTCTGTTTAGCGCATGGCCTCACATGTGAATTCTTAAAGAGATGGGTGGGGCTAAGGCTTAAGTGGGTGTGAATGATGCTGAATGGGTGTAGACAAAGAAGAGCTCTCCACTAGGTTTACCAAAACATATATGGGCCATTTTCTCAAAAGTGGGATTACAAGGTTATCAACTTTCAAAGCAGAATGACTTTCCTATTGTTCGTCAACTGCAGTGTATGATATACCATTTTGTAGCTCTGAGTCTCTACTTATTTCCAACGTAAAAATGTTGCTACATAGGACCGAATCAAGGTGGCGGGTCAAGGTGATGCTTCAACACATTGTGTTGAAGCATCAACATATACATAATAATTAGGGATTAAAGCAAAATTCTAACCAAATGCTGTGTGCATTCAAACCATGTTATTGGTTAAAATCACATATTTAAATGCTGGATGCTACTCAAAAGTGCTATATCTGAATGTAGAGAAAATGCATATTTTCTGTTTATAAGCCAGGATAAACCTCTCCCTTACTCCGTGAGCTCACTGTTAAAAACCATGTTAAAAAAAAGTCTAAACAATCAGTGAAAGCAAATCGTGATAGGATTCGGTTTGTGCAAATGAAGCCTGCCACTGCACAATAAAAATAATCTGGAGCCATCTGTGAATCGACACTAATAAAACAATTTGGGACAACATAGAGTATGCAGTTTATGCACTTAATACAGAGTGCACAGCTACATTAATCAAACAATAGAAAAATAAACTGCGGGGGGGGGGGGGGGTTCTCTTCTTCAGCTGTCAGCATTTTGGGGAAGAATATGTAGGTCATGATAGCACACTATCAGAATACAAAAAGACTGCAGCCCTTATTAAAGAAACATCCATATCAAATTTCACTGACATTGCGCTAGCTGTATTGTTTATCTTCTGGGGTTGAAATAGCCCAGATTCTACCCCTGTGGCGATGTTCATGAACGACTCCTGAATACAAGTGATGGCAAACTGGATGTCAATGACCATTGACCTGTATATCATTACACCGACCCCGTGAGTAGGTTCCCCCCTGAGTAGGTTCCCCCCGTGAACTAGCGCCTGGCCCTGGTCTATCATCGTTCTTCATCAGCCTGCTGGACCAGGGGCTTTCAGAAAACACCCAGGTCACTTTAACTGAATTATTGAGGCCGTCAAGTGGCTCCATCGATAAGCATAGCTGACGCCCAACGTCCCACTGGGCTGTCTGAGGGACACAAAAGAGCCTGACCTAAAGCACTTGGCAGCTCCTTTTCCGAGGAAGCAAAAACGGTACAGTCCAGACCATAGAAAAATAGGGTTCAAAAGCAGCAATTTTAAGATGATCAAAGAGATTGTTCTGAGATGTTCAAGCTTTATAGTTCCACGTCTAGAGTGGGTTATTTTCTGCACACATTTTTAAATGGAAATCTTTTGGCATTAAACAACATATCAAACAAACTACAGCGTTTTTCCATGTTCTCACAGTGTTCAAACTGTCCTTTTGGTGCATACTGCAAGATACAGTGTGATTGAAGGCCGTCATTTGTGGATAGGAGGTCTGTGACAAAGGGTTCAAGTTACAAAAGGTAACATTCAAGGTAATTTCATCTCGACGAGATGAGAATCTGGGTAGATCAACGTAACCGTAGATTGCAAGTGAGGGATATTAATATAAATCTGTTGATTCAAGAGAGGCTCCTGTGAGTATGGTATGGCTCCCGGCGCCTGGTCAGCAGGATGCCACCGTCTGACTAATTGCAGGTGGCTTTCGGCCCAAGCAGGAGAGGCCGAAACAAACCAAATGCACACAGCTTCGTTTTTCTATTAGAGAACAATGACTTCTCTTTCATGATGAAACAATCGCTAGCATTTGTCAAAAAATATACAGACTGAGTTTGAACATGTGTCGTCTGCGTGCCTCAAGACCCGTTTCCTCTTGAAAATGTTGTAGCAGTGGGAGGAAAAGGTCGGGGGGGTCCCACCCGGATAAATGTTAATGTCACCATTCTCCCCCTCCCCCAACACTTTTCCTGGTTGCCACTATCTTGCTCAACAACAATTTCTGTCCCTTCACAATGTTTTAAGTCATTCCCCCCACAAAAAAAGTTACCCTACAACTGACTTGTGTTACATTTAGCCCCACTCTCCCCTAGGCACTAACAGCTAATTGCAGATCGGTATCATTAACCATGCCGCTACTAAAAATTCAGGGTTTTAAAAAATGGTGCAGATTGCTCATATTTAGGAGATGTTAAATAAAGTAGGAATGGAAAGCTGGGATCCCCATCTTTTTAACAAAGGCCATTAAAACAGCTATTTTCGCAATTGCAAGAATTGCTGTGCATGGACTGCTTGTCAGAATACATATTATTATTATTAAGCTTTATTTCAACAGGGAAGTGATATTGAAATGAGCCCTGCACAATACAAAAACAAGCACAAACAACAGGCGAGTATAGATTAGCATAAAGACAGACAATATACACACATTAAGATACAAAACAGTCAATTAAAACAAACACATTATTCATTATAAAAATCCTCTGTCAGCTGTCTGAATTTCCCTAGGGACTTCAAAACAACCAAATCAAAACATCTTTCTGAGATTAATTTCCTTGCACCCTATGTTTGGAATAAAGGCCGATTTACCTAACTCTGTAGACACCAGAGGAGTCTCCAAAGTTATCAAATCCGTTCACAGGGTTGGTTAACTTGTATTTTTTAATCTTAACAGTGATGTTAGGTAAGTCGGAAGCTTATGGAGCAGGGCTTTGTAAACAAAAAGAGTGTAATGATGTGATCTACATTACTTTAAAGAGGTCCAGCCAACCTTTTGGTAAAGAATGCAGTGATGAGTAATAAAACTGTCTCCGGTGATAAAACGAAGGGCGCTATGATAAACGGCATCCAGGGGTTTAAGAGTAGTTGCAGCTGCACTTTGATAAATAGTATCACCATAATCAAGACCAGGTAGAAAGACTGACTGCACAACCTTCTGACTAGAGAGGCAAGATCTGTTTCTACAAAAAAATAAAAAAATGTTTAAATCTTAGCTTCTTAACAAACTCATTCGTTTTTTATACTTAAAATTATTGTCAATCCAAATACCAAGATATTTGTATGCAGGGACTTGAGTGAAGATGTAATCCATCTGAGACAATCTTACGAGAACTTGAAAACAGCTTGTATATATAGTTTTGCCTGTATTAAGCAGAAGTTTTCAAATCAGCAGTCGGGGCAATAGCGTACATAATAGTATCATCCGCATCTAGATGAAATTGACAATTTTTTACAGATTTACAGTGAGGGAAAAAAGTATTTGATCCCCTGCTGATTTTGTACGTTTGCCCACTGACAAAGACATGATTAGTCTATAATTTTAATGGTAGGTTTATTTGAACAGTGAGAGACAGAATAACAACAACAAAAAATCCAGAAAAATGCATGTCAAAAATGTTACGAAATTGACTTGCATTTTAATGAGGGAAATAAGTATTTGACCCCTCTGCAAAACATGACTTAGGACTTGGTGGAAAAACCCTTGTTGACAATCAGAGGTCAGACATTTCTTGTAGTTGGCCACCAGGTTTGCACACATCTCAGGAGGGATTTTGTTCCACTCCTCTTTGCAGATCTTCTCCAAGTCATTAAGGTTTCAAGGCTGACGTTTGGCAACTCGAACCTTCAGCTCCCTCCACAGATGTTCTATGCGATTAAGGTCTGGAGACTGGCTAGGCCACTCCAGGACCTTAATGTGCTTCTTCTTGAGCCACTCCTTTGTTGCCTTTGCCGTGTGTTTTGGGTCATTGTCATGCTGGAATACCCATCCACGACCCATTTTCAATGCCCTGGCTGAGGGAAGGAGGTTCTCACCCAAGATTTGACGGTACATGGCCCCGTCCATCGTCCCTTTTTATGCGGTGAAGTTGTCCTGTCCCCTTAGCAGAAAAACACCCCCAAAGCATAATATTTCCACCTCCATGTTTGACGGTGGGGATGGTGTTCTTGGGGTCATAGGCAGCATTCCTCCTCCTCCAAACACGGTGAGTTGCGTTAATGCCAAAGAGCTCCATTTTGGTCTCATCTGACCACAACACTTTCACCCAGTTCTCCTCTGAATCATTCAGATGTTCATTGGCAAACTTCAGACGGTATATGTGCTTTCATGAGCAGGGGGACCTTGCGGGCGCTGCAGGATTTCAGTCCTTCACGGCGTAGTGTGTTACCAATTGTTTTCTTGGTGACTATGGTCCCAGCTGCCTTGAGATCATTGACAAGATCCTCCCTTGTAGTTCTGGGCTGATTCCTCACCGTTCTCATGATCATTGCAACTCCACGAGGTGAGATCTTGCATGGAGCCCCAGGCAGAGGGAGATTGACAGTTATTTTGTGTTTCTTCCATTTGCGAATAATGGCACCAACTGTTGTCACCTTCTCACCAAGCTGCTTGGCGATGGTCTTGTAGCCCATTCCAGCCTTGTGTAGGTCTACAATCTTGTCCCTGACATCCTTCGAGAGCTCTTTGGTCTTGGCCATGGTGGAGAGTTTGGAATCTGATTGATTGATTGCTTCTGTGGACAGGTGTCTTTTATACAGGTAACAAACTGAGATTAGGAGTACTTCCTTTAAGAGTGTGCTCCTAATCTCAGCTCATTGCCTGTATAAAAAGACACCTGGGAGCCAGAAATCATTCTGATTGAGAGGGGGGTCAAATACTTATTTCCCTCATTAAAATGCAAATCAATTTCTAACATTTTTGACATGCGTTTTTCTGGATTTTTTTGTTGTTATTCTGTCTCTCACTGTTCAAATGAACCTACCATTAAAATTATAGACTGATAATTTCTTTGTCAGTGGGCAAACGTACAAAATCAGCAGGGGATCAAATACTTTTTTCCCTCACTGTACCAATAGCATTTATATAAATAGTGAAAACAGGTCCTAGTATCGACCCCTAGGGAACACCTTTATATACTTCAAGAAATTTGGACTTAACCCCAATCAATCATGAAGCCCTGAATTCTGTCACTAAGATAATCATGAAACCATGAGCAGGCGTCAGAGCTGAGGCCATTCGAGGACAACTTGTTCAATAAAATAGCATGATCAACAGTATCAAACGCTTTTGATAGGTCCAGAAACAAGGCAGCACAATTCATTTTAGCGTATAACTACTAATGTGGTTGCCGTGATAGTAATGTGCCCTGGCTTAAACCCAGATTGATTTATATTCAAAATACCATGCTCAGATAAAACAGAGTGAAGTTGCTTATTTATAAAGATTCGAGAATCTTAGCTAGACATGAAAGCCTGGAAAATGGGGCAAGATCACTACTTTCCCTGCCTTTATGGCATGGCAGCACATAAGCTGTTTTCCATACTTTAGGAATATTTCCTGATAACGATTTAAGATATGGGTTACTGAGCCAGCAATGAGGGGGGCAGCACACTTGAGCAGACCCGACTCCAATTGGTCAGCCCCTGTGGATTTTTTGGTATCTATAGCAAGTAAGGCAACAAGGACTTATTTTTTCTGTGAATTGCCATAATGCAAGAAAAAAACGTGACTACGATTTTGCAAGTAAATATGCAAAATTCCTCAATCAGCATTTAGCCCACTCTTAGAGAGAGTAGCGCTAGACGCTCTTTCAAAAAGATTGCCCGCTGAAATAAAATGAAGATTAAATGCATGAATTATGGCATTTTTGTCCATAATTGGGCCAGAGTCTGAATGCATTTGTTGGGTTAGAGAGGAAGTACAACCCTTCAGAGGTTTCACAGTTTTCCAGAATTTAGCCAGATTCCCCTTACAATCAGAAAGAGTGATTACATAATAAATCAGATCTCGCCTTTCTGATTAGTCTTATACATTGATTACTCAGTTGCCTAAAATATTGCCAATATTGCTCAGTTATCAGCTGTGACAGGTTTAGCTCAGAGCAAATATGTTTCATCGTATCTTACACTGGAGTCATCCAATCAATATTAAAAACTGCACATAATTAATAGTTCAGATTTACCATACTTAGATAGTAATTCAGATAAATTGTTAAGAGCACATGAGGGAGCCGGGGGAGGGTGATACACTCCTACTAGTGTCAGCTGGTTATTATGACCAAGGCCCACATTAAGAACAAGACAATCAAACTCTTTAGGGACAGAGGAAGCCAGAGATACAGAAACATTTCAATTGCCCTTCGTAAATATGGCAACACCCCCACCTCCTCCAATTCTGGCCGAATCCAGCACAGAATTATTCAACCAACTTTCAGAAATTATCAGAATGTCCCCATTGGATTGAGAAACCAGAATTTCAATAAAAGCCATATTTGAAGTCAAACTTTTGGCATTTACATGAACAAATCCAAGACCGCAGCTGCGGGATTTCAGGTCAGATGGAGTCTCTAAGGAGGTCCGGCAGCCTCGAGCCGGCAGCAAAACCCATTGTGGCTAATGGAGGAGCCAGTGCATCAGACACCCTCGAGGTCCGGTGAGAGGAGGAGCACAGCGGAGCCTAGTCCAAGGCAGAATCCCCCTGGGAAGGAGTCCAGATAGGGGACGATGGCGTTGGAACCTCCAAAGCCAGGAGAGTGAGGTTGTTCGACAACTGTATTTGGGGCCTGATTCCCAACGCCAAAGACACACTCGCCACAGGCCGCTTCCCTTCATTTGGCCTATGGCGGGTGACGCGCTTCCATGGTTGGGCGCAGGAATGGTGACAGTATCATCCTCTAAATCAACCAGAAGCGACAGTCCTGCCCTATTTTCCAGGGGAGTGGGAGACTTCTTCAGGGAGGGATCCCTGGAAGGCATTGGCCATTCAGTCAATGAGCGTTGACATGGCGGTGATACTCTCAACACATAGGAACAGTGTCCAGCCTGTGGTGTCGAGAAGGAGAAGGTAGGCGGGGGTGCTTTCGCCAGTAGATTGTGCAAATTCTTAATCTGTTTGTAAACAATTGTTGCATCGGAACTCCGGTTGGTCCACATTATCCCGAAAGAGAGCATAGTAAACACATCTCCTTCAGAACACAAAATGCTACATTTTTCCTCTGAACGGGGAAGCCTCCATGTGAAGAGACATAGCAACTCAATCCGCGTTGCAGAGATAACGATTTCCAGGCACAGTAAAAATAAATAGAAACAAAATGAAGAGACAATAACTGATGTATTTCTCCCGGACCTAAACAGGCCGTTGGTAAATACACCCGAAACAAAAGGTTAAATTAAACGAAATAGACTCTACCCTGTTTAAACTTCACTTTCTGCAACAAACAGTTTCCCTCCCTATGCACTCGTAACTTGACTGCGCCTCGAGAGGAATATTTATCTTGCATAGAACACACAACAATAAGCCGACTAGGTAAATACATCAACTATTCTACTATGGGGTTGTCAGATTTTTCTATTCGTTACTGGGGGGTTTTGCAGAGGAAAGGTATATCTGGACTGTTCTAGCATCTTCAAAGTGAACCTGGGAGGAAATACAGTATTTTTTCATGTTCCATATTTTGGTGGCGGCAATGATTTTGCCGTGGCGCAGCGCCACAGCAAAATGACTGCAGTGGAAACACTGCTCAAGACTGTTATCCAGCTGCGCTGAAGTCTAATCAAATCAAATGTATTTATAAAGACCTTTTTACAAATCAGCAGATGTCAAAGTGATTATACAGAAACCCAGCCTAAAACCCCAAACAGCAAGCAGATGCAGATGTAGAAGCACGGTGGCTAGGATAAACTCCTTAGAAAGGCAGGAACCTAGGATGAAACCTAGAGAGGAACCAGGCTCTGAGGGGTGGCCAGTCCTCTTCTGGCTGTGCCGGGTGGAGATTATAAGAGTACATGGGCATTAAGGCCAGATCGTTCTTCAAGATGTTCAAACGTTTGAAGTCTAGGCAAGTCTTCAGGTCTTAGAAAAGTCATCACACAATCTATGTGACGTCACTTGAACCAAAGGAACAGATTTCAACCAGAAAAACATAATTATGACGCTCCATGCCACACAGTGAAAAACAAGTACCCCCACAAGCCTACTGAGCAGGAGTTGCAGGAAACCAATGTATACAAGCGTGTATGACACACATACAGTCGCTAGTGAAAGTCTACACACCCCTTGCACAGTCTTCACATTTTGCTGCCTAAAATTTTTAGCTAAAAAAGGGATTACATTAGATTGAAAGTAAAATTATAGAACATTTTCCAAATTACTAAGAAATATAAAATGAGGATGTATCGATTTAGTTAGTACTCACTAACTGTAAGTTGCTCTGGATAAGAGTGTCTGCTAAATTACTAAAATGTAAAAAATGGAAGCACTTTTGGCAGGCATTACACCTGTGAATAATTTTGAATAAGATTTTACCAAACTCGCGAAACTCTTAGGGCTACATATATCCATGTTTTTTGTCAAAATTGCTCAAATTCAGTACATTTTACTGGCAATCATTGGACAGCAATATAAAACCTTGTCTGTGATTTTTTAAGCAGATTTTAGTCAGGACGGAGACTGGACCATTCAGGAACTCTTAACACCTCTTGAATAGCCATTCTGGTGTGTCTTTGGCATAAAATACATTTCTTGAGTGGTCTAGTCTCAGTCCTGATGTGCTTAAACGTGCTTGATAATCAGAGACAAGGTTTAACTATTGCTGTCCGTCAATGATTTCCAACCAAATTTGTTTCCACCAAGTATTAACTCTGGAGTGTGAAGACATATGCAATCAAGACGTCTTCTGTTTAGTTTTTTTATTAAATTTGAAAAATCTAATTCAATCCCTTTTTAGATTTAATTTTAAGGCAGCAAAATGTGCAGACTGTGCAAAGGGTGTGTAGATTTTCACTAGGCACTGAAGATGATGCACAATTCCAAAGGAATGTATACAGCCAAAGCATCTCAGGTGTCCATATCTCAATTTGCCAAATAAGTGATTTGGATACTAAGTATCCTGTATAGAGATGCTAAATGTGTTTCAATAGTGGCCATGGTTTAAAATACAGTACCTTAAGGCTGAAAGAAGTAAGTGTTTAAAAACTGTAATAGTTTTAGCCAAGTAATCCTTGGTAGCCAACTTCCCTTACCATGTTATTTTTTCTCTTCAACAGCATACTGTGTAGTTAAGAACCATGGTGGCAATACATCAAACACTGTCATCAAATATCCCTGCCATATGCACATTTCAAGATCATGCCATCCTCCAAAATCCTTGGGTGATTTTCAGAGCAAAACCAGCAAGTTGAAAGATAACTTTACACTGCCACACTGTCAAACAATTGTGCTTATTCAAATTAATTCTAGAGAGATAAATGTATCCACTGGACCTTTTTAACTTGTATCTATAAAGACCACATCATCGGCCACATATGTTAATCTGTTCAATGGAGACAATTTCAAAAATAAAAATAAAATCATTGTCATTCTAATTGAGATCAACAAGCTTTGCCTAAATGTTCACCTTAAAATATCATACTAGCATATTACTTCCATCCATGGCACTGATGCAACAAAACATAACATATGCATCAGTTAGCCTAGGCTGCTAGCGTCTCATTCATTCATTTATTATTTCAAAATGTAACCTAAACTAGTTGAATAAAAGTAACATGGATTTCTTGCTTTCTTCTACAGTCATAAAAAAATGAATAAAACATATTCATTTTACATTTACATTTTAGTCATTTAGCAGATGCTCTTATCCAGAGCGACTTACAGTTAGTGAGTGTATACATTTTCATACTGGCCCCCCGTGGGAAACGAACCCACAACCCTGGCGTTGTAAGCGCCATGCTCTACCAACTGAGCTACAGGGGATGGATACTCCATCCATATTGATTCATAAACAATATTGTTTGGACCGTGTCACAGCTAAAATATCAATCTGACTCACAGCCAAAAACTCAAACAGCAGCAAGAGGATTCAGTAAGAATTCAGAAAAACTAGGTGAGATAACAGATCAGCCAAACAACGGCATAGCAGGCTGTTAAACGTAGCAGATTGGGGCCAACAATAACGCAAAGCAAATACAGCATAAAACCGATCTGCTGGGCCCAGGGATCTGTGAGCAGTTTGACAAGCTGCGAGGACCTTCACATGTTTACTTTGACGTGTTGAAACAGATGCCCTCGGCCATGCTATTTGCCATATCTAATGTAACATTTCATAAGGTCAACTATTGAGACTCCACGGGAAGACAAAATAGATATTTAATATGCAAGATAATAGGAGTGAAGGAGATGTCCAACCCAGCATCATCCCTCTGGACAGTCTTCATCACAGAAAATAGCATGTTTATTCTGTCGAAGAATGAGGCAACTGACATGATTAAAATACTAATCTTATTTATATTGTAGGCCTATGGAATTAACGAAATTAGCCTGCTTCCAGTAAATAATATCTTCCAGCCTACAATATCTTTAATGTGCTTCTGTGTATGATATTGTTAAAATAGGCAAAGCATTGTTCAGTTGATATTCCATTGGTGTTGAAATGGATCAATTTAAAGCCTGAAACACCTTTTATTACAATAAAGTTTATCTGAAAGTCTTATTTTGAATGTAGTAAAGCAATAGAAGTGGTCTGATTTCATTTAGGTGGACCAGGCCTCAGTGACTGCCTCACTGCCACCTCCAAAGTGAGAAAAACACTCAAATTAACTCAATGATCCCCATCATGACTGGGGGAATAAGATGAATTACTGTATAGGTAAGTAATGGAAGTAATAAGGTGCAGCCTAATGGACTGGGGACTTAATGCACTGTAGTTCCAACCTTAAGCAACATCTCCTGTGGCATTCTTTTTGGTGGCTGTCATTGGTCAAAATGTCCATATCAGGCATATCCTTGACATTTTTGTAACAATTCCTAAGAATACCCTCTTCATAATGCATTATAAGATCATGTATAACGCCTTATGAATTAGCCAATGCATTATGCAATATTATACTGAATATTCATGCCCTCAGAGGTATTGCCAGGTCACAAATAATAACATACACAAGTAGCCTACCAAACATCACATTATCCCAATACATTTCCATATGCAATACATAATGTATTGTATTGCCTACTCATGTTAAAGCCAAAGGAAAATAGGCCCAGCCATCATTCACTTTGCAAAATTAGCCTATCATGCATTGATGGTAGCCTATAATCAGGGCGGCAGGTAGCTTAGTGGGTAAGAGCATTGTGCCAGTAACCGAAAGGTCGCTGGTTCTAATCCCCGAGCCGACTAGGTGAAAAATCTGTCGATGTGCCCTTGAGCAAGGCACTTAACCCTAATTGCTCCTGTAAGTCGCTCTGGATAAGAGCGTCTGCTAAATGACAAAAAAAATAATTCTAGACAGTAAGGGCTATGATGAACAGATATGTGTTTGTTATCCCAGTACACTAATCAGGCATAGGCCTACTCTACAATCAATCGACAACTCAAAAATGAACAAACAACCCCGGGACATACCAAGAACAGTCGGTCTATTTCGACCTAGAGGAATGATCGATAATAATAGCCCAATACCGATTTATTGAGTGCTGCAGCTGCTTGTCGGAACTATTAAAAGAAAAGCAGTTGATGCCGTCTGACCACACCTGTACTTGAATGTACTAAATCCAGCGTGCACATATAATACGAATTGTAATTCTTAGCATATCATACGAAATGGGTGATGGACATCCACAAATTAATACATACCATACGAAATGTAACATACAGTATTATACTAAATAGAGTGTCTGTATCTCACATTTACATACACAGTAATATGAAATGCTCTGAGACCAGGTTACATTCAAAGCCCATGGCGAAATTGGCTCAAACCAAAAGTCAGGTAATTAGTAGGGTTCGGTGTTCCCATGCACAAGTGACTGCTTTTCATAAAAAACGCTTTATCTGCCTTTGCAATAAAAAAAATTGTTTTACTTCAAACATGTATTTTACTGAAGAGATGTTGTAGGCTGTTTCTGGACGATGCACCATGCTGCCTTGACAAAATGACAGATCCGCACAGATTACAGTTAGATTTGAGAATGGCGCTCCTCCCTCCCCGCTTTCGCCCGATGATGTGACGGGCCTTTGCCCGGTGCCCCACGCTCAGTATATATGATAAAATCGACTTTGTTCAGAAGAAACAGTCATTTACTGCCATGAAACTGTAGTCCTAGAACACCACCTCTTACGTTATTTAGGCTATGTATTTGTGCACGTTTACTGAAAAGCATTGTCAACCATTTAGGTGTGTATAAAAAAATATCATATCGATTTGAATCATAAAAATAGCAGAACATCAGTAAATAACCATGCATGTGTCAAAACGAAAGGTAACAGCCTAGTTGTTTTTGACTTACCCGATGCAACTAATTGAACAATCCCGTTGTCCGGAGCTGCAGAAAAACTTCCACAAAAGACATACAAACTTGCGCACCGTGTTGTCGTCGGTGATGATGGTGAGTGAAATTTCCCGCAATCACACCCTCAATATCATTGAAAAAATGTGTGCCAAGCACTCTAAGTTGTTGCAAATTCCTTAGCATACCATGAGACAACGCTATCTTGCAGTGTGAAGGTGTGCGGTGCTGCGTGTCAAGATTTCAGGAGCAAAAGACGCGTCACAAACTCATGTGCTACTGCCAATGTTTCTTCCAATCATCTTCTTCCGCTCAGGGGTATCTATTCCCTTGCCTGCAGCAATCCTGACATGTCTGACTCTTCTTGCTCGTCATGCAGATGAGGACGTGTTCTTAATAGTAAGGACGACGCTCTCCAATTATGGTTATGTTTTGTCTGTATGCACTCGTTAGCAGGAGAAATGCGCAGCGCAGCGCATCGCTCTGCCTCCACTGGGCCGTGCGCACCACTCTTCTTTATGGGTTGGTCCTGATATCCTTGCAAATCGTCCCTTATGTGTCACATGCCACCGCTCATGAAAAAGTGCATAAAGCATTTGAGTAATGAGAGAAGCCTATGGTAGGTATTCATTTCCATCCCAATTTAGTTTGAAACAAGTGAAAACAGTACCATCATTTCAAAATAAAGTGATAAGTAGCCTGTATACACTACCGGTGAAAAGTTTTAGAACACCTACTCATTCAAGGGTTTTTCTTTCTTTATTTTGTACTATTTTCTACATTGTAGAATAATAGTGAATACATCAAAACTATGAAATAGCACATATGGAATCATGCAGTAACCCAAAAAGTGTTAAACAAATAAAAATATATTTTATATTTGAGATTCTTCAAATAGCCACCCTTTGCCTTGATGACAGCTTTGCACACTCTTGGCATTCGCTCAACCAGCTTCATGAGGTAGTCACCTGGAATGCATTTCAATTAACAGGTGTGCCTTCTTAAAAGTTAATTTGTGGAATTTCTTTCCTTCTTAATGCGTTTGAGACAATCAGTTGTGACAAGGTATACAGAAGATAGCCCTATTTGGTAAAAGACCAAGTCCATATTATGGCAAGAACAGCTCAAATAAGCAAAATTAAACGACAGTCCATCATTACTTTAAGACATGAAGGTCAGTCAATACGGAACATTTCAAGAACGTTTAAAGTTTCTTCAAGTGCAGTCGCAAAAACCATCAAGCGCTATGATGAAACTGGCTCTTATGAGGACAGCCACAGGAATGGAAGACCAAGAGTTACCTCTGCTGCAGAGGATAAATTCATTAGAGTTACCAGCCTCAGAAATTGCAGCCCAAATAAATGTTTCACAGAGTTCAATTAACAGACACATCTCAACATCAACTGTTCAGAGGACTGTGTGAATCAGGCCTTCATGGTCGAATTGCTGCAAAGAAACCACTACTAAAGGACACCAATAAGAAGAAGAGACTTGGAAATGTGTTCTTTGGTCTGGAGTACAAATTGGAGATTTTTGGTTCCAACCGCCGTGTCTTTGTGAGACACGGTGTGGGTGAACGGATGATCTCCGCATGTGTATTTCCCCCTGTAAAGCATGGAGGATGAGGTGTTATGGTGTGGGGGTGCTTTGCTGGTGACACTGTCTGTGATTTATTTAGAATTCAAGGCACACTTAACCAGCATGGCTACCATAGCATTCTGCAGCGATACGCCATGCCATCTGGTTTGGGCTTAGTGGGACTATCATTACAATGACCCAACACACCTCCAGGCTGTGTAAGGTCTATTTTACCAAGAAGGAGAGTGATTTTGGGCAGCTCCATGGTAAGAAATGTGACCGTTCCTGGTGCAAAAACAATGTCCGATCCCGGAGCTCGAGTAAATGACATTACTAAGCTGCTCCCGAATGTACTATGTCAGGACATGGAAATCGATTCTATCGTAGTCCATGTGGGTTTTAATGACATTATGAAGGGCAGCTCTGAACAGTTGAAACTGGATTTTAAAGAGCTGATTGACTCTCTGCTAGACACTAACAAAAACCCATCATATCTGGCCCTGTGCCCTCTCTGAATCGTGGCATTGAACTTGCTCTAGCAGGATTCTTGCTCTTCACAACTGGCTACGTGATTATTTCAGCTCAATGGTTGTAACTTTTGTTGACAATTTCGATACCTTTTGGAAACAAAACATGTTTTATAAGGAGGATGGGATCCACCCAAATCATTTGGGTTCCTGGATCCTTTCACAGCATTATAAGGCTGCGTTGAGACAATGACTTAGCAATGACCCAAGCCCAGCTTAGCTAATCCCTACCATTGTGACGCAGAGTTGTCGAAATGCTATAGCAAATATACATTACATCAGGGGCATCGGTAGTCACAATATAAGTAACCTAATTTATATCTGTCTAACTGCCCTGAATGCCACCGCTGATCCTACAGCTATTGTGTGCAGTAATCATGTGCCTAAGAACCCGATTTATACTGTTAGCACTGAGCCGGTGTACCCGAGGAGGCAGTCCACCGTGTGCAGCTCACCGTGCACTAACATAAAGAACATGAGCACATCTACTGCTGCTAAGCTACCCAGTAAAGCAATAAAAACAAGTAAGCATCCCAGAATAAAAGTGCTCAAAATAGCCCACGTTAACAAATGTAGCTTAAGAAACAAGGTTCATGAAATCAATAATTTGCTAGTAACAGATGGCATTCATATTCTGACTATCTCTGAAACTCACTTAGATAATAGCTTTGATGATACAGTGGTGGCAATACAAGGTTATAACATTTACAGAAAATATAGAAATGCCAATGGTGGAGGTGTTGCTGTTTATATACAGAACCACATTCCTGTGAAGATTAGAGAGGATCTCATGTTAAATACTGTTGAAGTAATATGGCTACAGGTTCATCTGCCTCACCTAAAGCCAATTCTGGTGGGAAGCTGCTATAGACCACCAAGTGCTATGTCACGATCGTTTACGGATGAGACGGACCAAGGCGCAGCGTGATAAGCGTACATATTTATTAACGTACTGAACACGAACAAAACAACAAACAAACGATACGTGAAGTCCAAGGTAGACTAATAACATACCTATACGGAACAAGATCCCACACAGACTGGTGCCAAACGGCTGCCTAAGTATGGTCCCCAATCAGAGACAACGAACTACAGCTGCCTCTGATTGGGAACCACCCTGGCCAACATAGATCTACACGATCTAGAAACTCAAACATAGAAAACTAAACATAGAAACTACACACCCTGGCTCAACATTTAAGAGTCCCCAGAGCCAGGGCGTGACAGTATCCCCCCCCAAAGGTGCGGACTCCGACCGCGCCCCATAAACATAACAGGGTAGGGGCCGGGTGGGCATTCCGCCTCAGAGGCGGATCCGGCTCCGGGCGTAACCACCACGTTCTCTCCACCTCCCTGTTGCGCCCCTGGTCTGGTCTGGCACCGCTGACTGGAGCTGGACCCGACGACGGTGGAACGAACTGTACAGGCTCCGGACTGGAGCCACTGGCCGGAGCTGGACTGGGCACCGGTGGAGCGGATTGCTCTGGCTCCGGAGTGGATCCGCTGACTGGAGTTGGACCGGACCCCGGTGGAGCGGATTGCTCTGGCTCCGGAGTGGAGCAGCTGACCGGTGCCGGACCAGGCACCGGTGGAACAGGCACGGGCCATGCCGGAATGGACACACGCACCACTGGCTTGGTGCAGGGAGCAGGAACGGGCCTGACCGGGCTGACGACGCGCACCACTGGCTTGGTGCGGGGAGCAGGAATGGGCCGGACCGGGCTGACGACGCGCACCACTGGCTTAGTGCGAGGGGCAGGAACAGGCCGGACCGGGCTGGCGACCCGCACCACTGGCTTAGTGCGAGGGGCAGGAACAGGCCGGACCGGGCTGGCGACGCGCACCACTGGCTTGGTGCGGGGAGCAGGAACGGGCCGGACCGGGCTGACGACGCGCACCACTGGCTTGGTGCGGGGAGCAGGGACGGGCCGGGGCGGACTGGGAACACGCACCACTGGCTTGGTGCGGGGAGCAGGGACGGGCCGGGCCGGACTGGGAACCCGCACCACTGGCTTGGTGCAGGGAGCAGGAACGGGCCGGACTGTACTGGGAACACACACCACTGGCCTTATGCGGGAAGCAGGAATGGGTCGGGCCGTACTGGGAACACGTACCACTGGCTTAGTGCGGGGGTCAGGAACGGGCCGGACCGGACTGGCGACACACACCACTTTCTTGGTGCGAGGAGCGGGACTGGTTCCCTTATAAACCCCCGCTCCTTCTGCTGCCTAACCAGCTCCTCTCGCCGTGCCTCTACACTCTCCTTCTCCAATAGCCCCCGTAACCTGGTGGCCTCCTCTCCTAGTCTGCAGATTCGCCCTGTCGCTGCCTCCTGCTGCCCCGTCGTCCACGCCGTGTGCCCCCCCCAAAAAAATGTCTTGGGGTTGCCTCTCGGGTGTCCGTCGTCGGCACGGTTGGCGCCGTTTCTCCTCTCCTGCCTGGGCATTCACCTTCGCCCATGGCCCTTTCCCCGCGAATATCTCCTCCCATGACCACCATTTGCCCACCTGAGACATCGCTATTCTCTCTTCCTGGGCACGTTGCTTGGTCCTCATTCGGTGGGATCTTCTGTCACGATCGTTTACGGATGAGACGGACCAAGGCACAGCGTGATAAGCGTACATATTTATTAACGTACTGAACATGAACAAAACAACAAACAAACGATACGTGAAGTCCAAGGTAGACTAATAACATACCTATATGGAACAAGATCCCACACAGACTGGTGCCAAACGGCTGCCTAATTATGGTCCCCAATCAGAGACAACGAACTACAGCTGCCTCTGATTGGGAACCACCCTGGCCAACATAGATCTACACGATCTAGAAACTCAAACATAGAAAACTAAACATAGAAACTACACACCCTGGCTCAACATTTAAGAGTCCCCAGAGCCAGGGCGTGACATGCTAACAGTCAGTATCTGGATAACATGTGTGAAATGCTTGATAATGTATGTGATATCAATAGAGAGGTATACTTTCTGGGTGATTTAAATATTGACTGGCTGTCATCAGGCTGCCCACTCAAGAGAAAGCTTCAAACTGTAACCAGTGCCTGCAACCTGGTTCAGGTTATCAGTCAACCTACCAGGGTGGGTACAAACAGTACAGGAATTAAATCATCAACATGTATTGGTCATATCTTTACTAATGCTGCAGAGATTTGATTGAAAGCAGTATCCAAATCCATTGAATGTAGTGATCACAATATAGTAGCCATATCTAGGAAAACCAAAGTTCCAAAGGCTGGGCCTAATATTGTGTATACCCATTGATACCCACTGCTAGTAGCCATGTATTTATCCAACAGTAAAGTTCTAAACAAAACTTTGCAGTAGTAGGCTACTATCCATGAGACCTATAATCCTATGCCCTCGTAATGGCCAGTGCGCATTTCGCGCATTGTAAAATAGTTGCTATTGAGCTGAATATTGAGAGTTGAGACCCTCCTCTATTCGGCAGGGACAAGGGGACGAAGCTTCCAAAGCTGTGTTTTTCCCGCAATTGCATTTTGAAATGTTATATGTGACCGACCGGCTCGATTCGGTCTTATGTAGCAAAATTTGAAATTGTGTTTTTTACATTGGATAAAAGTAGAGACTCAGAGCTAGAAAATGGTATATCATACACTACAGTTGAGGAACAATGGTAAATAAATTCTGCTTTGAAAGTTGATAAACTTGTGTAAGCCCACTTTTGAGAAAATGGCCCTTGTATTTTTTGGTACACCTTTTGGTACACCTCTTTGTCTACACCCATTCAGCATCGTTCACACTCTCTTAAGCCTTAGCCCCACCCATCTCTTGAAGGATTCACATGTGAGGCCATGTGCTAAACAGAGTGAGTAAGGTAGTGTGCTAAACAACCAAAGATTTCAAGACTAAAGGCTGGTTTATACTACGTCTATTGACATGTCTGTAGACAGTTGTCACAGTGACATCATGAACATTCTATTGTCGTCCGACATCAAACTTGTCGTTGTTGTTATGAAAAAGTATAAGCACAAAAACGACAGGCTGCATGACATCAGCAGCTTGGTGGTCCAAAATTGCCTAACTGGTGTATTTTAACACAAATAAATCCATCTGTTTAAAATGAATTTAGTCATTTTCGACTTTCTTGCAGGTTATGTTGTTCTTCACATTACTGTCTCTGGCAAACACACACTGTATCAAATAAAATCAAAGTTTATTTGTCACATGCACAGGATACAGAAGGTGTAAACAATACAGTGAACTGTTTACTTGCATAGTGGAGTATTTTGTTTAGACATGTAGCTAGCTAGCTAGCTAAACAATGAACCATAATCCTAACTCATAACGTTACTATCCTGTAGTTAGCTAAAGCTAACCAAGTAGGTTCAATGTTAGCTAGCTAGCTAACATTAGGCTATAACTAGCAATGCAAATAGCTCTGAGATACGAATAATATTACTACACACATACACGTAATGTTAGCTAATGAGCCAGTTAGCTAACAGTACACTTTAACTTGCAATGAAAACGACTTTCTGACAAAATTTGAAAAAATATATATCTGCAAATGTAGCTAGCTAGACTCTCTTACCCATATACATGGGTGACTGCTTCTCCCTTTCTGTCAAGGATGCCATATTTGCCCTTAGTTTGAAGATGTATTTCAAAACTCGGTCCTCCACAAAGTGGAGAGCATTAGCAACACTTTTGCAGTTCTTCGGGATATCTTAAAAAAAAAAAAGCAGTGTTAGAAAGGATTACCTATAAAAACATCACTGATGCCGAAACGTTGGTGATTTCTTACCCAATAAATTACTGGGAATTTATACATAGAGTGTCTCTTTATTTGTTTTTATAGCTTACAGTTTATTCTCCATTAGTCAGCACCTCTACACTAAATAATGTTCTCTGGGTGTGCGCCAGCTCATGCTTTTTATTAGAAAGGATTACCTACACATACTGAGCAGCTCATGTTATAGACAGAAGCAGGCTACATGGCAGACCAATCCAAACTCATCTCTCGGCATGTCCAGCTCATCCATTATCTCAGCCAATCATGGCTAGCGGGAAGGTTCTTGTCTTTTTCCATGGCTAAACCAACTAGGCTCATAATTTAACGATTGTATTCGTATTTACAGATGGCACACAAGTTTGTTATTAAGGCACATGAAAGTTCACATGTTCCAGAAGGCATTTCTGCCAAAAAACATATTTTGATAGAAAAATACATGTTTACGTTCAAATACCTCTCCTGTGAAGTAGTGACACGCGACATACACCTAGTTTCCTGAAACGAGTTACATATGATCAGAACACATTTTTTCTCTCGAGTGTATGGGGGAGAGGAGAGTGGTTCGCTCATCAAAGCAGCAGGCCCCAGCGAGTGCACAGGCACAGGGCCTCCACTTTCCTTACAGGAATGAGAATAATGCACTTTACTGTTTGACCAAATAATCGTTTTAGCCACCCAAAAAATAGGACGTTTAGAGTGAGGTGACAATGTAGAATGTGCTCTTTCTACGTTTGTAGGCATCCTTTCCGTTTTTTAGGATCCATGAACTTGGCTGTCTAATGGATGACAGTCGGAGCAGGTATCTTTGCTGATGAAGCGTTTGACTTTCAATGTGAGTTTGTGTGACAGCTCAGCCTATCAGAAAACCGGGCCAGCCCATCCTGGTAAGGGGGCCAGCAGTTGCCCACTGATTAGCCAAAGGCTCGTTATAGATGAGTATAACCGAGAAATATATTAACAGGCCCATGGGCCACCGGGCACGTCACCTTTTTCATAGTTTTATTTTCATATAAAAACAACATTTTTGTGTGTGTCAATTTCAGCCAGCCCACCCAACTAAAAAATTGTCCAGCCCATCTGGCATTTGCCAGAATTGTCAGATGGCCTGTGTGTGTGTGTGTGTGTGTGTGTGTGTGTGTGTGTGTGTGTGTGTGTGTGTGTGTGTGTGTGTGTGTGTGCGTGCGTGCGTGCGTGTAGGTGAGAAAAGTGTAAAAACTTTCTAGACCTTTGAGATTACCCCCTCCCTCTATACTCTTGTAACATTTGGCTTTTCGCTTTGAATTGACTTGAGTCAGAAAGAAACTCAATCTGATGGTCTTCAAATGTTAGCATTTAAAGGATCGACGGGTGGAAGGAGTTTCATTAATTACAATAGCATTGACTAATCCCACTCAAAAAAACTCTTGAGGCAAGAGCTCTGCCAGGTTCTACAAGAAGAGGGGTTCCGACGATACCTTGGCACATCATATAATAATAAAAGCTATAGCTGTGGCAGGCCCAGCGCACAGTAGGGGGTTCTACCAATACTTCTCTGACTGGGCAGTTTTTTAAATTCCCCTTCATGAATTTCCCCAACATTCAATGTTATCACAGACGTCAGCTTGTCTCTACCCAACGAGGCCAACCCCGGCTTCGCCATTATCCTCCCAGCACATCAAAATGTTCCCTTCATGAAATGGCATTATCTGCATGAATGGCAAGTGACCAGCAATCTATCTCAAACTGCTTTTCAATCTTCACTTAAGGGCATGCCAGAAAAAATAAAAAAGGAGACATATTCTTGTAAAAAACAAATGTCCCCTACTCCTCCTTTCACAGGCTTCAATGCACAAATGTCTCTCTTCTGCAATATGTTCCTAGTTTAGTTTTAAATAAAAAGTGATAGTACAAAAGTTGAACAAAATGATGAAGGAGCTCAAAGTAGGTCAGTGAGGAGAAGAGAGGAGCAAAATCAATAAGAGCAAACTGTTGAAACTCTGAAAGTAACCTACTACATAACCTCAAACAGGTACCCAAAAGAACCCCAAATAATCCCAAACAACCCCTGTGGAAAAGGCCATAATTTTGACACTTTTTAGTTAATTGTGCCTTTAATTGCACTTTTTAGTTAACGGTCCCTTTAATTGCAGGCGTCTCTGAGCCATAGAGATGTCTAGAGATCGCTATGTATCAGTCCGCAATGACGCTGCCCATGTTATACAGGCTTTTGGGCACTGGCGATCTCTATCCATCTCTATGCTCTGAGCGCACCTGCAATCAATTTTCCTTGTAAAATACCTGAGTTCCTTTGTCTTTTAGTTCAGTGCCAAGCAACCCATGCAGTTGACTGAAAACACACAAGTGTAATAATAGAAAAAGAAAAGAGAAGGGCATTGACCTGTTTTTTTTTTTTTCCGGGTCAAAGTGTAGGTCGATTCGACAGAGGAGGCGGCGTTCGAGGAAGCGAAATAGAATCCATCGTTTTATATTGTGGTAGGCGGTTTTAGTGACCGCTGTGCTGGACTGTGGTCGACATGGTTGATAGCTCTGGTGGTATGGGTGGGGATGATGAAAGTCATGGACCTGGATGGTCTGTGGTGAAAAGCAAAAAGAATGGCCCTACTGACAGCAGTGGCACTTCTAGTGTTGAGAATGTGAAGGTAGTGAAAAACAAAAGTAATGATGTGTCGGAGTGGAAAGTTGTAATCGTGTTTGATGCGACCACAGGCTCTCATCTACACCCTATTCGATTAACCAATGCCGTTAAGAAAGAGATAGGTGAAGTCACATTAGCCCTGTTCATTGGTAATGGTAGCCTGTTAATATTCTGTGCTGACCATGTTCAGCAAGGGAAGATGTAGCTCAGTAGCTCAGGGATGTAGCTCAGTTGATAGAGCATGGCGTTTGCAACGCCAGGGTTGTGGGTTCGATTCCCACAGGGGGTATAAAAAAAAAGAATTAAAAAAAGAATAATAATGTGACTAAACTGTAAGTCGCTCTGGATAAGAGCGTCTGCTAAATGACTTAAAATGTAAAAAATGTAAGATTCTGAAAATCACAAGTCATGTCCCTGGAGCTTCGGCTAAGCTGAGGCGGGTCATTTCTGGGGTTACACCATCTATGTCCATAGATGATATAAAATAAAATGTAGAGGGGGTCATAGTGGTTGAAGCCAAAAGACTGTTCAATAGGAAAGAGGGGCAGAGAAGGGAAAGCCTGTCAGTACTATTCATGTTTGAGAAGGTTTTACCTAAGAAAGTACAGATGGGCTTCCTGGCTTTCACTGTTAATGTTTGTCCCACCTCCATTGTTGTGCCAAGTGTGGAGGGGAACATGATTACGGTGAATGTGAGAACAATGTCAAGGTTCTTTGTTGTAATTGTAGGGGGGAACACAGTACAGCATTTGGTGGATGCCAGGTACAGAAAAAGGCTAGAGGCCCAAAGATATAAAATGTATCTTATGCAGAGGCTGCAAGGCAGATTGGTGGAACTATTAGGCAGAATGATGGAGATACTAGGGTTACACCTGGAATAAGGGACCTACTGTAGGAAATGTTGCTTATGTTGGTCCAGACACAGATATGAGACCTGTTCAAAAATCTTGTTCTCACAAATGTGTCGTGTCAAAGGACATCTTAATAGTTAATCAGATTGACTTTATAGGCTTCATTGAGAAGGTTATCAACCTGACTGCGTTTGTGGAAAGAACTGCCAAGTTGAAGATCATTGTGGATGCAGCAACAGAGTTTTTAGGAGTAACAGATGTTACTGTCACCATGATTGTTGATATGTTGACTCCTAATAATACTAATGATGGAATGTCTCAGTATGATGATGATAATTAGAGTTATGGTTTTTGTTATCTTTCAGTGGAATGTAAGAAGCCTTATTGCTAACGGTCAGGAGTTTAAGAAATATGTAATTGATTTAGAGATCAAATCTGATGTGATATGTGTTCAAGAAACATGGCTTAGACCACATGTTGATTTTATTATTCCTTATTATTGATCAATCAGCTCTGATAGATCAATTGGACAGGGTGGTGGGTGTGCTACGCTCATATGGGAAGGTCTTGTATATCGTAATATACCTGTACCATCTGAATATGAATGTGTGATGGTGGAAATCTACAGTGCATGTAGTAATATTAAGTTACACATTTTTTACAACCCTTGTCAACTATCTGTATCGATGTCTGATGAAATATCAGGAGAATTGGGCTCTAGAGAGATTTGGTGTGGCAACTTTAATGCACATAATAGTTTATGGGGAAGCACATATTTTGCTGCTAATGGAACTATTGTGGAAGATTTGATGGAAATGAGCATTAGCATGTCTTGACGATGGATGTTGTACAAGAGTTGATGTTGTTAGAGGGGTTACATCCTGCCTGGACCTCACACTGGCTTCTAACTCTAATGCAGCTATGTGTAAATGGAATGTAATGAATTATTCTACTGTTGAAAGTGATCATTTCCTGATTTCGTGTACCATGAACTTTGATGTTACTATTCCAGATAGGGTACCATTCACAAGATGGTGCTTTCATAAAGCAGACTGGGAAAAGTTAGGTGATCATTGCTTAAAGTCTGTTGGAGAGTTGTCTTTAGAGAGTCAAATCAAATGTTATTTGTCACATGCGCCGAATACAACAGGTGTAGACCTTACCGTGAAATGCTTACTTACCTTAACGAACAATGCAGTTCAAGAAATAGTTACCTGTACCGAGTCAATGTGCGGGGGTACAGGTTAGTCGAGGTAGTTTGTACATGTAGGTTGGGGTAAAATGACTATGCATAGATAATAAACAGCGAGTAGCAGCAGTGTAATGTAATGTAAATAGTCTGGGTGGCCATTTGATTAATTGTTCAGCAGTGTTATAGCTTGGGGGTAGAAGCTGTTAAGGAGCCTTTTGGACCTAGACTTGGCGCTCCGGTAATGCTTGCCGTGCGGTAGCAGAGAGAACAGTCTATGACTTGGGTGACTGGAGTCACGGACAATTTATGGGGCCTTCTTCTGACACCGCCTGGTATATAGGTCCTGGATGGCAGGAAGCTTGGCCCCAGTGATGTATTGGGCCGTATGCACTACCCTCTGTAGCGCCTTTCGGTCGGATGCAGAGCAGTTGCCATACCAGGCGGTGATGCAACCGGTCAGGATGCTCTCGATGGTGCAGCTGTATAACTTTTTGAGGATCTGGGGACCCATGCCAAATCTTTTCAGTCTCCTGAGTGGGAAAAAGGTGTTGTCGTGCCCTCTTCACGACTGTATTGGTCTGTTTGGACCATGATAATTTGTTGGTGATGTGGACACCAAGGAACTTGAAACTCTCGACACGCTCCACTACAGCCCCGTCGATGTTAATGGGTGCCTGTCCACTATCATCTCCTTTGTCTTGCTCACATTGAGGGAGAGTTTGTTGTCCTGGCACCACACTGCCAGGTCTCTGACGACCTCTCTATAGGCTGTCTCATGGTTGTCGGTGATTAGACCTACCACTGTTGTGTCGCAAGCAAACTGAATGATGGTGTTGGAGTCGTGCTTGGCAACGCAGTCGAGGGTGAACAGGGAGTACAAGAGGAGGCTAAGCACGCACCCATGAGGGGCCCCGGTGTTGAGGATCAGCGTGGCAGATGTGTTGTTGCCTACCCTTACCACCTGGGGGCGGCCCGTCAGGAAGTCCAGGATCCAGTTGCAGAGGGAGGTGTTTAGTCCCAAGGTCCTCAGCTTAGTGATGAGCTTTGTGGACACTATGGTATTGAACGCTGAGCGGTAGTCAATGAGCAGCATTCTCACATAGGTGTTCCTTTTGTCCTGGTGGTAAAGGGCAGTGTGGAGTGCGATTGAGATTGCGTAATCTGTGGATCTGTTGGGGCGGTATGCGAATTGGAGTGGGTCTAGGGTTTCCGGTTTATATATGTGCTGCCTCATTGACCTATCGGATTTTGAGTGCTGCGAATGTATATGTACCAGTGAGTGAAGCGGGTGAGAAAAGGAAGCTGGACTGAAGATTTCACTGCGGCTTCGAGAAAGAAATAGGGCTTACAGAGTGTTGCGTAGGAATATGACTCCTGAGAATCTACTGTGTTAAATAAATGAAAATATATTTTATATTCTTCAAAGTAGCCACCCTTTGCCTTGATGACAGCTTTGCACACACTTGGCATTCTCTCAACCAGCTTCATGAGGTAGTCACCTGGAATGCTTTTCCAACAGTCTTGAAGGAGTTCCCACATATGCTTAGCACTTGTTGGCTGCTTTTCTTTCACTCTGCAGTCCGACTCATCCCAAACCATCTCAATTGGGTTGAGGTCAGGGGATTGTGGAGGCCAGGTCATCTGATGCAGCACTCCATCACTCTCCTTCTTGGTAAAATAGCCCTTACTCAGCCTGAAGGTGTGTTGGGTCATTGTCCTGTTGAAAAACAAATGATAGTCCCACTAAGCCCAAGCCAGATGGGATGGCGTATCGCTGCAGAATGCTGTGGTAGCCATGCTGGTTAAGTGTGCATTGAATTCTAAATAAATCACAGACAGTGTCACCAGTAAAGCACCCCCACACCATAATACCTCCTCCTCCATGCTTTACGGTGGGCCCAAGCAGGTCTTTTCTTATTATTGGTGTCCTTTAGTAGTGGTTTCTTTGCAGCAATTCGACCATGAAGGCCTGATTTCACAATGTCCCCTCTGAACAGTTGATTTTGAGATGGGTCTGTTACTTGAACTCTGTGAAGCATTTATTTGGGCTGCAATTTCTGAGGCTGGTAACTCTAATGAACTTATCCTCTGCAGCAGAGGTAACTTTGAATCTTCCATTCCTGTGGTGATCCTCATGAGAGCCCATTTCATCGTAGCGCTTGATGGTTTTTGCAACTGCACCTTAAGAAACTTTCAAAGTTCTTGAAATGTTCCATATTGACTGACCTTCACGTCTTAAAGTATTGATGGACTGTCGTTTTCTCTTTTCTTATTTGAGCTGTTCTTGTCATAATATGGACTTGGTATTTTACCAAATAGGGCTATCTTCTGTATACCCCCCCCCCCTCCCCCCACCTTGTCACAACATAACTGATTGGCTCAAAAGCATTAAGAAGGAAATATTCCACAAATTAAATTGTAAGAAGGCACACCTATTAATTGACATGCATTCCAGGTGACTACCTCATGAAGCTGGTTGAGAGAATGCCAAGAGTGTGCAAAGCTATCATCATGGCAAAGGGTGGCTATTTGAAGAATCTCAAATAAATGTATAAAATATATTTTGATGTAACACTTTTTTGGTCACTACATGATTCCATATGTGTTATTTCATAGTCTTGATGTCTTCACTATTATTACACAATGTAAAAATAAAGAAAACCCCTTGAATGAGTAGGTGTGTCCCCTGGTGATTTTGTACGTTTGCCCACTGACAAAGACATGATCAGTCTATAACTTTAATGGTAGGTTTATTTGAACAGTGAGAGACAGAATAACAACAAAGAAATCCAGAAAAACGCATGTCAAAAATGTTATAAATTGATTTGCATTTTATTGAGGGAAATAAGTATTTGACCCCTCTGCAAAACATGACTTAGTACTTAGTGGCAAAACCCTTGTCGGCAATCACAGAGGTCAGACGTTCCTTGTAGTTGGCCACTAGGTTTGCACACATCTCAGGAGGGATTTTGTTCCACTCCTCTTTGCAGATCTTCTCAAAGTCATTAAGGTTTCGAGGCTGACGTTTGGCAACTTGAACCTTCAGCTCCCTCCACAGATTTTCTATGGGATTAAGGTCTGGAGACTGGCTAGGCCACTCCAGGACCTTAATGTGCTTCTTCTTGAGCCACTCCTTTGTTGCCTTGGCCGTGTGTTTTGGGTCATTGTCATGCTGGAATACCCATCCACGACCCATTTTCAATGCCCTGGCTGAAGGAAGGAGGTTCTCACCCAAGATTTGACGGTACATGGCCCCATCCATCATCCCTTTGATGAGGTGAAGTTGTCCTGTCCCTTTAGCAGAAAAACACCCACAAACCATAATGTTTCCACCTCCATGTTTGACGTTGGGGATGGTGTTCTTGGGGTCATAGGCAGCATTCCTCCTCCTCCAAACACGGCGAGTTGAGTTGATGCCAAAGAGCTCGATTTTGGTCTCATCTGACCACAACACTTTCACCCCGTTCTCCTCTGAATCATTCAGATGTTCATTGGCAAACTTCAGACGGGCCTGTATATGTGCTTTCTTGAGCAGGGGGACCTTGCGGGTGCTGCAGGATTTCGGTCCTTCACGGCGTAGTGTGTTACCAATTATTTTCTTGGTGACTATGGTCCCAGCTGCCTTGAGATCATTGACAAGATCTTCCCGTGTAGTTCTGGGCTGATTCCTCATCGTTCTCATGATCATTGCAACTCCACGAAGTGAGATCTTGCATGGAGCCCCAGGCCGAGGGAGATTGACAGTTCTTTTGTGTTTCTTCGATCTGCGAATAATCGCACCAACTGTTGTCACCTCACCAAGCTGCTTGGCGATGGTCTTGTAGCCCATTCCAGCCTTGTGTAGGTCTACAATCTTGTCCCTGACATCCTTGGAGAGCTCTTTGGTCTTGGCCATGGAGGAGAGTTTGGAATCTGATTGATTGATTGCTTCTGTGGACAGGTGTCTTTTATACAGGTAACAAGCTGAGATTAGGAGCACTCCCTTTAAGAGTGTGCACCTAATCTCAGCTCGTTACCTGTATAAAAGACACCTGGGGGCCAGAAATCTTTCTGATTTGAGATGGGGTCAAATACGTATTTCCCTCATTAAAATGCAAATCAATTTATAACATTTTTGACATACGTTTTTCTGGATTTTGTTGTTGTTATTCAGTCTCTCACTGTTCAAATAAACCTACCATTAAAATTATAGACTGATCATTTCTTTGTCAGTGGGCAAACGTACAAAATCAGCAGGGAATCAAATACTTTTTTCCATCACTGTATTTATGATATATATAGGCAGCCTAGGGTAGAGAAATGAACATTCAGTTTTCTGCCAAAAGCTCTGGTGGACATTCCTGCAGTCAGCATGTCAATTGCACGCTCTGTCAACTTGAGATATCTGTGGCATTGTGTTGAGTGACAAAACTGCACATTTTAGAGTGGCCTTTTATTGTCCCCAGCACAAGTTGCACCTGTGGCCCCAGGGGTGTGTGCTTAGTCCCTTCCTGTGCTTCATGTTCACCCACAACTGCGTGACCACGCACAACTCCAACACCATCAAGTTTGCTAATGACAGGACAGCTGTAGGCCTAATCACAGATAGCGTTGAGACCGCCTTCAGGGAGGAGGTCAGTGTTTGGAGTTGTTTTGTGTACCTGTTTGGGGTTGTATTGGGTTGCTTTTGAATATTTTGGGTGATTAATAGGACCCCCCTGAAGAGATATATTTTTTTTTTAATCACTAATACTTTTGCATTTGGTTGATCCTGGTGTGGCAATCCAAACCACTTCAATGACATGATAGTTTATTTTGTTTCTACATGTATTTTGAACGTCGAATCCTCCATACAGCTCACAGATGCAGTAAATATTGTACAACTTTTAACCTTTTCTCATTTCAGTGTTATCTGTTCTAATGCGTTTTCAGAGACTTGTAATCTAAGAACTACTGGAAGAATTGGGTTTCTCTACCACAGCCATAAGCACTAACATGTCCATACAGTCTGCGATGCCCTCTATTGGAGAAAATATTCATATCCGCATACAGTACATGGACTACGTAGTGCAGTGATGGACCAACTTGACACGTGTCATGAGCTCAAATTATAATATTCACTATTTTAATCATAATGCATTATTTATTATTGTACACAATTGAACCAATGGAATACGCCTAAAAGTGCAAACTCTGCCCAGTGCCCACCATGTATTACTTTTTAAAGTATGCCACCTTACTGCACTATTCTCTGTTGCTTCTGCAGCTGACCCTGCATTTGTATGCATATACAAAATATGAACTAGAAACTTCATACATACATGAAAGAATAAGGGGCCTCAAATCTCCAAGGCTCCGTGTGTGTTACAGATGCACTGACTCACCAGAGAAAACAAATGGGCCAAGCCATAGGGACATTAATGTTACTTCTGGACAGTATAAAGCAACATTGACAAATTATTCATTCACTTTTCCTCCTCTTCTGTCTGTGGGAATTTGCAACTGTGGAATCAAACACTGAGGCTATCCGTATGTTCAGAATAATGGCTTGTTTTGTCAGTTACATGGATAGCTACATAACAGAGTATCAATGGCTATGTACACCATACTGTGTGTACAGTGTGTTCTCCACACAGTGTATTGGATGTAGCCTTTTGTTGATACAGTATTGTGCTCCACAGCTAAATGGAACTGTATAAAAGGATTGGACAGAACCTCTCCTTTCATGTGGAAATGAATCCATTCAGAAGGGAGAAAAAAACTATTTCACCTTCGGTTATATGGAAGGGATTTGAATGTTGCCCGAGGGAAGATCCCCACATGTTACGTCACTGACCCCTGTGTTGCACCACTGTTGGATCCTAGTTTGAAAGATGTAGGCGTTTTAACCTTTTGAATCAGACTTGCTAATCAAGGAATAGTTCATGTTTTAATTTCATGCAATTAAGTTGTTCACTTTGCAGATAAGGAATTACACAGTTAATTGGGGTGGTGAAAAGCAAATAAAATATGCAACAAAAACAATAGGTATATTGGAAACATGAAAAGTCGTCTAAGTAAAATCCAAGGGACAAATACCAACAAGGGCAAACACAACTGAAAAACAACCTCCATACAAACACGACCACAACGGAAATAAGTTACGTTGAGACGTTTGAATGATGGATGGTTGTAAGCTTGCCTTTGACTGACATATTTGCATGGACCAATGACTGACCATTCTCCCATTTAAGGATGTACAATCAGTCATAGGAGCAGATATGTATTAGACTGCTGACATCATCAATCATGGTAGTAACATTTACGTAAATGTGACTTTGACGGGCTCATTGTTGCACAAAATACGATTTTGAAAGAAGTGTCAATTGAAAGATGTCACTTGACAGAAATGTCACAGCTTCATGTACCCTACAGTACATTGCTGTCTTTAAAACCTGGGTGACTAGCAAGTGTTGACATTAACTCAGCTAGACAGATTATTGAATATAATTTTGATTTGTGAGAAAACCCATTGATTTATGAAATGACAAATTCATGGAGTTTTTATAATAGTAAATTGTAACAGTCACCCACAACATTAACAACACCTAATACAGCTGTTGTTCTTTTTTCTCAAAATAATGAAAAGCATTTGGAATGCAGCGTTTACATAAAACCATCATTCTGCCACACACCTTTGCTCTACCAAGAAATGGAACTTGTTTTTACACATGCATGAGATACAGTACTGTGTTCTGAAAGTGCAGAGGCAACAGAATGGAGAGAGACCCGTATATCATTGCCTGAACCGTACTGTGCTGTACTGTACTCCTCCTATCCCCAGATGATGAAGAGATATATTCTCCATTATGATCCTATATTCCTGCAGCAGCGATTAGAAACTCTCCAGAGAGGCTCTATCACACAGCATTCATTGAGTCTGGTCCTTTGCGAATCTTCAAATTCCATGCAATTTTCATAAATTGAAGTCTAATGAGCACTATTGACATAACTGTGATATATTGCTTACCAAATATACCATAGTGTGGTGCAAATGATATATGTCATGGGTTTAATCATATTCTAATGTATTCGCAACTCTGGGATTTTATCCCAACGTGTGGACAGGATGGCCTAAATGCCTTGATCACTTTGTTGTCTGTGTATTAAGATAACAACAATGGTGTGAAGTACTTAAGTAAACATACTTTAAAGTACTAAAGTCGTTTTTTTGGGGAATCTATACTTTACTATTTATATTTTTGCCAACTTTTACTTCTACATTCCTAAAGAAAATGGTCAAATTCAAGAACTTATCAAGAGAACATCCCTTGTCATCCCTACTGTCTCTGATCTGGCGGACTCGCCAAACAAAAATGCTTCATTTGTAAATTAAGTTAGTGTTTGAGTATGCCCCTGGCTAGCTGTAAATAAAAATAACAATTGAGTACTTTTTCCACCACTGCATAACACATACATACATTCTGAAAATATTCAGACCACTTCCCTTTTTCCACATTTTGTTACGTTACTGTCACGCCCTGGCTCTGGGGACTCTTAAATGTTGAGCCAGGGTGTGGATTTTCATTGTTTAGTTTTCTATGTTTTTGTTCTAGATCGTGTTGATCTATGTTGGCCAGGGTGGTTCCCAATTAGAGACAGCTGTAGCTCGTTGTCTCTGATTGGGGACCATACTTAGGCAGCCTGTTGGCACCAGTTAGTTTGTGGGATCTTGATCCGTAAAGGTTTGGTGTGTGTAACCTCAGGACTTCACGTATCGTTGGTTTGTTGTTTTGGTTTTTTTCGTGTGTTAAGTACTAATTAAAGATGTACGCTTATCACGCTGCGCCTTGGTCCGTCTCATCTAATAACGATCGTGACAGTTACAGCCTTATTCTAAAATTGATTAAATATATATTTTTCCTCATCAGTCTACACACAATACCCCATAATGACAAAGCTAAAACAGGTTTTTATAAATTTATACACATTTATAAAAGAAAAAAAACGGATTAATTACATAAGTATTCAGACCCATTGCGCTGAGACTCGAAATTGAGCTCAGGCGCATCCTGTTTCCATTGATCATCCTTGAGATGTTTCTACAAATTGATTGGAGTCCACCTGTGGTAAATTCAATTGATTGGACATGATTTGGAAAGGCACACACCTGTCTATATAAGGTCCCATAGTTGACAGTGCATGTCAGAGCAAAAACCAAGCCATGAGGTCAAAGGAATTGTCCGTAGAGCTTCGAGACAGGATTGTGTCGAGGCACAGATCTGGGGAAGGGTACCAGAAATGTCTGCAGCGTTGAAGGTCCCCAAGAACACAGTGGCCTCCATCATTCTTAAATGGAAGAAGTTTGGAACCACCAAGACTCTTCCTAGAGCTGGCAGCCCGGCCAAACTGAGCAATCTGGTGAGAAGGGACTTGGTCAGGGAGGTAAATAAAAAAATAAAAAAAATTGGTCATTTAGCAGACGCTCTTATCCAGAGCGACTTACAGGAGCAATTAGGGTTAAGTGCCATGCTCAAGGGCACATCGACAGATTTTTCACCTAGTCGGCTTGGGGATTAGAACCAGCGACCTTTCGGTTACTGGTACAACGCTCTTAACCACTAAGCTACCTGCCGTGACCAAGAACCCGATGGTCACTCTGACAGAGCTCCAGAATTTCTCTGTGGAGATGGGAGAACCTTCCAGAAAGTCAACCATCTCTGCAGCACTCCACCAATCAGGCCTTTATGGTAGAGTGGCCAGACGGAAGCCACTCCTCAGCAAAAGGCACATGACAGCCCTCTTGGAATTTGCCAAAAGGCACCTAAGGGACTCTGACCATGAGAAACAAGATTCTCTGGTTTGATGAAACCAAGATTGAACTCTTTGGTATGAATGCCAAGTGTCACGTCTAGATGAAACCTGGCACCATCCCTGCGGTGAAGCATGGTGGTGGCAACATCATGCTGTGGGGATGTTTTTCAGCAGCAGGGACTGGGAGACTAGTCAGGATCGAGGGAATGATGAACGGAGCAAAGTACAGAGAGATCCTTGATGAAAACCTGCTCCAGAGCGCTCAGGACCTCAGACTGGGGCGAAGGTTCACCTTCCAACAGGACAACGACCCTAAGCACAGCCAAAACAACGCATGAGTGGCTTCAGGACAAGTCTCTGAATGTCCCAAATACAGGTGTGCCAAGCTTGTAGCGTCATACCCAAGAAGACTTGAGGCTGTAATTGCTGCCAAAGGTGCTTCAACTAAATACTAAGTAAAGGGTCTGAATACTTATGTAAATGTGATATTTCCTTCTTTTTTTAATTTTTATAAATGTGCAAACATTTCTAAAAACCTGTTTTTGCTTTGTCATTGTGGGGTATTGTTTGTATATTGATGAGGGGGGGGGGGGAACTATTTAATCCATTTTAGAATAAGGTTGTCAAGTAACAAAATGTGGAAAGGGTCTGAATACTTTCCGAAAGCACTGTAAACACACAGGACTAACAACAGCCCTTTATAGGGGGACAAACATTGTGAATGCTAAATATATTTTTGGCACATTTACGTACACATTAAAGGGTGTGCACACATGGAAATAGCTTGAACATTTTTGTATAAAATCAAATTGAAGCAATTGTATTCATGGCAAGTGTAAATGTAAATGTAAGTGTCCCAAGTGCATGATCGAGGCCTTTGCACTTTCATTGGCCAATGACCATGCAGACCAGTCAATTGACCAATTAACATTTCCACTGTCCACTCCATTGTTGGATGGATGGATGACGTGACATACAGTGAGGGAAAATAGTATTTGATCCCCTGCTGATTTTGTACGTTTGCCCACTGACAAAGACATGATCAGTCTATAATTTTAATGGTAGATTTATTTGAACAGTCAGAGACAGAATAACAGCAAAAAATCCAGAAAAACGCATGTCGAAAATGTTATAAATTGATTTGCATTTTAATGAGGGAAATAAGTATTTGACCCCTCTGCAAAACATGACTTAGTACTTGGTGGCAAACCCTTGTTGGCAATCACAGAGGTCAGACGTTTCTTGTAGTTGGCCACCAGGTTTGCACACATCTCAGGAGGGATTTTTTCCCACTCCTCTTTGCAGATCTTCTCGTGTAGTTCTGGGCTGATTCCTCACCGTTCTCATGATCATTGCAACTCCACGAGGTGAGATCTTGCATGGAGCCCCAGGCCGAGGGAGATTGACAGTTATTTTGTGTTTCTTCCATTTGCGAATAATCGCATCAACTGTTGTCACCTTCTCACCAAGCTGCTTGGCGATGGTCTTGTAGCCCATTCCAGCCTTGTGTCGGTCTACAATCTTGTTCCTGACATCCTTGGAGAGCTCTTTGGTCTTGGCCATGGTGGAGAGTTTGGAATCTGATTGATTGATTGCTTCTGTGGACAGGTGTCTTTTATACAGGTAACAAACTGAGATTAGGAGCACTCCCTTTAAGAGTGTGCTCCTAATCTCAGCTCGTTACCTGTATAAAAGACACCTGGGAGCCAGCAATCTTTCTGATTGAGAGGGGGTCAAATACTTATTTCCCGCATTAAAATGCAAATCAATTTATACAAATTTTGACATGCGTTTTTCTGGATTATTTGTTGTTGTTATTCAGTCTCTCACTGTTCAAATAAATCTACCATTAAAATTATAGACTGATCATTTCTTTGTCAGTGGGCAAACGTACAAAATCAGCAGGGGATCAAATACTTTTTTCCCTCACTGTACACCAGAGCTAAAGAGCCCCACTGCTGTAAGGGCATGGCCAGCATGACATGATAACATTTTAGTCCGTGGCCACAGTGGCACTGAGCACAAATAAATTGAGACGTATCATCAGTCGATGATGATTTCCATAATCGTTGTACCTTCTGTAATTCATCAAGTGAATGATACCCGCATCCCCTAATGTCACGTTTATTACATTTTTGAGCCCAGCAGTGGGCACACATACTTTTTTTCTAAAGGATTGATTACACACAGAGTGATTTCTACTTCTGCCTCTGAGTGGAGGAGCAATCTGTTATTCGCCCCCAATATAACAATAAGGGACGGGAAATGCAATCTAAATCTACTCATACAACTTAATCTCTCTCTGCTGACAGAAAGGCAAACAGGAGGTAATTACAGTAGGGCAAAGTCACTGTGCTGAAGCAGTAAGATAAGGGATCTTATAACCAAACACAAGTATCTAAAGTCACAATCTTTCAAATCAAATTAGCTTGCTGTTTCCAATATCACATAACATGCATGACCAAGAATGTAAACAACTTTGAAAGAGGATCAAAATAGTCATGCCATATTCACTGTGTTGTCTGCTTCTTACTTTTGGGAAAGCAGCCCCCGCCCTTTGCTTTGTGACATTATACAGCCAACTGTTCAATGCTATTGGTGTTACTGTTTGAATATGAGCCCCCATTTGGAGGTTATGGGGACAAGTGTGAGTGGTTATAAGGCACTGCCATAACAGTCCATTAGCTTGAATAAATAGGACAAAATATCAATGATTGTTTTTAATTCTGAGCACAACTATTCCCACATGGGTCATTTTTACCAGACTTGTTTTTTACCAATATCAAAAGGGAATTTAAATAATATTTGGCCAGGCTTATTCTTCACATACTGTAATCAAATTTCACAGTGAACAGCCTGTTCCCCTCACTAGTATCTACAAACTCTATGGACATGCGGTTTCTGGCATCTATAAACACAATTTATATCAGTTTAGCACCCATCAGATCTTTGAAATATTTTCTCTCTCAGTCTTTCTCTTTTTCATTCCAAGGCTCCCCAGACAAATCCCCTGGATCAACTGAAATGTTGACGCAATGTCTTGCTACATACAACATGACTGCATGATACATTTTAGTCATTTAACAGACGCTCTTATCCAGAGCGACTTACAGTAGGTGAGTGCATAAATGTTTCATACTGGCCGCCCGTGGGAAACAAACCCACAACCATGGCGTTGCAAGCGCCATGCTCTACCAAATGAGCTACAGGATACTTTACATTCAATCAAGTAATGCTCATTATAGTGTCAGACGGATCCACATATTCAATGCTGTCACTCAATAAAACTGCAGTGGATGATGCATCACATGCGCGCGCGCACACACACACACACACACACACACATTTCCTCTTCTCACTCAAACACGCACCTTAAACTTACCCTCATTTGCTGCAGCTTGAGGTCTTTGACCTTTTCATGGTGCAGTCTGCTGTCCCATCCCCGCCTCCACCATTCTCATCATGCCTTCATGTCCACTATGTGGCTGTCGTCTGAATGAAACAATGTGATAGCTTGATCTAACTAGAAGAAAAAAACAATGTCAATTGTGAAAACCTTGTGAAGACTTACAGAAAACGTTTGACCTGTGTCATTGCCAACAAAGGGTATATAACAAAGTATTGAGAAACCATTATCCACCATAATTTGCAAATAAATTCATTAAAAATCCTACAATGTGATTTTCTGGATTTTCTTTTCTCAATTTGTCTGTCATAGTTGACGTGTACCTATGATGAAAATTACAGGCCTCTCTCATCTTTTTTAAGTGGGAGAACTTGCACAATTGGTGGCTGACTGAATACTTTTTCTCCCCACTGTATGTGTTACTCTGAGGTGTGTAAATCTCTGCGTTATTGTCATCCAGTCTGAATTCACTTTTGCTCAACTTTATTAAAGTGTCCCAGACAAATTATATAATGCACAGAAGTAAACATATTAGAGAATTTGATAACAGTTTTGTAAGTTATATAAATGTTTTATTAGCAATTCCTCTTTGCACATAGGCCTAACCACCCCCATGTATTGACTAGCCTCTCCAGGGCAAAAGACAAGCTGTCAATCAAGCTGTCAATCACTGGAACAGCTGTATTGTACAATTTGTCTGTCTGTTGAGCATTGGAGAATGAAAGACTGACATACAAAATGGAGGATGGGCCACCATCTTATATAGTAATAACTAGGAGAATCAACACTTGTTTTGACAACTGTCAAGATGGCCACCCAGTGGAAGCATAAAGTAAGACTTAGTAAGTTAAGTTTGCAATTAAGAAAATGATTAACATATATTTTCAAGATGAGAGGAGCCTCACATGGCTACTTGGTGGAGCACTACAGAAGACAGGAGCAGCGGGGAGTTGATATAATTGACTTGAAATTGGTCTCCCATGGCAATTAAACGTTGTTCCAAGCGATAAATGATTGGAGGATTGAGTCATGTATTCTTTCTTTTTTTTGACCTATCTAGTAGGATTCTCACCATTAAATCTAGCATAATTCAGGGTTTAGGGAGATAACAAGATAGATTTTCAAAAGCATAGATCTTTTTTGCTTTGAAATTGCTCTGTGATATACTGTAGGCCACAGTGATTTGTCCGTACTGATTTCTTTAAATTTTTACTAATTGAGCGACTCGCCCCGTGATTTGAGGCTATATTCTACAAAAAAATAATTCATGAGGAACTTAACTCCTCTCATAAAGGACATTTACTTGATTCTATGCTAAAAATATTGATTACAATCACCATCAAGTGATACAAAATGTAACATTATGTGTTTACATGCCCTGCTATAAGGAATACAGTGGCTTGCGAAATTCGAAGCATCTGCCTCTAACCCTAGGAAGCTCTTTGCCACCTTCTCCTCCCTGCTGAATCCTCCTCCCCCCCCCTCCTCCCTCTCTGTGGATGACTTCGTCAACCATTTTGAAAAGAAGGTTGACGACATCCGATCCTCGTTTGTTAAGTCAAATGACACTGCTGGTCCTGCTCACACTGCCCTACCCTATGCTTTGACTTCTTTCTCCCCTCTCTCTCCAGATGAAATCTTGCGACTTGTGACGGCCGGCCGCCCAACAACCTGCCCGCTTGACCCTATCCCCTCCTCTCTTCTCCAGACCATCTCCGGTGACCTTCTCCCTTACCTCACCTCGCTCATCAACTCATCCTTGACCGCTGGCTATGTCCCTTCCGTCTTCAAGAGAGCGAGTGTTGCACCCCTTCTCAAAAAACCTACACTCGATCCCTCTGATGTCAACAACTACAGACCAGTATCCCTTCTTTCTTTTCTCTCCAAAACTCTTGAGCGTGCCGTCTTTAGCCAACTCTCTTGCTATCTCTCTCAGAATTACCTTCTTGATCCAAACCAGTCAGGTCTCAAGACTGGTCATTCAACTGACACTGCTCTTCTCTGTGTCACAGAGGCTCTCCGCACTGCTAAAGCTAAGTCTCTCTCCTCTGCTCTTGTCCTTCTAGACCTGTCTGCTGCCTTTGAAACTGTGAACCATCAGATCCTCCTCTCCACCCTCTCCGAGATGGGCATCTCCTGCACGGCTCACTCTTGGATTGCGTCCTACCTGACCGGTCGCACCTACCAAGTGGCGTGGCGAGAATCTGTCTCCGCACCACGTGCTCTCACCACTGGTGTCCCCCAGGGCTCAGTTCTAGGCCCTCTCCTATTCTCGCTATACACCAAGTCACTTGGCTCTGTCATATCCTCACATGGCCTTTCCTATCATTGCTACGCAGATGACACACAACTAATCTTCTCCTTTCCCCCTTCTGATAACCAGGTGGCGAATCGCATCTCTGCATGTCTGGCAGACATATCAGTGTGGATGACGGATCACCACCTCAAGCTGAACCTCGGCAAGACAGAGCTGCTCTTCCTCCCGGGGAAGGACTGCCCGTTCCATGATCTCGCCATCACGGTTGACAACTTCATTGTGTCCTCCTCCCAGAGTGCAAAGAGCCGTGGCATGACCCTGGACAACACCCTGTCATTCTCCGCTAACATCAAGGAGGTGACCCGATCCTGTAGGTTCATGCTCTACAACATTCGGAGAGTACGACCCTGCCTTACACAGGAAGCAGCACAGGTCCTAATCCAGGCACTTGTCATCGCCCGTCTGGATTACTGCAACTCGCTGTTGGCTGGGCTCCCTGCCTGTGCCATTAAACCCCTACATCTCATCCAGAATGCCGCAGCCCGTCTGGTTTTCAACCTTCCCAAGTTCTCTCACGTCACCCCGCTCCTCCGCACACTCCACTGGCTTCCAATTGAAGCTCGCATCTGCTACAAGACCATGGTGCTTGCCTACCGAGCTGTGAGGGGAACGGGACCTCCGTACCTTCAGGCTTTGATCAGTCCCTACACCCAAACGAGGGCATTGCGTTCATCCACCTCTGGCTTGCTGGCCCCCCTACCTCTGCGGAAGCACAGTTCCCGCTCAGCCCAGTCAAAACTGTTCGCTGCTCTGGCACCCCAATGGTGGAACAAGCTCCCTCACGACGCCAGGACAGCGGAGTCACTCACCACCTTCCGGAGACACTTGAAACCCCACCTCTTTAAGGAATACCTGGGATAGGTAATCCTTCTACACCCCCTTACCCCACCCCCAAAAAATTAAAATAAATAAAAATACATATTGTAAAGTGGTTATCCCACTATAAGGTGAATGCACCAATTTGTAAGTCGCTATGGATAAGAGCGTCTGCTAAATGACGTAAATGTAAATGTTTCACCCCCCTTGGCATTTTTCCTATTTTGTTTCCTTACAACCTGCAATTAAAATTGATTTTTTTGGGCGTTTGTATCATTTGATTTACACAACATGCCTACCACTTTGAATATGCAAAATATTTGTTATTGTGAAATAAGACAAAAAAAACAGAACTTGAGCGTGCATAACTATTCACCCCCCCAAAGTCAATACTTTTTAGAGCCACCTTTTGCAGCATTTACAGATGCAATTCTCTTGGGGTATGTCTTTATAAGCTTGGCACATCTAGCCACTGTGATTTTTGCCCATTCTTCAAGGCAAAACTGCTCCAGCTCCTTCAAGTTGGATGGGTTCTGCTGGTGTACAGCAATCTTTAAGTCATGTCACAGATTCTCAATTGGATTGATGTCTGGGCTTTGACTAGGCCATTCCAAGACATTTAAATGTTTCCCCTTAAACCACTTGTGTGTTGCTTTAGCAGTATGCTTAGGGTCATTGTCCTGCTGGAAAGTGAACCTCCGTCCCAGTCTCAAATCTCTGGAAGACTGAAACAGGTTTCCCTCAAGAATTTCCCTGTATTTAGCACCATCCATAATTCCTTCAATTCTGACCAGTTTCCCAGTCCCTGCCGATGAAAAACATCCCCACAGCATGATGTTGCCACCACCATGCTTCACTGTGGGGATGGTGTTCTCGGTGTGATGAGAGGTGTTGGGTTTGCGCCAGACATAGCGTTTTCCTTGATGGCCAAAAAGCTCAATTTTAGTCTCATCTGACCAGAGTACCTTCTCCCACATGCCTTTTGGCGAACACCAGACGTGTTTGCTTATTTTTTTCTTTAAGCAATGGCTTTTTTCTGGCCACTCTTCCGTAAAGCTCTGTGGAGTGTACAGCTTAAAGTGGTCCTATGGACAGATAATCCAATCTCCGCTGTGGAGCTTTGCAGCTCCTTCAGGGTTATCTTTGGTCTCTTTGTTGCCTCTCTGATTAATGCCCTTCTTGCCTGGTCCGTGAGTTTTGGTGGGTGGCCCTCTCTTGGCAGGTTTGTTGTGGTGCCATATTCTTTCAATTTGTTCATAATGGATTTAATTGTGCTCCGTGGGATGTTCAACGTTTTGGATATTTTTTTATAACCCAACCCTGATCTGTACTTCTCCACAACTTTGTCCCTGACCTGTTTGGAGAGCTCCTTGGTCTTCATGGTGCCACTTGCTTGGTGGTGCCCCTTGCTTAGTGGTGTTGCAGACTCTGGGGCCTTTCAGAACAGGGATATACAGTGGGGAGAACAAGTATTTGATACACTGCCGATTTTGCAGATTTTCCTACTTACAAAGCATGTAGAGGTCTGTAATTTGTATCATAGGTACACTTCAACTGTGAGAGACGGAATCTAAAACAAAAATCCAGAAAATCACATTGTATGATTTTTAAGTAATTCATTTGCATTTTATTGCATGACAGAAGTATTTGATACATCAGAAAAGCAGTACTTAATATTTGGTACAGAAACCTTTGTTTGCAATTACAGAGATCATACGTTTCCTGTAGGTCTTGACCAGGTTTGCACAAACTGCAGCAGGGATTTTTGCCCACTCCTCCATACAGACCTTCTCCAGATCCTTCAGGTTTCGGGGCTGTCGCTGGGCAATACGGACTTTCAGCTCCCTCCAAAGATTTTCTATTGGGTTCAGGTCTGGAGACTGGCTAGGCCACTCCAGGACATTGAGATGCTTCTTACGGAGCCACTCCTTAGTTGCCCTGGCTGAGTGTTTCGGGTCGTTGTCATGCTGGAAGACCCAGCCACGACCCATCTTCAATGCTCTTACTGAGGGAAGGAGGTTGTTGGCCAAGATCTCGCGATACATGGCCCCATCCATCCTCCCCTCAATACGGTGCAGTCGTCCTGTCCCCTTTGCAGAAAAGCATCCCCAAAGAATGATGTTTCCACCTCTATGCTTCAAGGTTGGGATGGTGTTCTTGGGGTTGTACTCATCCTTCTTCTTCCTCCAAACACGGTGAGTGGAGTTTAGACCAAAAAGCTCTATTTTTGTCTCATCAGACCACATGAACTTCTCCCATTCCTCCTCTGGATCATCCAGATGGTCATTGGCAAACTTCAGACGTGCCTGGAAATGCTCTGGCTTGAGCAGGGGGACCTTGCGTGCGCTGCAGGATTTTAATCCATGACGGCGTAGTGTGTTACTAATGGTTTTCTTTGAGATTGTGGTCCCAGCTCTCTTCAGGTCATTGACCAGGTCCTGCCGTGTAGTTCTGGGCTGATCCCTCACCTTCCTCATGATCATTGATGCCCCACGAGGTGAGATCTTGCATGGAGCCCCAGACCGAGGGTGATTGACTGTCATCTTGAACTTCTTCCATTTTCTAATAATTGCGCCAACAGTTGTTGCCTTCTCACCAAGCTGCTTGCCTATTGTCCTGTAGCCCATCCCAGCCTTGTGCAGGTCTACAATTTTATCCCTGATGTCCTTACACAGCTCTCTGGTCTTGGCCATTGTGGAGAGGTTGGAGTCTGTTTGATTGAGTGTGTGGACAGGTGTCTTTTATACAGGTAACGAGTTCAAACAGGTGCAGTTAATACAGGTAATGAGTGGAGAACACGAGGGCTTCTTAAAGAAAAACTAACAGGTCTGCGAGAGCCGGAATTCTTACTGGTTGGTAGGTGATCAAATACTTATGTCATGCAATAAAATGCAAATTAATTACTTAAAAATCATACAATGTGATTTTCTAGATTTTTGTTTTAGATTCCGTCTCTCACAGTTGAAGTGTACCTATGATAAAAATTACAGACCTCTACATGCTTTGTAAGTAGGAAAACCTGCAAAATCTGCAGTGTATCAAATACTTGTTCTCCCCACTGTATATACTGAGATCATGTGACATATCATGTGACACTTAGATTGCGCACAGGTGGACTTTATTTAACTAATTATGTGACTTCTGAAGGTAATTGGTTGCATCAGATCTTATTTAGGGGCTTCATAGAAAATGGGGTGAATACATATGCAGGCACCACTTTTACTTTATTTATTTTTTTGAACGTTTTGAAACAAGTTATTGTTTTCATTTCACTTCATCAATTTGGACTATTTTGTGTATGTCCATTACATGAAATCCAAATAAAAATCCATTTAAATTACAGGTTGTAATGCAACAAAATAGGAAAAACGCCAAGGGGGATGAATACTTTTGCAAGGCGCTGTATGTGATCATACACAGTAATAATTAATATAACATAGCATGCCTAAAGCTATCACAATGGACCAAGTCAAATCAATGGATGACCTGATCTGATGTTAAAAAGTTGTATCCCATGCTACATTATAATACATTTTGCATCGTGCACTTTTTATTCATCAACATGTTGAGGACAAGCTGCTAGATCACACCAGGGGTCCATGCGTTGCTCCTAAGATAGAGGGTTACTACTAATGATAATAGGCTATATCCATATTATACATCGTTTTTACTACTATTACTACCACTACTATTTTACAGAAGAGTATGCAAAGTTCCACAAAAGCGTAAAACTCATGTTTCTTTCTCTAACAAACATATAGGTATTTCGACATTGTGTGGGACTGGACAAATCATTTTTGGAAAGACTTATCAATGCAAACTTTATATAATACATTATAAGCGCATTTATAACAACTTATGAGCACTCAAATGAGCTTAGAGCAACCAATCTAAGAGCTGATTTGAAGTTTGACCCAGTGTTTTCCTTCCTCAGCTCTGAGGATGTGAGGATTGTTGAGGCGAACGGTAAAGCAAATCTGTCCGAGTGACAAGGCTGATTGACTCTCCGGCCGTCGGTTAATTTGTCAAGAGGCAATCTGAAGTTATGAGCCATGGCAGTGTGACAAAGCAGAAGCAGAATGTCACCCTTTCACTGCATAGGGAAGAAATAGGAGATGAAATGTCACCCATTCACTGCATAGGGAAGAAATAGGAGATGAAATGGCTGACTGTTTTTGTATGACCTTATAGGAGATGAAATGTCACCCTTTCACTGCATAGGGAAGAAATAGGAGATGAAATGGTTGACTGTTTTTGTATGACCTTAGCGTTTTCCTTGATGGCTAAAAAGCTCAATTTTAGTCTCATCTGACCAGAGTACCTTCTCCCACATGCCTTTTGGCGAACACCAGACGTGTTTGCTTATTTTTTTCTTTAAGCAATGGCTTTTTTCTGGCCACTCTTCCGTAAAGCCCAGCTCTGTGGAGTGCACAGCTTAAAGTGGTCCTATGGACAGATAATCCAATCTCCGCTGTGGAGCTTTGCAGCTCCTTCAGGGTTATCTTTGGTCTCTTTTTTGCCTCTCTGATTAATGCCCTTCTTGCCTGGTCCGTGAGTTTTTTTGGGTGGCCCTCTCTTGGCAGGTTTGTTGTGGTGCCATATTCTTTCAATTTGTTTATAATGGATTTAATTGTGCTCCGTGGGATGTTAAACGTTTTGGATATTTTTTTATAACCCAACCCTGATCTGTACTTCTCCACAACTTTGTCCCTGACCTGTTTGGAGAGCTCCTTGGTCTTCATGGTGCCACTTGCTTGGTGGTGCCCCTTGCTTAGTGGTGTTGCAGACTCTGGGGCCTTTCAGAACAGGTATATATATACTGAGATCATGTGACAGATCATGTGACACTTAGATTGCGCACAGGTGGACTTTATTTAACTAATTATGTGACTTCTGAAGGTAATTGGTTGCACCAGATCTTATTTAGGGGCTTCATAGAAAATGGGGTGAATACATATGCAGGCACCACTTTTACTTTATTTATTTTTTTGAACGTTTTGAAACAAGTTATTGTTTTCATTTCACTTCATCAATTTGGACTATTTTGTGTATGTCCATTACATGAAATCCAAATAAAAATCCATTTAAATTACAGGTTGTAATGCAACAAAATAGGAAAAACGCCAAGGGGGATGAATACTTTTGCAAGGCGCTGTATGTGATCATACACAGTAATAATTAATATAACATAGCATGCCTAAAGCTATCACAAGGGACCAAGTCAAATCAATGGATGACCTGATCTGATGTTAAAAAGTTGTTTCCCATGCTACATTATAATACATTTTGCATCGTGCACTTTTTATTCATCAACATGTTGAGGACAAGCTGCTAGATCACACCAGGGGTCCATGCGTTGCTCCTAAGATAGAGGGTTACTACTAATGATAATAGGCTATATCCATATTATACATCGTTTTTACTACTATTACTACCACTACTATTTTACAGAAGAGTATGCAAAGTTCCACAAAAGCGTAAAACTCATGTTTCTTTCTCTAACAAACATATAGGTCTTTCGACATTGTGTGGGACTGGACAAATCATTTTTGGAAAGACTTATCAATGCAAACTTTATATAATACATTATAAGCGCATTTATAACAACTTATGAGCACTCAAATGAGCTTAGAGCAACCAATCTAAGAGCTGACTTGAAGTTTGACCCAGTGTTTTCCTTCCTCAGCTCTGAGGATGTGAGGATTGTTGAGGCGAACGGTAAAGCAAATCTGTCCGAGTGACAAGGCTGATTGACTCTCCGGCCGTAGGTTAATTTGTCAAGAGGCAATCTGAAGTTATGAGCCATGGCAGTGTGACAAAGCAGAAGCAGAATGTCACCCTTTCACTGCATAGGGAAGAAATAGGAGATGAAATGGCTGACTGTTTTTGTATGACCTTATGCTGTACATAATAGCGCAGAATATGATATGCTTACCATGTCCCTAGTCGGAACCACGGTATCCTCTTTTAATTTATTTATTTCTCAGTTGAATTCCTTTTTGACTACCAGTTGATTGATGATGAGCCTTGGTCTCGTTTGAAGCATCTCTGTGTGTGTGTGTGTGTGTGTGTTTACTTGTGGATAGTGAGAAATAACAAAAGTGAAACATAAACACAACTTCTTGGACTAACCACTACATAACAAATAATTTATAATAATAATAATATAATAATAATATGCCATTTAGCAGACGCTTTTATCCAAAGCGACTTACAGTCATGCGTGCATACATTTTATTTATTTTTTTGTGTATGGGTGGTCCCGGGGATCGAACCCACTACCTTGGCGTTACAAGCGCCGTGCTCTACCAGCTTGGGACAATTAGGTTCTATCTGCAAAAAGATGATACTGAGATAATTGGCTTTAATGTTCCGAACTCTCATTAGTTTGAATGGTGTCAACAATGTTTTAAAATTGTATTGTTTTGAACTTAACATTATGAATTAGGGTATTTAGAGTACTATGTACTGTAAGTAGAGAACATTGAACAGAACAAGGCTATGTCAATAACTCATTTTTGGTTCTCCTTGTTTTTTGATGATCCATTTTTTTATTTTTTTACTTTATTTCACCTTAATTTAACCAGGTAAGCCAGTTGAGAACAAGTTCTCATTTACAACTACGACCTGGCCAAGATAAAGCAAAGCAGTGCGATAAAAACAACAACAACAACACAGAGTTATATATGGGATAAAACAAAACATACAGTCAATAACACAATAGAAAATCTATATACAGTGTGTGCAAATGTAGTAAGTTATGGAGGTAAGGCAATAAATAGGCCATAGTGCAAAATAATTACAATTTAGTATTAACACTGAAGTGATAGATGTGCAGAAGAAGATTGAGATACTGGGGTGCAAATGAGCAAAATAAATAACAATATGGGGATGAGGTAGTTGGGTGGGCTAATTACAGATGGGCTGTGAACAGGTGCAGTGATCGGTAAGCTGCTCTGACAACTGACGCTTAAAGTTAGTGAGGGAGATAAGAGTCTCCAGCTTCAGAGATTTTTGCAGTTCGTTCCAGTCATTAGCAGCAGAGAACTGGAAGGAATGGCGGCCAAAGGAGGTGTTGGCTTTGGGGATGACCAGTGAGATATACCTGCTGGAGCGCATACTACGAGTGGGTGTTGCTATGGTGACCAATGAGCTAAGATTAACCCCCTTACCAAAGAAGACCTTCAATCTACAAAGATCTATTATATATATATATATATATATATATATATATATATATATATATATATATATATATATATATATATATATATATATTCTATCTAAGAGCTTCTCTTTCTTTTTTTTCTACAATAATAACTTTGTTGTCCTCAGGGGAATTTAAGATAGTGACATTCAGATGAAACAGCATAATAAATACATTTACATTTTAGCAGACGCTCTTATCCAGAGCGACTTACAGTTAGCGCATACATTATTTTATCGAACCCACAACCCTGGCGTTGCAAACGCCATGCTCTACCAACTGAGCTACATCCCCTGCCGGCCATTCCCTCCCCTACCCTGGACCAATTGTGCGCCGCCCCATGGGTCTCCCGGTCGCGGCCGGCTACGACAGAGCCTGGATTCGAACCAGGATCTCTAGTGGCACAGCTAGCACTGCGATGCAGTGCCTTAGACCACTGCGCCACTCGGGAGATTAAATACATACATGACAGTGCAATTCACATGGGACTGACTGATACAGTATAGAAGACTAAAGCCAAATTAGTCGGTTTGGATGGGAATCATCAAATAATTATATCAATGCAATAAATACAGCAGTCTAATTGTATTCAGACCATTCACTTGCACAGTCTTTTGGGTACAGATATTTCTCAGGAACTGTGTGAATCAACGTGTTTATTTCTGTAGAAAATACTGTCCAGGGTTTTCATTGAGTGTGAGTTTGTATTATGATGGCATTCAAATGCCAAATCACACCTCCAGTAGCCTAAATTCAGCAATTTATAATCGAGTTAGCATAGACATAATCGTATTACCATTATGCTCTGTTCTGGGATTAATTTGCATACTTAGCTGTTTTGACATACATCACAGGTACATAACATATACATATACAATGGGGTCCAGAATTATTGGATCCCTTGATAAAGATTAGCAAAAAATACTGTTAGCACCAGTCCTCTGACTATAGCACCGGCTCCAATCCAGGCGGTGCATATGCAGAATATACGTTATTCCCTACTGTAAAATATGGTGGTGGATCTTTGATGTTAAGGAGCTATTTTGCTTCCACTCGTCCTGGGGCCCTTGTTAAGGTAAATGTTATCATGAACTTTACCAAGTACCAGGACATTTTATCCAAAGACCTAGTTGCCTCTGCCAGGAGCCTGAAACTTTGCCGCAAGTGAATCTTCCAGCAAGACAATAATCCCAAACACACATCAAAATCCACAAAGAAATTGTTAATTGACCACAAAATCTACATTTTGCAATTGGCATCTCAGTCTCCGGACTTGAACCACGTTTAAAACCTGTGATTTGAATTTAAGAGTGCACTCCATAAGCACAGATGAAGGATATCAAGGATCTGGAAAGATTATTTATGAAGGAATGGTCTAAGATCCCTCCCAATGTGTTATCCAATCTCATAACATTTTAGAAAAAGACTCAGTTTTGTTATCCTTGCAAGGGGAGGGTGCTGGATTATTGAAAACAGGGGATTCAATAATTTTGACCCTTATCTTTTTTAGATTTGTTGTGTTACTTGTTAAACAAAATCTCTTTCTCTGAGCAATTGTATTAGTATAACAACAACAAAAAAAAACATACAATAAAGCTCAGTATTTGTATTATTTATTTTGTACAGTCTTTTTTGCTCATCTTTATCAAGGGATCCAATAATTCCGGACCCCACTGTATGTCTTTTTGCATGATGAAACTTTGTGTTCCAACGCAACACATTCCACCCACCCCAAAGTGCCACCCCGCCTCCTCAAAGCTCAGCCGTTGACTGATTATCTACTGATTATGTATTTTGCATGCTATCTGTGAAGCAGCCGGAGAATTGGGGGAAGAGTAGAGGCATTAAGGGCTTGACGACTGTGGGACCTCCTGCTGAGATGAGAGGGGAGGTAAAAGCAGAGGAGAGGGGAGTGTGAATAGGGGCAAACCAATCTGCAGCACTGGAATGGGACCCGTCATGGACACTCAGTCACTCTGGGGTTATTTCCCTTCCTTCTCTCTCTTTCTCTGACCTACCCTATGAATCATGGTATTGCACTTAGTTCACACTCTTCCACCGGGATCACCCTCAGAGTCTCCCCCCCACCCCACATCTATCCCCCAGATTATTACTCTATCTGCAGTCACTAAGGAGATGCACATACTATCCATCACAATGTACGAATTCTCAGCGCGTCGATTTGGCATCAGACTCCTAATTAAAATCCTTTTCCAACTCGTTTTCTTTGAGATAATTAGACTTTCATCTCACCAGGATGACACGCTCACCCAAATAACCATTTATTTCTTCAAGGAAGGCTCCGAGAGGAAAAGGAGAGGGTCTTCAACCACTTTCCTTCAGGGCACGAGTCAATAATGAATAAAGATATCTTGGGTTACAAAAATACAAAAAAACAGTCTGCTTAAAATAGACTATCTTCAATTCGTGGAAGTAAATTACTTCAATTAGGAGGGAGACGGCGCAATAGTTCTTTTTTTTAACAAGGTTAGGTTACATCAGTGTTTCGGCCTCTGGTGTCAAGCAGTTGAGGCATTGATATTAAGTAATAACACCACTGTGAGGAGTCCATTTACAATTTGTCCTGGCCAGTAAAACTCAAACTCAAACCGAAGTATAAAATGAAGGCTATTAGAGCGATAAGGGAACAGAGAGCTTGAGGCAGCCTGCGATGAGACAGCTGTGAGGCCTGAATAATTGAAGAGTGTAGGCCAGCTCCAAAACACAGGCCATGTCCTCCCAGCTGTTTCCAGTGCTGAAGCTGACACTTCAACACTCACCAGACGTGTGCAGTTAACAGGGTCCATCTTTTATTGGATTAATGAACATCGTCTTTAAGCATGGGGAAATTAATCATTATTGTGGTAATGCTTGACGATGATGATGATATTGATGCTGTTGATAGTGATGATAGGAGCGGTTTTGATTATGATGATGAAGATAATCATAGCAGCTGTTTTGAATGGTGGTGATGTAAGGAGAAATGCCAACATGTGCCTACTGGGGATGCTAAATGTTCATCATTCTCCGATCACTCAGTAAAGTCATTTACATACAGTACCAGTCAAAAGGTTGGAGACACCTACTCATTCAAGGGTTTTTATTTATTTTTACTATTTTCTAAATTGTAGAATAACAGTGAAGACATCAAAACTATGAAATAACACATATGGAATCATGTAGTACCCAAAAAAGTGTTAAACAAATCAAAATATATTTATATTTGAGATTCTTCAAATAGCCACCCTTTGCCTTGATGACAGCTTTGCACACTCTTGGCATTCTCTCAACTAGCTTCATGAGGTAGTCACATGGAATGCATTTCAATTAACAGGTGTGCCTTCTTAAAAGTAAATTTGTGGAATTTCTTTCCTTCTTAATGCGTTTGAGCCAATCAGTTGTGTTGTGACAAGGTAGGGGGGTATACAGAAGATAGCTCTATTTGGTAAAAGACCAAGTCCATATTATGGCAAGAACAGCTCAAATAAGCAAAGAGAAACGACAGTCCATCATTACTTTAATACGGAACATTTCAAGAACTTTGAAAGTTTCTTCAAGTGCAGTCACAAAAACCATCAAGTGCTATGATAAAACTGGCTTTCATGAAGACCGCGACAGGAATAAAAAGACCCAGATTTACCTCTGCTGCAGAGGATAAGTTCATTAGAGTTACCAGCCTCAGAAATTGCAGCCCAAATAAATGGTTCACAGAGTTTAAGTAACAGACACATCTCAACATCAACTGTTCAGAGGGGACAGTGTGAATCAGGCCTTCATGGTCGAATTGCTGCAAAGAAACCACTACTAAAGGACACCAATAAGAAAAAGAGACCTGCTTGGGCCAAGAAACACAAGCAATGGACATTAGACCGGTGGAAATCTGTCCTTTGGTCTGGAGTCAAAATTTGAGATTTTTGGTTCCAACTGCTGTGTCTTTGTGAGACGTGGTGTGGGTGAACGGATGATCTGTACATGTGTATTTCCCACCATCAAGCATGGAGGAGGAGGTGTTATGGTGTGGGGGTGCTTTGCTGGTGACACTGTCTGTGATTTATTTAGAATTCAAGGCACACTTAACCAGCATGGCTACCACAGCATTCTACTGCGATACGCCACCCCATCTGGTTTGGGCTTAGTGGGACTATCATTTGTTTTTCAACAGGACAATGACCCAACACACCTCCAGGCTGTGTAAGGGCTATTTTACCAAGAAGGAGAGTGATGGAGTGCTGCATCAGATGACCTGGCCTCCACAATCCCCTGACCTCCACCCAATTGAGATAGTTTGGGATGAGTCGGACTGCAGAGTGAAGGAAAAGCAGCCAACAAGTGCTCAGCAAATGTGGGAACTCCTTCAAGACTGTTGGAAAAGCATTCCAGGTGAAGCTGGTTGAGGGAATGCCAAGAGTGTGCAAAGCTGTCATCAAGGCAAAGGGTGGCTATTTTAAGAATCTCAAATATAAAATATATTTTGATTTGTATAACACTTTTTTGTTTACTACATGATTCCACATGTTTTATTTCATAGTTTTTCTACAATGTAAAAAATAGTGAAAATAAAGAAAAACCCTTGAATGTCTGTCCAAACTTTTGACTGGTAGTGTATGTTTTTTATTTTACCAGGTAAGTTGACTGAGAACACATTCTCATTGACAGCAACAACATGGGGAATAGTTACAGTGGAGATGAATGAGCCAATTGGAAGCTGGGGATGATTAGGAATTTAGCAAGGACACCGGGGTTAACAGCCCGACTCTTACAATAAGTGCCATGGGATCTTTATATTTTTTATAGACCAGAGGAAAAAGTGCCTCCTACTGGCCCTTCAACACCACTTCCAGCAGCATCTGGTCGCCCATCCAGGGACCAACCCTGCTTAGCTTCAGAGGCAAGCCAGCAGTGGGATGCAGGGTGGTATGCTATGTTTCCTGGTCTAAGACAATAAAAAACTTGAATGATAGTAATTGTTGACAGCTCACCATGAACAGATGCCAAATTGAAAACTCATAATTTTAATGTAGAACAGTAACCTCGAAAATCAATAAGCACATCGACTTTCATTACATAAGTGAAATGTGTATCTCTCTTTCTCTCTCTATATATACACAGTATATATCCCACGTATATCCTTGGCCCCGGAGTAAAATAGTTTAGTAATGATTTAGTAATTTCCATTTACTTGTTACCCAAGTTGGTGACAAGGGCACAACAAGGCTTACATTTCAGTACTTTTGGCTCCAATCATCAGTTGATGTCATGGTCTGTGTGTGGATGCATCAATTCAGGGACAGACTTGGAACAGAAATCAGTCCATGCATTTCTAACACACCGGCCCATTTGTTTTCCTCAAGGCCCCCACGGTCCTGTTTTGTTTTCCTTGAGGCCCCCATTGTTTGCAAATAATTATCAATTTGTGCAACAACAAAATATATTACAGGCCCCCTGGGATGACCAGCACACTGGGCTGAAGATGGACTAGCCTATATGGCAAGGCCAGTCCGTCCCTGCAACAATTTCCCATGAGCCCAATTCCCCATTATTCTGTATGCAGCAATGACCAATGCTGTGGTAATTTTATGTTTGTGAATCTAAGGATAGAAAACGTTTCAAATTACAATTGAGCAGGTGTACATCTCTTTGACATTATGTCAATGTAATTGCTATGATCACATATTCAGAGATATTGATAACAATGTCCTTAAAACGTTTTTTATTACATGGATTGGACATTTCAGTTTAGGTAAGAGCATAACTGCCTGGAGAGTGGTCATGATGTCTTGAGCTACCACAGCTGCTTGTTTTGTTACAGTAAATATGTGTTTTCAAAAGTCGAAATTGCAAAAGTCTCGAAATCAGCCCTTTTAATATCCAAGATTGTGTACAGTGAATGCTCATTATAACTTTGCTTATCCCTCAGACTAACAATTACCAAGACTCAGTCACTGTTCTTTCAATTAGCCATTTGTTTATATGTACAACTATTAAATGAGGATTGCATCTCTGGAGACATTCTTCTAAGATGCATTTCTCATTAGTGGAAAAGTCGACATCGGTAAACGCTTTACATCAAACTACTTCAACACCATCTTGTATATTTTACCAAGACAAACTTTTAAAAACACATCCTTAGACTTGGGCATCATTATGTTGCTGTGTCTCTGGATTTTTTTTAAGCGTTGACTTGTTATTTATGTTATGCTGTGTTTATTCATGTGACTATCTATTGCGACACGGTTTGATACAGTCTGGACCTTTGCTAATTAGTCACCTTGAGCATATGAACAGAAAGAGAACATATTTGTTGCTCAACGGGGCATTGCATAGAGGGTCACATAGCACCGAGTTATTAATAGTGACCGTGTAAGTGTGATCCTTAGGAAAATGATTTCGGTACAGGATGGTTTCACAAGCGAACATATTTCTCAGTCCACATTTTCATGTGTTGCTAACATGTACGGACATGTACAGTATCTAACACGAAGCCGCCAATGAATAAATTAATGTTCGACACATTCAGGATCACTTTGCCTGTCTATGGCTTTAACGTGCCAGGCATAGCCTATTAGACCTAGCTTTTGATTCCAGCACTGCTTTAGGGAGACACTTTCAAAGCTTTGCTGTGCCGAAATGTTGCCCGCTTCTAAAGACCCCCTGCTGCTTGTGTCAGAGCGAGGAATCTCTCTGTACTTGATAAATTAAACTTATTCCAATGGTCTCATGGCGTTACAAGAAGGCTTCATCGCTCTTTCGCTGAGAGCTCCTTTAATGAGGACTGTTGTGAGAGACGCCTTGTGCATCCTTCATACCAAAACAAAAAATACTTATCATTTTATAACATTTGATGATTTCATTAGCATTTTGGGGAAAGCTCAACCAAAAGTAGTCAGTCAGAGGTGTGAAGAGGTGGTTTTATGAAGTATTTAATTGACAGTTAGTGGTATTTTTCATAGACAAATGGAAACATATCGTGTTTAGCTCAGGCCGTTATACCCACCTGCTTCAAAATGTCCACTATCATCCCGATGCCCAAGAAAGGGAAAGTAACTGAACTGAATTACTCCTGACATGTAGCACTCACTTCCGTCATCATGAAATGCTTCGAGAGGCTAGTAAAAGACCACATCACTTCCTCCCTCCCCTCCCCGACACACTCAACCCTCTCCAATTTGCCTACCGCCCGACAGATCACGGACAACGCAATCGCCATTGCACTGCACACTGCCCTCACCCACCTGGACAAAAGGAATGCATATGTGAGGATGCTGTTTATTGACTACAGCTCGGCATTCAATACCATAGTGCCCTCCAAGCTCACCACAAAGCCCACACCCTGGTACTGAACTCCTCCCTATGCAACTGGGTCCTGGACTTCCTGACGGGCCATCCCCAGGTGGTGAAGGTAGGCAACATTACTTTCTCCAAACTGATCCTCAACACGGGGGCCCCACAAGGGTGCATCATCAGTACCCTCCTGTACTCCCTGTATACCCATGACCAGTGGTGGAAAGTACATTTACATTTACATTTTAGTCATTTAGCAGACACTCTTATCCAGAGCGACTTACAGTTAGTGAGTGCATACATTTTTCATACTGGCCCCCCGTGGGCCATAAGTAAAAATACTTTAAAGTACTACTTACAGTAGGGGAAAAAATTATTTGATCCCCTGCTGATTTTGTATGTTTGCCCACTGACAAAGAAATGATCAGTCTATAATTTTAATGGTAGGTTTATTTGAACAGTGAGAGACAGAAAAACAACAAAAAAATCCAGAAAAACGCATCTCAAAAATATTATAAATGTATTTGCATTTTAATGAGGGAAATAAGTATTTGACCCCCTCTCAATCAGAAAGATTTCTGGCTCCCAGGTGTCTTTTATACAAAGATCTCTCCAAGGATGTCAGGGACAAGATTGTAGACCTACACAAGGCTGGAATAGGCTACAAGACCATCGCCAAGCAGCTTGGTGAGAAAGTGACAACAGTTGGTGTGATTATTCGCAAATGGAAGAAACACAAAAGAACTGTCAATCTCCCTCGGCCTGGGGCTCCATGCAAGATCTCACCTCGTGGAGTTGCAATGATCATGAGAACGGTGAGGAATCAGTCCAGAACTACACAGGAGGATCTTGTCAATGATCTCAAGGCAGCTGGGACCACAGTCACCAAGAAAACAATTGGTAACACATTATGCCGTGAAGGACTGAAATCCTGCAGCGCCCTGTCGTATCGGGTGAATGGTGGCAATTATTGCTGATAAACAAAGGAGTCCGCTCATACTGAACTTTGATCATAAGGTTTATTCAGATCACAAGCTTTAGCATAAGTGACAGGTGACATGCCCACCCGGAGAGCGACGCCTCAGAATGGCCGCTCTGCCCTTTCATCGTTTAACCCCTACTTATAAACAATGCAAAAAGATGGGCTCCCTCTTCTGGCCAATCACCAGTCTCCCCTGTCTACAACACACTTCCTGTCTGTTGTATGTGGCGTTACACTAAAACTCTCCCTCTTGATACTAAAATCAACATTCTTTCAGTTCCACTTAAAAACATTTAACAAAGGCATAATCCCAATACACGACATTTCCCCCCTTCGAGACGAACTAAACGTCTCGAAAACAAACAGAATAGGATTATGACAAGTAACAATTTATCTTATTGAGTATCTTTAACATTAAACCAAAAACATTCTTCTCTAGAGTGTAAATACCTTTCTATGAAATAACTGTTTATGAAGTGTGAATACATTACTATGAAATATGAACAAATCTTTATGGAGTGTAAGAGCGAAAAACTGTCTGGCAACCTTCGTTCCAAATCCATCCATCAATCAAGACAGTAAAATTCTCTCACGGTCCCTCTGCCCCAGGCAACCACCTCGGTACTCCCGATAAACTCATAAACAATGTAAATGCATTTGAAACTATGATGCAATTAAATACACATGTAAGCCCCTGCAAACAAAATCCTATCCAAAAAATATCCACTCTAAGGCTGGTCAACCCATTGGACCCTATAGTGGACCTCTCCCTGCCTAGACTCCCTGTCCCTAAGCATTCACGAAATAAACAAAAACATCTAAGATCCTCACATGTATTCAATAACATCAAATATCCTTCTACAAAAATTAATACGTAAGAGTATGACACAAATATGTATTACACATGCAAATATGTCTATATTTCATTGCAGACACTGGAATGTAGTCCACTACATTTACATTTACATTTAAGTCATTTAGCAGACGCTCTTATCCAGAGCGACGTACAGTTAGTGAATACCCTTTTTTTAAATTTTTTATTTATTTATTTTATACTGGCCCCCCATGGGAATCGAACCCACAACCCTGGCGTTGCAAACGCCATGCTCTATCAACTGAGCTACATCCCTGCCGGCCATTCCCTCCCCTACCCTGGACAACGCTGGACCAATTGTGCGCCACCCATGAGTCTCCCGGTCGCGGCCTGCTGCGACAGAGCCTGGATTCGAACCAGGATCTCTAGTGGCACAGTTAGCACTGCGATGCAGTGCCTTAGACCACTGCGCCACTCAGGAGCTACACTTCATCTCCCCGTAGTCTCCTCTTCCAATGGACTGTTGATGATGGAATCGGCCACACCCTCCTTGTTTCATCTCCTCCAGTCATATTGTCCCTTCATATTGTCCTTGTTTGAGTATTTCACTCTCCATATGTTCCCCCAAATGCTTCTGGAAGAAAAAGAAAAGACCAAACAGTATCTTTTGCAAAACAAACACTTTCAAATTAAACATCAATATCAACTAAGAATATAAAAATGATATATAAATGATGCATGAATCACATTAATGATAGAATAATGAACTAGGATAATTATTCATTCATACACTTTGATTCATAAAATCATACCAAAATCACCCTAATATTGAAAAAAAAATTTTTTTTGAAAAATCATGAACTCATAAAAAATGATATTTATCCATTCAGTTCCACTTGTCCATCTTCATTCAGATCAGGAACAGTCAACAACGGCATCTGAGTGTTGTCTCCAGGCATCACTCTCCAACCTCATAACTTTCTTAAAGGTCAGTAACAAATTACAAACCTCACACACAGTGTTATCAAAACTGCCATTAAAATCTGAACCATCACTGCCCCTACTGGCCTACCTGATCTTGCAACCAAGTCTTCGCTGACCATCCAGCTCCCTCAGATCTCCCAAATGCATCCCTTATATTCTTCAATGCATATATAACCCTAGTGATAATATCTGACCTATCTGGACTCAGAGTATACCTAATATTATCAATATGATCTTCCCAAATGTTACACCATACCATGGAAAAAGTCCCCCCTTCTCCCTTAGCTTTATACTTCAATGATAGGCTTGAAGACTATGACATGTAGCCATGCCTCTTTTCATCCAATTTCAAACCTAGCTTCAGATTTCTGTGTCCGGTGCTACCCCTCTTTTAAATGGTAAAAACCTCATATGGAAGCTTCAACGTTGACATGTAACAACATCCTGTCCATCCATAGGGTAAGAATATATATGCTTTATCACCACAAACCCTCAAAATATCTCTAACATTCCCCATAGTCACATTGTCAGGCAAAACCTAATCTTTTACCATCAAAGTCCTGCTCTTCTTACTACCTGGTACATAAAAAGTAACATATTTCTCATTACTACCCTTAAGGTCATGCATACCCAAAGTTATCATATAACATCACAATCTGATATTCCCATAAACATACCCCTTACCTCATATGTTTTATTAGAACCAAACAACTTTTAGCCCTCACTACTTTCACCTCAAATGCTCCAGGGTTTGCTGTTACCTGAGTTTCCTTCCCATCTAACAAATGCACACAAGTTAATTCACTTAACCCAATACCACCTAACCCTAGGCTTAAACAAATGTTTTGACAACTACATTATTTTATCTGTTACTGAGTGTTGTTGCTGATACAACAGTCATGACAAAGCATAAGATTGACACATACTTGATAGAGGTCGAGCCAAACATGTCTGGTGCTGGAATTCTCAACAGACATGGACCCTCAAGATTCCTCACTGATCTTACAGAATGAGCTGCTGGAACCTGCCCATCTATCTCTAATTTTCACAACAGAAGAATCAAACCCCTCCATTTAGTTTCTCTCTTCCCTAACGAGCGGTACTGATCAGATACCTCTCCTTGTCTGTCATTAAAATCAAAGACCTCATCCTGTACCTCCATGATAGTATCCTTCACTATTTCAGATGAATCTATATTCTCTCTACTACTATCTGCTCTCCTATTTTAACCCTATTCGTACTATCATTGACAGCACTCTCCAATTCGTACCATAAACCCGAGTCCTTCTTGCTACCCCCTTTAATTTCAGAAAAGTTGTTGTCGGTGTCATACTTCCTACATTTGCTATTGCCATCGTATCATTAATCCCTTCCAAAGTTACCATTAAAGTAGTTGATCTAGTTGATGTATCAACCTTAATTATTTCTAGTAGCAAAGCTACCGATATCCTATGTGTATTATTTACTGTTGGAGTGACTACTGTAACATATTCTTCCTGAACTCCTTTGGTGACTGTGGAAACTTCAACAGACTTCAAATCTTCCATTATAAGCGTCACTTTACGAATTACATAGCCCTTTAACCAATAATTCTTAACCGGAACAAATTCTAATGCTTGCACTAGATAAGTATACTTCTTCTCCATAATTATCTCTCCATGTGGGAGGAACGTCCCCATCTTAACCCTAATAAGTATTTTTTCCCCTAAAATTGGTGCTGGAGCTATTGGTTCCCTTATAATCAAATGCGATATATTTATGGCTTTAATAACTATCAATGTTGAAAGAGTTAAATTGCTTCTCACTGTTGTTATAATAGACTGAAGTGTTAATGTCCTTGTTTCCCCAAAGCTTTGAACTCTTTACTTGTACTTCCATCTATCACCACTAGTGTCACTTTTTCCCAACTCTCAGTCCTATCTCTAATCCCTGACTTTCAAACTTTTGATTATAAAAAATACACCTATAATTACCTTGATCTTCCTACTCTAAAGTGTCCTTCACCATTGTTCTCTCTCTTACTACTAACTTTGAAACTTAGCTTACTGTCTTAGAGTTCCTTCAACCTAGTTCTCCTAACTTTTTTAATCTAATCTTTTCTCCTAACCTTTAAAAACCTTTTCCACTGATTTATTCACAAAATCCCTTTACCACCAATTTTTAGGATATGTGATTGGGAAAGTCCCCACCTGCTTCTGACTTCTTTACACACAGACTTGGCAAACGACTAAACACCTTTTAGGCTAGCCTGAAATCTCTTAGTGTAAGAATGTAACCCAGAATAACAGTCACCCCTTTTAACTTTATTTTTCAGACAGATTGTCTAATAGGCAGTCTAATAGATTATCATCCTTCCTATGATATTATCTTTTGAAGCAAATATGATTCCCAAAAACCCTACTTTTATATCTTCTACCAGACAGCCGTTTAGTGTACATCCTATTGTACAGTTCAATTTAAACAATGCATCTCTTCCCAACAATGCAATAGGTATATGTCCTAATATTAGTAGGTCTATTTTAATTTCTCTTTGATTTTTATAGCATAGCTCAATTGGTTCCCTAAGAGTAATTAACTGTTTTATTACCTCAAATCCCTATCCTAATTAGTTAATTTTACATAGTGAGATGTTTAACCTCTTTAGGCTGAACACAGATAAGTTTTTCCACTATTCACCATCACTTCTCATAGTCCTCTGGTTTTACTTCAATTGTTGGATATTTTCTCTTCTTCTCTAATCGATGCTATCAGCTGACTCCCCCCTTCGTATCTTCTAGGCACTCTAGAATCCTTAGGGTTCACCTGGAGAACAGGTGATCTTGACTGGCCCCTGTATCTTCCTTAAAAATGTTCTCTGTTGTTTCCTCCTGACGCATTGCACTCACAGGTAAAGTAACCAATCTGTCCACAATTATAACAGTCTTCTGAAAGTTGCTGGAAGTGTAGCTGAAATCTTCCTCCTCCTTCTAAGCCTTCTCGTCCTCTTCCTCTCCAATTCTGTGTCTGTCCAGAAACTGTCTGTGGATATGGAACACCTGGTACCCCCTTGGCTGGTACAATTGTATTTTATATTGTTCAGTTGAAGCTGTAACAGTGATTGTTGATTTGGTTCACTCTGATTCTTCGTAACCAAAGCTTCTCTTCTCCACCAGTTGTATGATTGAGTTTTCTGAGAGTTTCTTCGTCCTGTTCTTTGTTGTTGACATATCAGGATTCTTCAACAGCTTATATTCTAAGCACTGTCATCGAAATATCATCTTCCATCATCTTTCTTACTTTTCTTCAGCTTCTTGGCCTCATTGTATTCTTCTTCTCCTCCAATTCTTGGGATTATTTTCTCAGCAGGTTTTCTCCTTCTGTATCTTCATCCTCATCTTTCCGAACCTCATTCTTCTCTTAGTTTCCAGACATCTCGGTTTTTCTTCCTTCTGGAGATCTGGATTCATCTTCATTGTCATTTCTGCTTGTCCTCTATCTATTATTCATCTTCATCTCTGATGCAACAATCACCCTCCTGGATGATCCCTGGAAGCTGAGGATAAACATCCCTAAGCTCTACTTCCTTCTCGTAAGGTGGGTGTCTTTTCGCTGAATCCGTATGTGAGAAAGGTGTACTAACTTCTGCCATTAGTTTTTCTGTCGCCTTCTCTATACCGTTGTTTATCTTATCGCTGGAATCTTTTATCAGTTTTTGTTTGAGAATGAAGGGCAACTTTTGTTTCATTTGCCGGATAACCTAGCAATACTTTAGTTAAAGGATTACCATTTTGTATTATATCAACCGGTGTAATGACTTTTATAGCCTTGCTGTCCTTTCTCCCCATTGTAACAACCCTTTTATATTCCTTTATCGTTAATTATTTTATTTTAGACTATATAGCCTATGGCTAAAAAAAAAGCTATGGCTTTTTTTTTTTTTTAAATAAATCAATTAAAAATCATGAATAATTAAAACCAATTTTTATTCCTATATCCTATGTCACCAATTTATCAATTAGTGGTGGCTATCTTACCACAACCCATCAAATGCAAATGTAAGTTAGTCAACTTCAAAGCAATCCCAAAAACAAAGCCTCTAACCCTTCAACACTACAATTCCCATAAACCCTTATCTTAATTTTACAGAATAATGTCAGTCCTTGATTCCCAACACATCTGTAATTAACCCAAGTGATGCACATAGCCTCCAAAATGCAATTTTTAATGAAATAGTATTTGCCAAGCCTATGTGAAATTGTCATAACATCAAATATTTTGTAACCAGACCAGTCTCAAAACCTTTTTGACTTGATCCTCTGCCGCGTCACGAGACGTCACGTCAGCACTTCCTGTATCTCCTCTCTCCTCTCGCTTAGCGTTCCTCTCATATGACAGAAGAACAAAGACACAGAATAACATTTTAGTAGTTCATGCAATCACTGAGTATTTCCAACCATTCAATATTCGTTTGTTCTACATTTGCTCTAAGAATTAACTCAGGAATAATTATCGATCGCTCAAAAACATTTTATTTAATTTTAATCGTCTTCTAATTCAATTTATTATAATCCGTCAACATATCTCTCTCATTTATCAATTCAATAGGTCACAAAACAAGTTTCATCTTTAACCAACCGCCGCTTTACAACTAGAAGACTCGTGTCCAAATATCTCTTTGTCTGTGTGTTTCTCTGTCTTCCTGCAGCCCCCAACAGAAATATGACCCATTAGCAAAAACGTGTTGTAGTTTAGTACCGTAAACCAAAACGTGTCCTAATCTCGTGCCATAAACTACAACTCCCACGTTTTGTAGTGTAGTGTCATAAAATTAAACGCATGCGCAAATGCATTCAATGATATGATTCCCAGACAATAGAACGATAGCATTACGCTACAGCTTCACTATTTTATACCTTATACTCACACAATTACACATAACAGAGCTCACATTTGCGTAGAACTTTGAATTCTACACACACATACATATTTTAAGAGGCTTAGTCCATCGCAATGGGACCTCTAAGGATACGTTAGCATGTAGCACGCAACACAATTAGCATTAGCCGCTATGTACCATGTAGCATGAAACCCAATCCAGCATTTAGAATTAGCCTTAGCCTTTAGCTAACTGCGGCCTACCACGCCCTAAGTAACCTTGCATTGTGCCCAAATCATTGTCCATTTATCACCTGCTAACTTTATGCTGCCGTAAGTTCTGGATAATTATATGAGCGGTTACCCCAAACGAATAATCCGTCGACTATAAGATGAGCATAACATACAATATCATCGTCCATCTTATGGTTCCCAGAACCAACCTGACACCACCCTAGCGCGTTGCCAGGATTTTATGGCCCACTCCTAAAGAGTCGCCTCGTTTCGAGGTCTTTCCAGATTCACAATGCTCTAATATTGCATATACGTATCTACCTTACTTTATTCTGCCAATATCTGCCGTTAATATCTGCCTTCAATTGCTGTACAATTTTAGAATAATTATTACCAGACTCCTAGTCAACAGCAATAACGCCACACGAGGCACGGTCGTAATGGTAAATTTCTCCAGTGTACAATCACATAGCATCCAAACTAACAAGCTCCAAAGCGGTAAGAAAAACTCACCTTTGTCTGGCCATGGCTTCAAAGCGAGTTAGCCTGGCGGCTGAATGAAACAAAGGGGAGATGCAGACCAGCCCCACGTTGGGCGCCATTTGTCGTATCGGGTGAATGGTGGCAATTATTGCTGATAAACAAAGGAGTCCGCTCATACTGAACTTTGATCATAAGGTTTATTCAGATCACAAGCTTTAGCATAAGTGACAGGTGACATGCCCACCCGGAGAGCGACGCCTCAGAATGGCCGCTCTGCCCTTTCATCGTTTAACCCCTACTTATAAACAATGCAAAAAGATGGGCTCCCTCTTCTGGCCAATCACCAGTCTCCCCTGTCTACAACACACTTCCTGTCTGTTGTATGTGGCGTTACACTAAAACATTCCCTCTTGATACTAAAATCAACATTCTTTCAGTTCCACTTAAAAACATTTAACAAAGGCATAATCCCAATACACGACAGCCCGCAAGGTCCCCCTGCTCAAGAAAGCACATATACAGGGCCGTCTGAAGTTTGCCAATGAACAACTGAATGATTCAGAGGAGAACTGGGTGAAAGTGTTGTGGTCAGATGAGACCAAAATTGAGCTCTTTGGCATCAACTCAACTCGCCGTGTTTGGAGGAGGAGGAATGTTGCCTATGACCCCAAGAACACCATCCCCACTGTCAAACATGGAGGTGGAAACATTATGCTTTGGGGGTGTTTTTCTGCTAAGGGGACAGGACAACTTCACCGCATCAAAGGGACGATGGATGGGGTCATGTACCGTCAAATCATGGATGAGAACCTCCTTCCCTCAGCCAGGGCATTGAAAATGGGTCTTGGATGGATATTCCAGCATGACAATGACCCAAAACACATGGCCAAGGCAACAAAGGAGTGGCTCAAGAAGAGGCACATTAAGGTCCTCGAGTGGCCTAGCCAGTCTCCAGACCTTAATCCCATAGAAGATCTGTGGAGGGAGCTGAAGGTTCGAGTTGCCAAACGTCAGCCTCGAAACCTTAATGACTTGGAGAAGATATGCAAAGAGGAGTGGAACAAAATCCCTCCTCATATGTGTGCAAACCTGTTGGCCAACTACAAGAAACGTCTGACCTCTGTGATTGCCAACAAGGGTTTTGCCACCAAGTACTAAGTCATGTTTTGCAGAGGGGTCAAATACTTATTTCCCTCATTAAAATGCAAATCAATTTATAAAATTTTGGACATTCGTTTTTCTGGATTTTTTTGTTGTTATTCTGTCTCTCACTGTTCAAATAAACCTACCATTAAAATTATAGATTGATAATGTCTTTGTCAATGGGCAACGTACAAAATCAGTAGGGGATCAAATACTTTTTTCCCTCACTGTAAGTCTTTTTTTTTGTGGTATCTGTACTTTATTATTTATATTTTTGACAACTTATAATTTTACTCCACTACATTCCTAAAGAAAATATGTACTTTTTACTCCATACATTTTCCCTGACAGCCAAAAGTACTGGTTACAATTCAAATGCTCAGACAGGACAGTAATATGGCCCAATTCAAACACCTATCAATATAACGCGTTGTCATCCCTACTGCCTCTGATTTGGCGGACTCATTAGCACAAATATTGCGTTTGTAAATTATGTCTGTGTGTTGGAGTGTGCCCCTAGCTGGCCATAAATAACACAATTATGTAAGGAATTTGATGTATAGCATTTATTTTTTACTTTTACTGAAGTATGACAAATGAGTACTTTTCCAGCACTGTAATTAAGTACATTTAAAACCATATACTTTTTACTCAAGTAGTATTTTTCTGGGTGACTTCACTTGAGTCATTTTCTATTAAGGTATCTTTACTTTTACTCAAGTATGACAATTGAGTACTTTTTCCACCACTGCCCATGACTGCTTGGCCTCACACAGTTCCAACTCCATCATCAAGTTTGCTGACGACACGACAATAGTAGGCTTGATTACCAACAACGACGAGACGACCTTCAGAGAGGAGGTGGGCACTCTGATGGCATGGTGCCAGCTAAACAACCTCTTCCTCAACGATAGCAAAACAAAGGAGACGATTGTGGACTAAAGGATGAACCAGGCTGAGCACGCCCCCATCCTCATCAACAGGGCCGCCGTGGAGACGATCAAAAATGTCAAGTTCCTCGGCGTACACATCTCTGAGGAGCTGAAATGGTCAAACCACACGGACACCACGACTTTTCAAACTCAGGAGGCTGAATAAATCTGACATGTCCCATGGGCCCTCTCAGTGTTCTACAGGAGCACCATTGAGAGCATACTGTCGGGCTGCATCACAGCCTGGTATGACAACTCCACTGCTGCTGACCGCAAGGCGCTACAGAGGGTGGTACGCTCAGCCAAACGCACCATTGGGTGCACACTGCCTTCCCTCCAGGACACCTACAACAGTGTTTCTCAACTCCAGTCCTCGAGTACACCCAACAGTACACATTTTTGTTGTAGCCCTGAACAAGCACACCTCATTCAGCTCATTGAGGGCTTGATGATTAGTTGACAAGTTAAATCAGGTGTACTTGTCCAGGGTTACAATAAAAATGTGTACTGTTGGGGGTACTCGAGGACCAGGGTTGGGAAACACTGACCTACAACACCAGGTGTCGTAAGAAGGTCAAGTAGATCATCATGGACCTCATCTACCCGAGCCATGGCCTGTTCTCCCTGCTTCCATCCCTCAGATGCGGGCAGTATAGGAGCATCATGGCAAGAACTGTCAGACTGGCCAATAGCTTCTACCCCCAGACCATCAGGCTGCTGAATAGACACCACTAGGCAGCTACTTGCTCCCCCTGTCCCCCTCCTGCCACCCGGACTTCCTACTCCCCCCAAAAAAAAAAAAAATCAAACCAGGAACTTCAATACTCTTAGCGGTACTGGGCACCTTTTCTGTTGCTTTGGAATAAATTGCCCTTTAATTGAATGAGGGTATAGGTATTCTTAAATCTTTACAACACAAATTAATGTATGCTTTCGGTTGTTTTGTTTCCATCTCAACCCAGGAGGGAAAAGAGAGTGTCCAAGACTGATTGGGAGCTATTGCCCACTAAACAATTCATATTCAAAATTCGGTGTACAGATTGACAATCTAATTAAATCACAATTATAATTTTTTCCCTACATTTATTTTAATTAACTGCATGTCATTCTGCATGTTTTCCCCAAAGAAAAAATTATGGTCAGTAATCATGCAACAACAGAGGTAGATTTAATTAATTTGGCCTTCGATTGACTGAATTGATTTCCTGAAGTGTACCTAGCAACACAGACACCTACCTAACAACACAAACACATTTAATACAGACTGGCATTGGTAAGATGATATAATGTGTAGATAACCTCTAGGAAAGGTGTTTGCATTTTATAGACTGAGAGTCAATAACAACACTGGTAATATCATCTGGTTCTAACTGTATATTTTGGTACTGCACCTTTAATGTTTTTGAACCACAGGAGGCTGCTGATGGGAGGACGGTTCATAATAATGGCCGGAACGGAGCAAATGGAATGGCATCAAACACCTGGAAACCATGTGTTTGATGTATTTGATACCATTCCACAAATTTTACTCCAGCCATTACCACGAGCCCGTCCTCCCCAATTAAGGTGCCACCAACCTCCTGTGTTTTGAACACTTATTTGTGTACAAATGAAAACATGATAGATTGGATTTTGGCTCTGTGTAGTCAGTCTAAAGAGCTTTAATGGAATACAACGTAGGTAAAGAAATACGAATGCAGTGGAGAGAAAAGAAAGATGTCAATTGATACTGCATTAATTTCCTAGGAAATATCTTATCTGAATATGAAGGGCCAATCACTGATTGTGCTAATCACAGCCCACATACTTCACTCAGTTTTGTGTATTTGCAATGGCACAGAGTGAATGGTTAAAATGTATGGCTGCAACTCCAACATGTCAAATAGTGGCCTCCCACCACTTTACATTTTAGTAATTTGGCAGACGCTCTTATCCAGAGTGACTTAAATTAGCGTTAAGTGCCTTACTCAAGGGCACATTGACAGATTTTTCACCTAGTAGGCTTGGGGATTTGAACCAGTGACCTTCCGGTTACTGGCCCAATGCTCTTAACCGCTAGGCTACCTTCTTTAAGATCAGTGGACTGTTATAGATGGGATAGGAACAGTTACCTGAAACGTGTTTAGCTCCACAATGTTTGCTTGCTACCTTAGTGTTAACTACAGGAAGTTAAACACTCAAAACACATGATGCCAACAGTCTCAAGAACAAACCTATTTTCTGTCATCGGTTACTATACCATCATTTCACTATGAAATCATGACACAGGCATGGCAGAGGCTTTTGTGTTAATGTGACAGGTTAAAGGACATATTCATAGCCTGTTATACACTAAAAAGTATTAGTAAGTTCATGGTATGTAAGGATCTTAAAATATCTAAGGTTAAAAAGATCATGCATCCAGTACTAGTTCATAGAGATTGATAAAATTCATAAATGTGTTAAAATCCGTCAAGTGTAAAAGGGTAAATATTGTAAGAGGAATGTGTAAACGTTATATTGACTACTTTACTTTGTGGTGCCTAATTTAAGGGTAAAAGTGTTAATCTGTGATCTACTAAATGCTCTTAATCTATGAGCCTGAGATCGATTGCTCTGGTCTCCACCCAACTTTCTGGGGAAATCGCGGTCTTTTTTCCTCATTATACTAAAGTTTTCAGTGAGGAAACAACTGCATCACTCTCGTGATTATTTCTCCCCTTTTTCAGGTACGTTATTGATATAAAACGAGTTAATTTGAATGTAATAACTTGCTAACATGTCAAGAGAGTTTAAGGTATGTGTTAGTAACATCTTGAGTAAGTTAGAGTTAAGTTGAAGAGAGTATTTAGGTGCGTGTGTGAGTGAAATCTGCTTGGTTGCAGCGAAGATTAGCTTCGTACTGAGAGTAGCTGCCATTTTATGCTAATTGTGAATGAACATGTGCGCTGTTAATAATATATTTGGGGTTATTTGTATAATGTGTTTCGAATACTTTGTTGACATGGTTGATAAATGTAGTTATGGGTTACTGAGCTAAAGCTACTTTGTGTTTGACAGTTATATTGAAACATTTGTATATGTTTTAGTGAATTACAGTTTATGCTATTGTGATTTGAATAAGCTTTGTACCCTACAAAACTCTGGTTCCTGTAGATCTGTTGTTCTGTAAAATGTGGTATTTTTGTAAAAGGATTATACTAAAGTTTTCAGTGAGGAAACAACTGCATCACTCTCGTGATTATTTCTCCCCTTTTTCAGGGGCGTAACATTTTGGAGGCTCCGCTGAGATTGCTGCTCAGATGTCCGGCTTCCACATCCTGGTCGCTGAATTCTGAGCCAGCTAAATCCCTACATAACAACCCAGGCAGGCTGCAGTGAGGAAAGTGTTGCTGTTCGAGGGGAGCTGGAAGTTGGGGGTTAAGTACGTGTCAACTGAGGCCGTTGAGAGACCATCAGAGACAGTAAGGCATCTAATTCAGAGTCAACTCCTGCACAGTAAAGGTTCCTCCTGTCCTGTCAACATGACAACCGCCTTGGAAGAACTACAGGAAGAGGTAGTAGGAGAATTGCACACCCTGACTAAAGACAAGTTACTAGACGTATGTGATTTCCTTGACATATCAGGCGAACAGAGAAGAGTTATTCAAGACAAATCCCGCATATCATTGATGACTCACATTATGATGTTCCTTGAAAGAGAGGATGTTGCAGAGTTAGAAGATGGCGGCATGTCGGAATTATTGTTACTTAAAGACAAAATGACAGAGATGATCAGTGGCATAGATAGCAAGACAGGGCAAACTGACCATGATATTGAAACAGCCAGAACACATCACAGAATAGAGGGACTGAGAACTGTAACCCCACAACAAGGGGTGGGAACTGAGCAGAGTACTGCAGACAAAGCCAGTGATTCTCTGCGCCAGCCCCAACCCCCTGCCCATCTTCAGAGGGGCATGCAGCTCTCACCCAGTGCACAGCCCGGCTCATACTGGCACAAAGAGTTAAAAATGTCTGGTCAGATAGGTGAACCGGGCCAGAAAGATAAACTGACTTTTTCCAGCCTTGCCCATCAGATTGAGAATGGACTTAACAGAGGCTATCCTGAGGTAGAAATAGTAGACGCAGTAATCAGGGCTATTTCTCCAGGCTCACAGCTACGCAGCTACTTGGAAGGTAAACCCCAGCTAACTCTTCCCACACTTAGATGCATCCTGCGTTCCCACTTCCAAGAGAAGAGTGCAACAGAGCTTTACAAACAGCTAGCTTCAGAAGCACAGCATAGCAAGGAGACCCCTCAAAGCTTCCTGATGCGCGTCTTAGGTTTGAGGCAGAAAGTACTATTTGCGTCCCAGGAGTCAGAATCAGGGCTTAAGTATGACCCTGCCCTAGTCCAGCGCATGTGTTTACACACAGTCCTTACAGGTCTCCAGAGTGACAGTATCAGGATAGACATGCAGCCTCTCCTGCTTGATAGCGAAACATCAGATGAGGTTTTGCTAGAGAAGCTTAACATTGCTTGTGCTAATGAGATAGAAAGACGAAACAAAAAGCGTTTTAATGCCCCACAACCTGCTACAACTGTAAGTGTAGTCCAGTTAGAAGATACGCCATCTGCAAAGTGTCCTGTGAAGGAAGCCAAAGCTAAGATACCCGCAGAACTGTTAACAGAGTTAGCTGAACTTAAGACAGGTGTAGCTTCCCTAAAAGGTCTCAGTGCAGAGATTGCTCAGATTAAGGAGACATTACAGCAGCCTATGTTTCAGTCATCGCCTTATGCCCATGCCCCGCTTCCAGTTAGGAGGCCAGATAGGGACCCCCAGCCACCTGTTTCCCAGCAGCAGTATTACAGCAACTACAGTCAGCCCCAAGCACCTGACCCTGCGCAGTATCAATATGCACCTAACCTGTATACCAACCGCTCTGCTCAAGCTCCAAGGAGGTGTTTTGTCTGCCAGCAGGCCAGAACAGATGCACGCTGCACACACTGCTTCCGATGTGGGAGTGGAGAACATTTTCAAGCTGGATGTAAAATCCGGGGAGTCAGACCATCCAAAGAGGCCGTGTTAACCGTAGCTACCAAAAAGTCCCAGAAATGTGCAAATTGTGCCAGAGAAGAGTCATTTGAGAACCTGAAACAATGTTCATCATGTAAAGCAGGGTTCTTCAATTCCGGTCCTGGAGGGCCGAAACACCTCTGTTTTTCATCCTCTCCTTCTAATCAGGGGCTAATTCAGACCTGGGACACCAGGTGAGTGCAATTAACTACCAGGTCGAAATAAAAAACAGAAGTGTTTCGGCCCTCCAGGACCGGAATTGAAGAACCCTGATGTAAAGAGACACTGTACTGTTCCAAAGGATGTCAAAACCAACATTGGACTAAACATAAGGAAAAATGCACTCACCTGAAAATTGACTCTACCTGTGAAAAGCTTTCCTGTACAGAAGAAAATGCCCACTCTTTACCATCCCTAGCTCAAGGTCACCTCGCTAGTCGGTAGACAGTGCCTTGTTGAGTGTCACCTGAATCGCCACCACCTCCAAGCTCTATGGGACACAGGCTCTCAGGTATCGGTCATTGACGAACGATGGAAAGCGGAATCTCTCCCAAACGCAAGGCTGAGGGATGTTTCAGAAATTCTGGACTCACCTGATGATCTAAGATTGACGGCAGCAAATGGGACTGAAATGCCGTACCTGGGATGGATCGAAACAACTTTTCGGCTAGCCTCTGAAACTGACCAAACGAAGGAACTGATCATCCCAGTGCTGGTAATGAAAGGCTGTCACCTATCTCATCCCATCATAGGTTTCAATGTTATTGAGCACATCCTGACAAGGACCGAAAAGACTAAACGGTACAGTACAGTAAAAAAAGCTTTCCCAAGCCTCAAAAGAAATAAGGTGAGGGCTTTTATACAGACTGTTAGCGCAGAACAGACAGATGAATACGCAGTGAAAACCAAGAAAGAGAAGGTTGCTGTACCAAAACACAGTAGCATTCAGATTGAGTGCCGTGTAGCTTCCCAGCCTTTCAAAGACGACATGACAATGCTTTTCCAGCCAGACCTGAACCCGCAGTGGCCAGATGAACTTGAGTTCTTTGACACACTAGTCAGAGTTAAGAAAGGTGTTTTTCCAGTTGTCATGCTTGATGTCTCTAACCCCACTGACCACGACATTGCCCTGCTAGGACGCACCATAATCGGTACAGTACAAACCATTATGACTGTGTTACCTGCCCAAGTCTTTGAAAAAGCTGTCATCCCAGCCACAGTGAATCACACCAGTGTTCAAACCCCATGTACTGCTACTGAACAGTGGGATCCACCAGTAGGTTTAAGTCACCTAACCGAAGAACAGAGAGAGGTTGTTAGGAAAATGCTTAGAGAAGAGTGTCACTCCTTCTCCAGATCAGACAATGACATTGGCTGCATTGAACGATTGAAAATGACTATTTCTCTAAAGGACTCTGAACCAGTCAAGCGCACATACATGTCAGTGCCCAGGCCACTGTATCAGGAGATGAAGGGTTACCTTCATGACCTCATAGCCCAGGGTTGGGTTAGGAAGTCAAACTCTTCATATTCTTCACCTGTCGTGTGCGTTAGGAAGAAGGACGGGACCCTCCGGTTGTGTATAGATTACAGAGACCTGAACAGAAAGACACATCCCGACCGCCAGCCCATCCCTCGGGTCCAGGACATCATGGACAGTTTAGGTGGTAATTCCTGGATCTCCCTTTTAGATCAGGGAAAAGCATATCACCAAGGGTTCATCTCTGAAGAAAGCAGATCACTGACAGCATTTGTGACCCCATGGGGACTCTATGAGTGGATACGTATGCCATTCGGCCTCATGAACGCTCCTGCAGCTTTTCAGCGTTGTATGGAGGAATGTTTGGAAGGGCTCCGGGACAACATCTGCATTCCTTATCTGGACGACACGCTAGTTTTCAGTAAAACTTTCGACAGCCATGTGAATGATGTGCAAAAGGTTTTGCAGCGTCTCAGAGAGTATGGCATCAAACTCAAGCCAAGTAAGTGTGATCTCTTTAAACCCCAGGTCCGTTATTTGGGCAGAATAGTGTCTGCAGACGGCAGCAAAGTTGACACAGCCGATTTTGAAGCAGTAAGAGCATTGAAAGAGATCAGACCACAGACTGTGGGCCAGCTCAGAAAAATGCTTGGTTTACTCACTTACTACAGACAGTACATCAAAGACTTTTCTAGGAGGGCCAGCTGTCTGTATGACCTCCTGAAAGCAGATTCAGAGAAATTACCTGACCACCCACGGAAAGCAAAAACAAAGAAAGTAAGTCATGTGGTGCCCTCAAACAAGCCAATCCTGTGGACTGACCAGCATCAACAGGCACTTGAACAGCTGATTGAGTGTCTGCTTCACCCACCAGTCTTAGGTTTCCCTGACTTCACTCAGCCATTTGTTGTACACACTGATGCGTCACACCAAGGCTTGGGAGCAGTTCTTTATCAAGAGCAAGATGGGAAGCTTAGGGTCATTGCTTATGGCTCTCGAACCTTAACAGCAGCTGAGAAGAACTATCACTACCACTCTGGCAAGCTAGAATTTCTAGCTCTAAAATGGGCAATCACTGATAAGTTCCATGATTATTTGTACTATGCTCCGACCTTCACTGTATACAGCGATAACAACCCGCTCAGCTACATTCTGTCTACTGCAAAACTGAACGCATCCACTTCCAGGTGGGTTGCAGAATTGGCTGATTTCCACTTTACAATAAAGTACAGGCCAGGCAGAGAGAACAGTGATGCAGATGCTTTGTCGAGGATGCCACTGGATGTAGAGTCACTGATGAGAGAATGTTCTGAGGAGCTTCCACCAGACACCATTGCCGCCACGATACAAGCAGTAGAGGTACAGAAAGAGCCTTTTGTGCCTTGGTCAATTTCAGCTGCATCTATGTCAGTATCAGCTGAAGGTGAGACAACTACAGCAACAATCAGCTCGATCCCAAAAGAGGGGATAAGAGAGGCACAAGAGTCTGATCCGGTCATCCGTCCTGTGCTCGATTTCAAGCTGTCTGGTTCCAAACCGCCAGTTAAAGAGCAAAAGGAATTCAGTCCAAAGACAAAATGCCTATTCAGAGGATGGGACAAATTGACAATCGACAGTGATGGTATTCTTTACAGAATCACTACAGCCCGCAAGCAGTTAGTTCTACCAGAGCAGTACAAAGGTAAAGTGATGGAAGAGTTGCACAATAACATGGGACACCAAGGTACTGACCGCACTGTATCACTAGTACGTGACCGCTTCTTCTGGCCTTATATGCAATCTGACATCGAGCACTATGTGACTAAAACTTGTAGCTGTGTCAAGCAGAAAAAGCCAGGCCATGAAACAAGAGCTCCTCTGACAAACATTGTGACAACACAGCCATTTGAACTGGTATGTATAGATTTCCTCCATCTCGACAGATGCAAAGGGGGATATGAGTACATCCTCGTGATTGTTGATCATTTTACACGTTACACTCAAGCCTACGCCACCACATCAAAGTCAGGAAAAACTGCTGCAAATCTCATCTTCAATGACTTTGCCCTGAAGTTTGGGTTCCCCTCCCGCATCCACCATGACCAAGGGGGAGAATTCAAAAATCAGTTGTTCCATCAGTTAAAGAAACTCAGTGGCATGGCGGGGTCCAGAACAACACCCTACCACCCGATGGGGAACGGTCAAGTGGAACGAATGAACAGAACATTGTTGCAAATGCTAAAGACACTAACTGAGACACAAAAGTCAAACTGGAAGGAGTCTCTAAACAAACTGGTTTATGCCTATAACTGCACCCGTTGCGAAGTGACTGGCTATTCACCATTTTATCTTCTGTTTGGGAGATCACCCAGGCTTCCAGTTGATATGTTCTTTGGATTGTGCACAGAGGCAGGTTCCAGTAACCAGCGAGACTACGTGGAGAACTGGAAACGAGGAATGGAAGAAGCATACGCCATTGCAAATGAAAATGCTCAGAAAGCTGCTGAAAGAAGTAAGAAGTACTATGACACTAAAGTTAGGAGTTCAGTGCTACAGCCTGGCGAGCGAGTTCTGATTAAAAACCTGACACCAAGAGGAGGACCAGGCAAACTCCGTAACTATTGGGAAGATCAAATTCACACAGTAGTGAGACAAATGGGTTCAGACCTGCCGATTTATGAGTTGAGACCAGAAAAGGGTAGGGGACGCTCCAGGGTCCTGCACAGAAACCTGCTCATGTCCTGTGACTACTTACCTTTTGAGAGACAACCAGAAATGACTAAAGATGACAAAAGTAAGAAAAAGAGACATCAGCCTGGATCACAGCCTCAAGATTCTGATGAAGACAGCGGGGATGAATATGACCTTCATCATGAGCCGCTACAGGTCCCCACATCTCCTACAGTACCTGAGAGGTATGCTGAACCAGCGAGAGAGTCGGAAAACAGGCCCCCACCAGTGAAACAGACAGTTGCGGTGCCAGTTCCTGATACGCTACCAGCACAGCTTCTTGTTGAAAATCAGCTGGAGGAGAAAACAACAGTTAAAGAACTGCCTGCTGAGGAGATGAACTTGCCTGCTGAAAATGTGCCTGATGATCGTCCACTAAGTGCCTTTCCTTTATTAACTGCTGCTGCTGAACCTGAGGAACCAGCTTACCAGCTGCCACAAAGAGAGAGACACCCTCCAAGACGTACCACCTATGATCAGCTTGGTATCCCTTCCTGCTACAGTATCCAGCCACAGCCACAGTTGTTCCCTGTCTACCCTGCACCAGGACTGGTTCCATGGCTGCCATCACTACAGGGATATTACCTTCAGCCACCCTACATGTATGGACTTCAGCAAACTTGAGGCCACAGACAGAGTTGACATGTTTGACCATGGACTACTGACTGATTTCACAGACTTTCACGAGACAATTAGCAGACTATGCATATAGATCATTAAAACTGATGGACTGTTGACAATAGTATGAGAAAAGACTGCTTATGGACTGTTTATACAGCTGGTCAACAGATATGGACTGTGAATATAATTTCTTGGTTCTATTTGAACTGTGAACTTTGACCTCTGCTCAAGGACTAGCTTACAGAAGAGGATTTTCTACGTCCAGTGCTTATAGACTGTTTAAGAAGACAATATTGGTAATGTTATACTAAAAAGTATTAGTAAGTTCATGGTATGTAAGGATCTTAAAATATCTAAGGTTAAAAAGATCATGCATCCAGTACTAGTTCATAGAGATTGATAAAATTCATAAATGTGTTAAAATCCGTCAAGTGTAAAAGGGTAAATATTGTAAGAGGAATGTGTAAACGTTATATTGACTACTTTACTTTGTGGTGCCTAATTTAAGGGTAAAAGTGTTAATCTGTGATCTACTAAATGCTCTTAATCTATGAGCCTGAGATCGATTGCTCTGGTCTCCACCCAACTTTCTGGGGAAATCGCGGTCTTTTTTCCTCATTATACTAAAGTTTTCAGTGAGGAAACAACTGCATCACTCTCGTGATTATTTCTCCCCTTTTTCAGGTACGTTATTGATATAAAACAAGTTAATTTGAATGTAATAACTTGCTAACATGTCAAGAGAGTTTAAGGTATGTGTTAGTAACATCTTGAGTAAGTTAGAGTTAAGTTGAAGAGAGTATTTAGGTGCGTGTGTGAGTGAAATCTGCTTGGTTGCAGCGAAGATTAGCTTCGTACTGAGAGTAGCTGCCATTTTATGCTAATTGTGAATGAACATGTGCGCTGTTAATAATATATTTGGGGTTATTTGTATAATGTGTTTCGAATACTTTGTTGACATGGTTGATAAATGTAGTTATGGGTTACTGAGCTAAAGCTACTTTGTGTTTGACAGTTATATTGAAACATTTGTATATGTTTTAGTGAATTACAGTTTATGCTATTGTGATTTGAATAAGCTTTGTACCCTACAAAACTCTGGTTCCTGTAGATCTGTTGTTCTGTAAAATGTGGTATTTTTGTAAAAGGATTATACTAAAGTTTTCAGTGAGGAAACAACTGCATCACTCTCGTGATTATTTCTCCCCTTTTTCAGGGGCGTAACATTAACACTAGTCACCATAGGGTCATGCCCATTGGGGGCACAGGGGCACATAACCCCCAGATTTGTCCTGTGGCTAGTAGTTGCTAAGTGGCTAGTAGTATTTTCTCTGAAGAAATAAGAAATTAGAAGTTGGCTTTAGCTAGCCCAGATTGGGAACCTATCTCCCAACTAGTTACCAAGACGCCATTTCAGGCTATTAATCAAGTTACAGTAGCTAGCTTGTCTATCTTAGCTGGCATGCCTGCTGGCAAGGTTGGTAGACTTTAGAAAAGCAAGCAATAACTAAATGTACTGAATAAGACTCAAATTCCTCTCAATCTATTACCCAGATTTTAGCAGAGATGCAGATAACCATATTTTGTTTCTTAAAACAAGAACCACAAGTCAGGAGGAGGCTCAAGAGGTATGCTCAGATATGCAGACAAAGACATATATTTTTACATAGAATTAAGTGCAATGATTATGGCTCTAGATTGCAGGAAAAAGCCGTTTCAGGTGTTTGAAAAATGCAAACTTCTCGAACTACCCCCCAGCTATCCTCACGTACTTTATGCCCCCTCAGATTTGGGGGTGCATGACGCCCCTGCTAATCACCTAACAGCTTTCTGTAAAGGTTGGCGCCCCTGTAGCACAACATTACCATTTAGAGTAAACAGCTAATCAGTGACTCCATCGAAAGCTTAACATCACACCCGAGGTAGTCTCAGCTGCCTCTCCCTTGATACAACTTCAATAACGGTCATCAAATTTGTTAAAAGGTTTTAAAAACAATTGTAATAGATGCAACCATGAAAAGACTCCAAACTTTTATAATTTTTTATAATCCATCAGATATTGACTGATTTATAGCACATACATCATTTTACTGAGTAGTGGGAATTCAGGTATTCAATGTATTGTCAAATTTAACTTTTCTTTCCTTAGAATGCACTCATATAAACAAATGTTCTTATTGTATCAGGTATTTTTTTTTAGATATTTTGTGTTAAAATAAAGAAAATGTTATTTCCCTCATTTACACCAGGTGAATTTGCATATATTTCAATGTTAACATAAAGGAGTGGAACCAACCTGGACTCAGGAGTAGACGTAACATAGTAAATTAAATTACACTGAACAAAAATATAAACGCAACATGCTTCATGAGTCCCCCCCCCCCAAAAAAGAAACATCCATATGCACAAAAAGCTTATTTCTCTCAAATTTTGTGCACAAATCTGTTTACATCACTCTTAGTGAGCATTTCTCCTTTGCCAATATAATCCATCCACCTGACAGGTGTGGCATATCAAGAAGCTGATTAAAAGCATGATCATTACACAGGTGCACGTTGTGCTGGGGACTTAAAAATGTGGGCCACTTAAAAATGTGCAGTTTTGTCACAACACAATGCCACAGATGTCTCAAGTTTTGAAGGAGTGTGCAATTGGCACGCCGACTGCAGGAATGTCCACCAGAGCTGTTGCCAGAGAATTGAATGTTCATTTCTCTACCATAAGCTGCCTCCAACAACGTTTTAGAGAATTTGGCAGTATGTCCAACTGGCCTCAAAACCGCAGACCACATTAACCACGCCAGCCCAGGCAGGACCTCCAAATCTGGCTTCTTCACCTGCGGGATAATCTGAGACCAGCCACCCGGACAGCTGAGGAAACTGTGGGTTTGCACAACTGAACAATTTCTCCACAAACTGTCAGAAACCGTCTCAGGGAAGCTCAAGTGCGTGCTTGTCGTCCTCACCAGGGTCTTGACCTGACTGCAGTTTCGAGTTGTAACCAACTTCAGTGGGCAAATGCTCATCTTCCATGGCCACTGGCACACTGGAGAAGTGTGCTCTTCAACTGTACCGTGCAGATGGCAGACATGTGGGCGAGCGGTTTGCTGATGTCAAACTTTGTCAACAGAGTGCCACATGGTGGCGGTGGGGTTATGGTATGGGCAGGCATAAGCTACAGACAACGAACACAATTGCCTTTTATCGATGGCAATTTGAATGCACAGAGATACCGTGACGAGATCTTGAGGCCCATTGTCGTGCTATTCATCCGTTGCCATCACCTCATGTTTCAGCATGATACTGCACGGGTCCATGTCGTAAGGATCTGTACACAAATCCTGGAAGCTGAAAATGCCCCTGTTCTTCCATGGCCTGCATACTCACCAGACATGTCACCCGTTGAACATGTTTGGGATGTTCTGGATTGATGTGTACGACAGCTGTTCCAGTTCTTGCCAATATCCAGCAACTTCGGACAGCCATTGAAGAGGAGTGGGACAACATTCCACAGGCCACAATCAACAGCCTGATCAACTCTATGTGAAGGAGATGTGTCGCACTGCATGAAGCAAATGGTGGTCATACCAGATACGGACTGGTTTTCTAATCCACGCCCCTACATATTATCTGTATCTGTGACCAACAGATGCATAGCTGTTTTCCCAATCATGTGAACTCCATAGACTAGGGCCTAATTTATTTATTTCAATAGACTGATTTCCTTATATGAACTGTAACTCAGTCAAATCTTAGAAATTGTTGCATGTTGCGTTTATATATATTTTAAATTATATTTAGCACGTACCGGCCCCTGACTGGCTGAGTAGCTGGGGTGGGGCTGAGTGCGGGTGGGGTTTTTCAAATTCAACAGACATGCATAGCATTAACCAGAAATAATAGCTAATTTCCAATTTGATTAATTTCTCTAAACTCTGAATAGGAATGGAGTTATAGGCCTACTCAGGCTGGTTATAGGCAGACTATCACATTCGACCTATACTGTAGCCCATATAGCCCATCTGTACTATTTAAAATGACAAGACAAAAAAGATAATTGCTTCCATTTAAAAATATTTGTTAGTGAAACCAAAGTGCTGTGACATTAAATCAAATAGCCTAGTACACACACCAAAACTTTTCAAAATAAAATGCTTTTGCACAGAAAAACGTGGACAGTCGGGTGCATCGCAAATTCAGAACCGCTCGACAGCAACATAAAACTAAAGCACTGATCATTGGGAATGAGATCAGAATGACTGGCAAGGCTTGATCCATAAATAGGTAGCCTAGCCTACAAAACTAAAACAATCCATATGTTCAAATCAAAAGGCCTGCTTAACATGACATCAATAACACAGCCACACCCCGAGTCCCCGGTACCACATTCAGAAATCAAAAGATGGTTTAGTATTTAGCTCTGACGAAGGCCAAGAGAAAAATAAACACTTTTTCAATTTGAAATCAGAAATCCACTTTGGATTTTCAAAGATGTAGCATATATGCAATACTCGTGATAATTTCAAGGAGAATAAAAACGACTTAGCCTACATTTAAACACCACCGCCGAAGCTTCCCTATTTGGCATCTTCCTAACTAAGTAGCCTAGTTTTGTTGTTTGGCTACTTGAAGACCTATCACTCGCAGCCAACCTCTTCCAATGCATTGTGGAAAAGTGTGCATCGAATTCTACTAGATGAAGAGCCGAAATTAGTATAACATCCAGGCATTCAAAATATACTAGATTTTCGAAACGTCACATACTATAAAACATAATTTTTTCGCATACAAAAAAAGGGCCTACTATTTAGGACGCAAGTATGGGTATTCGGACAAGGCCAATGTATTCCATTGAGCCCATTTCAGCCATTACCGGGGTGTTTGACAAGTCATTACAAACATGCCTGCGGTTGTAATGTTAATGGAAAAAAACAACAGGCACAAGCAAAAGTCTGAAAGAGTTGCAGGAGTAAAATGAAAGCAATCAATCCAGCGAGATTTAAGTGACGTGGATTTTGCATCCCTCAAACACAGGAAATAGATGGCTGAAAAAGGCAGATCCTAGGTGGACGGGGCATGCGCGTTGCTAACACAACGATGTGTCTTATCACTGGTGCACAGGCAATGGGAATAGAAAAGACAAAGCAAGAGACAAAGCTAGGATTCAGGCTCTTCTTGCTCTATTGTGTGTGAACAGGAATTTTAATCTCAAGAGGAATACCTGAGGTTTTGTGATACTTACCAATGGCATCCCTTCTTCTTCTTGAAACAGATTTAAAGGGGCAATCTGAAGTTGAAACAATAACAAAGCATTTTAGTCGCCACTATTTCGGTAAAAAGCTTAGGTATGTGGCTGGAGAAATGTAACCACTCTCAAATTCATAGACAGAGCTATGGATGCAAGGACTGACGATCCATGCTATCAAAAGTATAGTTTTAACCATGTTTTGAAGCTGTACAGTGATTGTTTACATTGACTTTGTTTACAAACATTAAAACAAGCTTATATTTTGGGTTCTGATGGGGTACGACAGTTGAACTAAGCTTATGAAGCATTTATATGTTATATTCTTCAGGAATCAATGGGTATACATTAATTTAAGTCCAGAAATGGATGTAGCAACTTTACATTGCCTCTGTAAACTGCTTTGAATGTTGATCTGGTACACTGAAGATTTTGGGAGAAAAGCTTTAGAAGAAGTAACCTGGAGTAACTGGAGTAACTGCAAAATATCAAAAACTGCAAAAACTGCAAGAAAAACTGCAAAAAAATATGATGTTTTCCTATAAATTAAAGGTCCAATGCAGCTGTTTTTTTGTTTTTTTAAATCTCAATATCAAACCATTTCTGGCTAGCAATTATTTACCTTACTGTGATTGTTTTAAATTGGTCAAAAATAAACAAACTTGCTGGGATTGTCTGGGAGTTGGCTGAGTGTGGAGTGGAAAACTGAAAACTAGCTGTTATATGCAGAGGTTTGGAACTCTCTTTTTTATTGGTTTATTAACTAATTTACCTTCTGGTGATGTCACCAGGAAAGATAAAACTCCATCCCACCAAACCAGGCTGAAGTTTCAGGCGGTATTTTCAAACAGCTCGTACACTAAAAGGTCATTATCATCCTTTTCACAATGTCATAGTATTATTCCAAACTCATAGTGTGGAAATTGATGGGATTGAGTGCCTTCAATAAGTATTCACACCCTTTGACTTTTTACAAATTTTTGTTGTGTAACAGCCTGAATTTAAAATGGATTAAATTGTGATTTCTTGTCACTTGCCTACACACAATATCCCATAATGTCAGTGTATAATGTTTTTTGAAAATGTGATAAATAAATTTAAAATGAAAATGTCTTGAATCAATAAGTATCCAACCCCTTTGTTATGGCTTGCCTAAATAAGTTCAGGAGTAAAAACATGATTTTTAACCCTAACCCAGTTTACGTTAGCCACCTAGTTAACTTTAGCCACAACAAATTGGAATCGGAACATACTGTATCATACGAAATGGATAAGACATCCACAAATTAATACATACCATACCAAACGTAACATACCATACTCATTTGAGTGTCCCCAATTTTTGTTTACCATGTTTCGTCTACCCCTGTGTCCAGGTGGATCAATCAATTCTGCTGGTCATAAGGATTTTGCAATAATTGGTCATCATAATGTAGGGTGATGGGATTGATAGCAATAGAACTGTAGCCAGAGGTTAGGCTTCAGCCCCATCCACTGGATCTATAGGTAAATTACATTGTGAATGAGTTGGATATAAACTGTGGTCTGAGCCAAAATAACATACTTCACATTTGCCTTCAAATCGTCTTCTCATAGCACACATTCTTCAATAATTCTTGTTCATTTGTCAATCTGCTACAGATGCATGATATGGGCTCTGAGTACCTAGTTCTAGTCAAAAGAAGAAAAAGACAGCACATAGTCTGGACTTACCTTTCACTTCACCAAATGTATATCCCATCAATAGCAGATTGCAAGAGGCAATTCTAGTCCACCTTGGCATCTGGCTTGAATCAATTGCGGTGTTGGGCAGTTCACATTCACCAGTTGTGACAGCAGCAATCTCTGAGAAACAACACAGGAGGCTATTCCAAGAGTCATTTAAATATAACTGGAGAGTATAGCACAAAACAAATTACACTGCATTAACTTTCTTGAAAGTGATAGGAGTAGGCCTTGTCCCAAAGGGAACTTTTATTTGGGCTTTATACTGGTTGTTTAAGCGAAAAGACCAAGTACGGTTCTCTTGATGTCCTCTGAGCCAGTCTCATTGTCTCCATTTGAATTGATTACTGGATTGTGCACAACTGCTGACAGAGCTGAAGAAGAGGTAATTGTAAATGTTGAATCTCTATGGATATTGTGAGTGTTAAAAGTTTGGGGTACATATGTTTGATATCCTTAACTAGATACGCCCGCAGTACATTGATAGTTAGGCCTATTTTTACTTTTGTTTTAAAAAGCATTGTGTTTTGACCAGTTTCACTCAGGGCCCCTTTTGAGTAATCTTGCTTCTTACGTGCCATTACCTATTGTATGTTTTGTGAAATTACTTTTAAAGCAATATATTCTTTAAACATTTTCTAAAAAGTTTTAGCTTTAAAAAAACACCATGTTTGAAATGTGAGAAGCACTGCCTGTCTTAGCCTTTGTCCAGAAACAAACCTTCAGTATGTCTCAGTTCTTAAACGCTTCAACCAAAATACAACATTGAGATCTGCTTGAGTAGCCTCAAATGCAAGGCTATTTGGAGTATTTAAGGCATTCAATTGCTTTGTAATCCAAAAGGAAATATCCTTATCTAAGGTTCCTAAGCTTCTTGAAAGCAGAATCGTATTAGTGGAAACCAAGACTGTTCTCAGGGCAGGCCTGGTTATAGCTAGATATTTTCGAGTCGCGTCTGGGACAATTTTAACATTTTAGCTAACCCTAACCCTTTTCCCTAACCTTAACCTAATTCTCCTAACCTGGAACATTAATGATCCTAACCTGCTGCATAAGTTCTCCTAACCTGCTACGAAAAGTCACTTCTGCTAGTCAAAACCGGCCCTGAGAGCAGTATGAGTATCCAGTAATGTGACACAGCTTCTTGAAAATGGTGTTTGACTGAGCAGAAATGCACCTAATTCACTGGGGTTATGCACCTAAACCACATGCTGGTCTTGAAGATAAATGTTTGAGTTTGGTTTTTGGGTAATTCTTTTTTGCTTATTTTAGGTTTTGAGGTTCAAAAACAGTGCCAAATTAAAGTTTATAATTACTCTTTGATAAAAATAAAATACTATTTGATATTCAACTCATGATATGTTTCTCATTTTTCTTTTCTAACCTTTTCCCTAACTATATATAGTTTTAGTGTCGTAAAAAGTATGAGTGTACCTAGTATTGTCTTGGTGCCCCGGTTGAGCCATTTTAGAAATAAAAAAAAGTAATTATAATTATCATAATTGTATTATAATTGTATTTGATATTGTTTTGCCTATCATGTTTGGTTGTGTTTTTTTAGCGGAGGCTAGTGCATTCCCAAACTAGATTGCAATACAGCAAATTTTGACGTTGTTTAAAAAATGTTACTTTACTTTTTTCTTCACATGAATATCTGAAATAAACATTAAAAAAAGGAGTTCATTTTCAATTAAACATGCAAAGAAAAGCATTTTAATTCGTAAGTTGTCCAAATGCAATAAATTATTCTCTGTACTTCTGTAGAGTTGGCCATTGAACTTTAAATAAACAAGGAGTTATAACACTGAATAAATCATTTTTGTAACTACCCCTGCAATTAGGATTGTTGGCATTGTTTGACATACACATTTTGAAAAGTGTCTACCATCCTTTTCATTGTCACTTCATCTTCACCAAATAGCTACATCCTTTCTTGTGAGAATACTTCAATAATCAATGCTTTGTTTAATTGCATTTTGATTCCTTTGAAGGCAGATCTGTTGTGCTCTACGCTTATTCCAATGCCAGCCGTTTAAAAAAACTAATGTTCTTCTTCTGGTCAGGCAGCTGCTATCGCTGCCCATTAACATCTTCATTGCGCATGTGTTACAAAGCCAGGTCTCTTGACAAATCCCTCTACCATCTGTTTCAGATTTAATGGTTTTACTCCAAATGGAACCTACTGACTTTAGTGTTGCTTAGAATTTGTCTTCCTAGCTATATTTAATCATCTTAAGAGATGGCTAATCATAGAACTCTTATTAGTCCCTATGGTCATGAGACAAATTGGGAGGATCTGCCATTCTTTAAATAGAAACAAAAACTATTTGCAAAGTTAAAAAAGGTTTCCCATAATACGAGCTGAAACCTATCATGATTTTTTTTGTGCGATTATCTCCCGTTATCTCACCTCAATTGTGATCCCACGGTCTTTCACAAAGCACATGTTTCACAAGTATTTACATTTGAAGTTGGAAAGAAAAGTGTAATGAAAGTTGTATGCCACCACCTCGATAACTTGTGGCTTGAAGAGTCCATCTTAAATGCATGAGTTAGTGATTTGCTCAACTTTTTTTTTTAATTAGCCAATGCTGTAAAGGAAGAGCAATATAAAACATCATTATTAGGCCCTGAAAAATAATTTTATCAAAGTTTGTCAAGTTCAATGTATCAACCATAAATCACTGTATTAGTGTGTACAGCTATCCGCTATTAATGGATTATTAGGACCAATTAATCAACAAATGGTTTAGTTGACAACTTATTTTGAGAAAAATATCAATCAGTTTAATCATCCATTTTAACTTTGGCTTTAACTTAATCAATAATGATTAGAATATTAGACCCCTTCTACCCCAGAAGTAAAATGTACAGTTGAAGTCGGAAGTTTACATACACCTTAGCCATATACATTTAAACTCAATTTTTCACAATTCATCCTAGTAAATATTCCCTGTCTTACATTTAGTAGACGCTCTTATCCAGAGCAACTTACAGTTTTTTTTTTTCAACTTACATTTTTTCATACTGGCCCCCCGTGGGAAACGAACCCACATCCCTGCCGGCCAAACCCTCCCCTACCTTGGACCAATTGTGCGCTGCCCATGGGTCTCCCGGTCGCGGCTGGCTGCGACAGAGCCTGGACTCGAACCAGGATCTCTAGTGGCACAGCTAGCACTGCGATGCAGTGCCTTAGACCACTGCGCCACTCGGGAGTCTTAGGTCAGTTTGGATCACCTCTTTATTTAAAAAATTTGAAATGTCAGAATAATAGTAGAGAGAATGATTTATTTCAGCTTTTATTTCTTTCATCACATTCCCAGTGGGTTAGAAGTTTACATATACTCAATTAGTATTTGGTAGCATTGCCTTTAAATTGTTTAACTTGGGTCAAACATTTCGGGTAGCCTTTCACAAGCTTCCCACAATAAATTGGATGAATTTTGGCCCATTCCTCCTGACAGAGCTGGTGTAACTGAGTCAGGTTTGTAGGCCTCCTTGCTCTCACACGCCTTTTCAGTTCTGCCCACACATTTTCTATAGGATTGAGGTCAGGGCTTTGTGATGGCCACTCCAATACCTTGACTTTGTTGTCCTTAAGCCATTGTGCCACAACTTTGGAAGTATGCTTGGGGTCATTGTCCATTTGGAAGACCCATTTGCGACCAAGCTTTAACTTCCTGACTGATATCTTGAGATGTTGCTTCAATATATCCACATCATTTTCCTTCCTCATGATGCCATCTATTTTGTGAAGTGCACCAGTCCCTCCTGCAGCAAAGCACCCCGACAGCATGATGCTGCCACCCCCGTGCTTCATGGTTGGGATGGTGTTCTTCGGCTTGCAAGCATCCCCCTTTTTCCTCCAAACATAACGATGGTCATTATGGCCAAAAAGTTATATTTTTGTTCCATCAGACCAGAGGACATTTCTCCATTATACTTGCGTACTATTGTTTGTACAGATGAACGTGGTACCTTCAGGCGTTTGGAAATTGCTCCCAAGGATGAACCAGACTTGTGGAGGTCTACAATTTGTTTTCTAAGGTCTTGGCTGATTTATTTTGATTTTCCCATGATGTCAAGCAAAAAGGCACTGAGTTTGAAGGTAGGCCTTGAAATACATCCACAGGTACACCTCTAATTGACTCAAATGATGTCAATTAGCCTATCAGAAGCTTCTAAAACCCTGACATCACTTTCTGGAATTTTCCAAGCTGTTTAAAGGCACAGTCAACTTAGTGTATGTAAACTTCTGACCCACTGGAATTGTGATACAGTGAATTATAAGTGAAATAATCTGTCTGTATACAATTGTTGGAAAAATTACTTGTGTCATGCACAAAGTAGATGTCCAAACCGACTTGCCAAAACTATAGTTTGTTAACAAGACATTTGTTAAGTGGTTGAAAAACTAGTTTTAATGACTCCAACTAAGTGTATGTAAACTTCCGACTTCAACTGTATTATTATAATTGCATGTCAGCCCAAGTGTGGAAAATCCTGAGGTGTCGGTATCTAAGGCTTTCATCTGAACTCATTTCTATTTTAATTCATCTTAAATTCAGATTCTGTGACTTTACCTCAGGTTAACCTCACTTGGCTCCCCAGTCTGACAGCGGTTTTAGAAGTACATCATCCTTCTGTTGTCTCCGAGGCCACAGGCGGTGATGGCCCTGTTGCACTGACCACACTGAGGCCGTTTGTAGACTTGTAGTGTTTGTTGAGAGTGGAGTCTGTCTTACGGCACTGAGATGAAACAGAAGAGAAGGAAAAGGACATGGCTGATGAATAATGTGTGTGTGGTAGAGAAGGACACAATTTCATGTTAGAATGATTGCAATCAAAAGGCATAACTGGAACTATATGGGCTGATGCCAAGAGCAAAAGGGTAGTGCTTCACGGCAGGGGTAGTCAACTGCAATCCTAGAAGGCTGCTGAGCGTTCAGGCTTTTGTTCCAGCCCAGTGTGAATTACCCTAGTATATCACCCATAGCTGATTTCCACAGTAGAGTCAAAGAAGCAGACTGTGTTATTGGTGAGGTGGATCTCCAGCACAGGGAGTGATCCTTTTCTGCTTTTTCTCTCAGTGGGATTAATTCGCATAGAGCCATCCATACTAAAGAGGATGGCTACTTCTCAAACTGAACAGAACATAGGCTATAGGCTAGTCAGCACGCAAGATAGTGCATTTTTTGGACTAGGCCTAATAAAAAAACATCTGAAGAAGCCTTTGATTCCCCCTGAACTTCCACCGTAGGCCTACACAGCACAGCCATTGGTTAGACAGCATATCCATTGCAGTGTGTAATGCAGCCTAGTTTTATTTACACCATCCCAGCAGTTATCTTAGGAATATAACTTTGCTCTGTGCATGCACTTCATAGCCTATAGGCTTTGGATCATTTGATTGCGACCACAATAAATAGCCTATAGGCGCACTTGATATTGCGTGCCCAGCGGAGAATCAGAAATGAGGGGCGGCATCGGACACACATCGATATACAGTATAGCCTAATAAGCAACTAATTCTAAAACACAGAAACATATTGGAATTTCATCAATTACAAATTACATGACCCTCCCCCATTTTCCTCCAGGTACCCATTATGTAAATTTCGATCCATCCCTAACAGAGAGCTTACTCACTAGCTAGCTAACGTTAGCTTGTCAACTTAGCTACTTGTTGTGTGTTTCGTCAAGCTTCCCCTGAATTCTTTCACTTTCTGTCCTCTCTGGACCCTCGAGCAGATCTAGAAAGGATACAGGGTATGTGAATTTTCTTTATTGCATTTTAGCTAGCCCTAACCCTTTATCTAACCTTAATGAAATTCTCCTAACCTTCTACGTTAATTCTCCTGAAAGGCAAGTTATCCTAACCTGCTACGAAAAGTCAATTTTGACATAAACTGATCTCTATATCTAGTCAAAACCCCTGCACACATTGGCAAATTTGCACTAGCCTATACTGCCCTCTGCTGTTTATACAACATACTAGAAATGATAACTTATTTATATACAGTTGGAAATGTAGCCTTGATGTAGGCATTTTCCTTCATAGAAAATGCCTACATGTAGGCATTTTCCTTCATAGATTAAAAGTATCCTCAACATTTTGTTATTATGGAATAACTTTATTCTGGACCATATGCAGTCTGGTTTACAAGTTGCAATGCATTTAGCCCCTAAAATGCATTGCAACCAATAGTGGACACTGCTCCATGCTTTTTCTGTTCAAATGTATTTTTTTATCATGATTACAGGATGATATTGACTTCCGTCATAGAAATGGCACTCCACTACACCACAATGACAACGAGAGACACTATTTTAATACAGGCACAGAAGCAGCTGGACAATATTATATCAGCTAGTTCTTTGAGGACTGCTTGAGAGTGGCATATGATCCCTCAGTATAGCAGAGCCATGTTCAAAAGAGGGGGCAATATGACAGAGGCAACAGAGAATCCTTTTGCCTCGCTGCATTATTCCAACGTTTACCTCACCATACTGGCACTGTTCTGCTTCAAGCTCTTTATTAAGATAAGCCTCAACTGCCTCTCCTACTTTTACATCATCAAAGGAAACCGCAAGGAGGCGGCCAGGATATCTGCAGAGTTCTATGATTTTGGTCAAGGACACAGTGAGTACACACATCTCTCTACTATATTGATCCATTGTCAAAAAAAGAATAATATTGGAATACTGATTATATTCAAATGATTCTGCTATTTATATTTGCCATTGCCTTTTGCCTTGTAAACTGAAGAGTTCATATTTAGGAAGAGATGAACTGACTGAATGGAAGGGTCTCTTGTTTTATGATTAGGCTACACACTGAATACTGAGAATAATGCATATACTCACTTTGTTGACCTTAACATGAAAAGTACCTGAAACGTGACTGTGTATACACAGTACATACTGGTCAGTTTAATTTCTACCCTGATGTATTAATAGAACGGGACCACGCGGTGCCTCCCCACCCCCTTGCCCTAGTTTCCATTCCTGACTGCCGTGTACTATAGCTCTTAAAAACCCTTCTCCTTATGTAAGGTTTTCAGCGGTTACATTCGGCCACATTTGGCTCCATGTAACCTACAATTCCGACACTGTGTTTTAACGTTTAGAAAAGTAAATAATCATCACTTTCAAAACGGTTTATGAAACATATGCTGATATGCCCTCCATCTTTCATATAAGAGAGAAATAATCTTTCAAATAAAAAATATACTTACTGTAGCAGTTTTGCACAGATCCACAGATCCAGTGCCTTCAGTTGACGAACTACACTTCCTCCCCAGTTACGCTTAAACATAGGTGTTCGGAGCACGCTAGATAGCTAATTAGCACAGGTGGCCATCTATGTCTTCCGTCTGGCTTCCGCAAACAAGTGATGTAACATGGAGATATGGCCGTATGGGAACACTAAGACAGATCTGCAGACCAAAACAACACTTAAACTTTTCAGTGTCAGTGACAGACAGTGTGCCAACATGCTTGGTCCATGGAAAGGGAGCACCGATGCAGCAAACAGCAACACAGAGTAAAATATTGTTGTGTGTTATTAAAGGTCAGTGACGTAGCTAGATGTAGTACACAGAACATGTTTTGTTTCTGACTTACAGTGGCTTGGTCTTTGATTACTACATCAAGTAGGTTATTTCAAGAGAACTTGAACCGAGTGTAGACATATTGGCTCAGTATATATTCATCCCACAATTGGACTGCATGGAACTTTAGTACTTTACCTGACACGTAGTGAAATAGAATAGAACAGTTTCAGCAGTGTCATACAGTGCATTCGGAAAGTATTCAGACCCCTTGACTTTTTCCACATTTTGTTACATCACAGCCTAATTGTAAAATTGATTAAATAAATAAAAATCCTCATCAATCTACACACAATACCCATAATGACAAAGTGAAAACTGTTTTCTTTTTTTTAATGTTTGCTAAATTATAAAACATATATAAATATCTTATTTACATATTCAGACACTTTGCTATGAGAATTGAAATTGAGCTCAGGTGCATCCTGTTTCCATCGATCATCCTTGAGATGTTTCTACAACTTCATTGGAGTTGATTGGACATGATTTGGAAAGGCACACACCTGTCTATATAAGGTCCCACAGTTGACAGTGCATGTCAGAGCAAAAACCAAGCCATGAGGTCAAAGGAATTCGTCCGTAGAGCGCCGAGACAGGATTGTGTCGAGGCACAGATCTGGGGAAGGTTACCAAAAAATGTCTGCAGTATTGAAGGTCCCCAAGAACACAGTGGCCTCCATCATACTTAAATGGAAGAAGTTTAGAACCACCAAGACTCTTCCTAGAGCTGGCCGCCTGGCCAAACTGAGCAATCGGGGGAGAAGGACCTTGGTCAGAGAAGTGACCAAGAACCCGATGGTCACTCTGACAGAGCTCAAGAGTTCCTCTGTGGAGATGGGAGAACCTTCCAGAAGGACAACCATCTCTGCAGCACTCCACCAATCAGGCCTTTATGGTAGAATGGCCAGATGGAAGCCACTCCTCAGTAAAAGGCACGACAGTCCGCTTGGAGTTTGCCAAAAGGCTGAATGAAACCAAGATTAAACTATTTGTCTTGAATGCCAAGCGTCACGTCTGGAGGAAACCTGGCACCATCCCTACGGTGAAGCATGGTGGTGGCAGCGTCATACTGTGGGGATGGTTTTCAGCGGTAGGGACTGGGAGACTAGTCAGGATCGAGGGGAAAGATGAACGGAGCAAAGTACAGAAGACTTGAGGCTGTAATCACTGCCAATGGTGCTTCAACAAAGTACTGAGTAAAGGGTGTGAATACATATGTAAATGTCATATTTCATTTTTTTTGTTTTTAATAAATGTGCAAACATTTCTACAAACCTATTTTTGCTTTGTCATTATTTGGTATTGTGTGTAGATTGATGAGGAAACAAAAGTTAAGGGGTCTGAATACTTTCCGAATGCACTGTAGATCAGTGATATGGAGGGAGGTAACAATGATGACGCAGTCTGGAATGCATCTGGCGTTATTCTCGATATTGACCCAAATGTGTGTGTGCCCTGTGAAATTGAATCATTCATCAAATCTTTAAGACTGTGACTTGTTATGAGTGACATAAGCATTTGTGTTTGCTGCAGGGTCCTGGGCAGACCGCTCACCCTTACATGATGCTGCATGCCAAGGTCGTCTCTTCGCCCTGAGGAATCTCATTTTACAGGTGAGCCAAAGGTAATCCAATTCAATTCAGTGTGTGCATCCACTGCTTACCTTCTGAAATGTACTATGGTCATGTTCTGCTGCTCCCACAGGGCCACAATGTAAATGTTATCACTATAGACAATGTGAGTCCTCTCCACGAGGCCTGCTTTGGAGACCATGTAGCATGTGCCAGAGCTCTGATCGCTGCAGGTGCCAATGTGAGTCACTGGGGAATATACAGTAATAATCAAGAATACTTTATTTGTTCTTTTTTTATGAAACAATCATTATTAGTAAATAATGAATTAAGAATTATGTCAATAAGGCTTATGAAAATACGTATTGTTCTCTGTCATTTGTTATTTTTCCTCTGCCCCAAAATGGTGCTATGTTATTCAGCTGAGTGGTCAGAATTAACATGAGACTGTGCAGGTGAACGTCACCACCATTGACGGGGTGACTCCCCTGTTCAACGCGTGCTCAGTGGGCAGTGTATCATGTGCAGAGGTCCTCCTGGAGAACGGGGCCAAACCCGAGGCTCTGGTATTTCAGCCCTCGCCCATTCACGAAGCCAGCAGTAAAGGTATGCTCAGTACCCTTATCACTCCAACATCCTTATCTTAATTCATATAGTACAAACTTTGAAGTATACTTCACTGACCTTTTGGGCTGTATTCCAACTTGGGATTGAGGCAAATACATCAAACTTAAAAATCTGAATCAAAATGTCACCAATCAGCGTACAGTATTTGACGTAACAGTGCAAGTTTGAGAGGATATTGCTTAGAGGATATTACGGGTACAATAATTATCCGTAATTATTAATTGGAAAGCTGATTGTTATGACTTCCATGTATGTGCCCACCTTGGGCAGGCAACAGTGAGTGTGTGGAGACTCTAGTCAGATGGGGAGCAGATGTGGACTTTGACATTCCTCACCTGGGAACGCCCCTCTACACCGCTTGTGTCTCTCGGGAGATAGAGTGTGTCCGGAGGCTGCTGAGGGAAGGTGAGGCACTTGCACCTCTTCTCTGCCAAAGCACCTTAGTATGATGAGAGGAGGAGTGAAAACTAGTGGTAAGATTATTACTGTCTCCCAAAGTGGTGAAATGTAAATGTATAACACTCTCACTATGCAGCAGTAGCTTGGCCTTGGTGGGATAGCTCAGAGCATCTGCTCTTTTCTACACCACTAATATGTTGCACCCCCCTAAATACATCATGTTATACCAGCGATAGAGTACTTAATTCCTGTAACTGAATGACCAAGGACTATTAAATCCATAGTAGCTTACCTTGGTTTCCCTCCACACAGGAGCAAATGTACAGAAAGGTATATATATGGACTCTCCCTTACACGCTGCCGCTGAAAAGGACTGCACAGCCATTGTTAAGCTGCTGTTGGACTTTGGGGCGGATATCAACGCCAGGAACATGGAGTTCCAGAGGCCTGTGGAGGCTGCTCCCCCCAGCAGCCTGACAGAAGGGTTCCTTCTGGTCTATGAGGGTAAGTTCTATAGGTTTATTCAGAGTCATCTTTCGTGAATTCCTATAGCCAAAGTCTCGTAGTGTTTTTGCTTCATAACCCAAGTCCAACTAGCTTTCCATTATATTTTGTCTGGAATAGAATACAATGGAATAATGCAATGGAACGTAATGTAAAGTAAAAGTAACATATATTTTGGGTGCATAGCATGATATGTTTTTTATTTTTTTCAGCCACGCCCCAGCCATTGAGTCAGCTGTGTCGACAGCGCATACGTGACTGTGTGGGCCGCGACAGGTTTCACCTCATCAACCATCTACCCCTGCCCAACCCCCTCAAGAACTACCTCCAGTACAGATGATAAGCAGAGAACATCACAATGTCATAGGCTGTGGTGGTGGCATCTTCCTTGTGTCAATCATTCATGGGAACTCAACAGCCTGCAATGATTGAAGGAGCACTTTTGACACAACTGGCACCTTAAGCAATGAAATGCATACTTGATTTAGCTTATACTTGATTTTAGTATGGTTCACAAGATCAACTGCTCAAATTTGGGATTGGAGCAATGACCAACAACCATGGTTTGCTATGAACATTTTCAAGGGAGAGATTCATATAAATCCAGAGCTGGATTGTTAAACGCACTTAGAAAATGAGTGCATCTTTTCAATATTTAGTCAATAAAAATGGCTGGCACGTATGCTCATACAATAGCACCATTTAAAGTGCATGCGTTTTATAGACAAATTGACTTAATTTTGATTATTATATTATAATGGTATTCACCTTTTTCTGTGATTTACATTAGACGTGCATCTAAAAAACTTGAAATTCACCTAAATACTTACCATTATGGAGAACAATTCATTCATGCATTCATATACTCCAAAATATAGATATACATTTGCTTGCTTGATGTGTTTTATTATATGCGATATCATTGTCTGAGCTGCGAGCTATTATCGTATTAAAACGCTTTGAATTTATGGTTTAGTTTGCATTATGCAAGTCTTTCAAAAGCAAGCTGCTTTCAGTGTGTGGCAACATTTTCTATTTCCAGTGGGTTGCAACAATGTACCTTCCCGCAAAAACATTCACTTTCCCCGGAGAAAGAAGAAGTAGGGCCGTTGCCATGGAACTGTTGATCAACATCTTGAATGTGTCATATCATATGGGCTAGTAAGCTAGTTAACTTAGCTAGCTCATTTACCAAAATGTGTCTACAAGACACAGTATTATATAGTAACAACTTTAGCTAAATACTGAACAGGAAAAGCAACAGCAACAGTGGCTGGTTCATAAACGCTAGCTACAGCTGATTGGCTAGCTAACAATGCTTATGCACAGCCTGCCAAAAAGACAGGATTGCCACGAGAAGTTCTGAAGTGGCTAAAAAGCCTGGATTTGTCATTTTTTCCAAAGAATGCGCAAGTGAGTGTACATTTATTAGCAAACTGCAAAGTATTGCTCACTGAAATAACCTAACAGTCAGTTTATAGACTATCTATCCAAAGAATCACATTTTCCCTTCTCCAGGGATTTCTCCAATGGCTACCTTGTGGCAGAAACGTTCTCCTGGTATTATCATGAAGACTTCCCCATGCACTCCTACTACAATGGGACATCACTTCCAACCAAACAGGGCAACTGGGCACAAATAGAGAGGGTAATGCATGGAGGGCATGGCCAGTAACAAAATGATAGGTGTATGAGTACAAATAAACTGGTGGGTATAATCCTATGTGCACTTGCAAAGGCATCAATGTTTTTGTTGTGAGAAGGCTGCCTTTCTATACTCAAGACATCTGTTTTTTTCTTTTGTGTGTCATGTTGAATAATGGAAAATCCATCTCTACTCTCTACTCAGTTTCTAGCTAAACAAAACATCCATCTGCTAAAATAAGCTATCAACAGGACCATCCACTGCAAACCAGGAGCAGCAGAGCTCCTAGTGCAGGTGATGTACACCATCTTAACTAACAGGAGGTGAGACATAGCAAGCGCAACCAATTTATATCCTCTCCTTTTAATCAATACATGATTACAATAGACAATGGGTCACCATGCATAGACACTGGCTTGGCCCAAATCAAGGCTAACTGGTCATAAAAGGAGTGATTTTCTTAGCCTTGTGAATCTAGACTGTCCGTTGCACTCACCATTGTAAGGCATTATCTATATATACAGTAACTGTGATATAACTGTCCAGGATTAAAGGGATCCAGTGCGGGGAGATTGACTTCACAGACAGGGACTACCAGGAGCAGCTTCCCATGGTGGCTTGGGCCAAGGCTTCCAAGGCCATCAAGAACAACCTGCGGCTGACCGAGGTCATTGCCGAGCCCAACATCTCCACCAACCAGAGGAAGGTGCAGGCCATCCTCCACATGCACCTGGAGCAGAGGGCGGCCGAGAGAGCCCAGAACCCCAGTGAGTGCACCCTCAATCGGGATAGAGTGGGGTCTTCGACAAACCATGGGGCTGATTAGGGTTCGACAGAACTACCATGTGATTGTGATTCATTGCTGATGTTATTCAAATATAAAAACACAGTGGAACCGCAAGTAAGTTATTCACACAGTTTTTTTCACCACCACCATTTTTACAGTAAAGTCTACACTGTAGGCTTTCTTTCAATTCTACTCACTTTCCCTTTTTCTTCCCTTTTATATAGTCATGTGAATCATCCATCAGGAGCAAAGTCATTGTCTGTTTCAGGGAGATCGAGGCATCAGACAGACAGACACTCACTAATTAAAAGGCCAGGAGATGCAGCCGTTTGGTGTGTATTTGTGAGAGAGATGCCTCTGACTTGCCTCTGACACGCTACCTCTAATAAAAGTACCTCTATACCTCTATTAACTAATACAAGTACAACAGTTTTCAATAACTATCATGGAAGGTATTATCTAGTTATTCACTAGTCCATTACACTTACAGTAGCTCAACCATTAGTATACGCTCTAAAATTACAATTTCAGCTGGTTACCAGCAGGTGGAGGTGCTGTGTCTGGTTTAAAGTCATGGGCAAGGGAGGTTGAAAGTCAAAGCACGATCAACGCTAGTTTTGAAAAATGCATGCTGTATTATAGCTCCGTGCTATCTATTAACATTCCAGTTATAACATACACAGCATTGAATGAAATGTGAATAGGACATTTGTCAGCCTATCTTGTCTGTCTGCCATTTCCCTCATTGTACTTGGAAGGTTGTTACTACAGTATAATAATAATAATAATAATAATAATAATAATACAGTATGTGTTAGATGCACTAGGCATATTCTTTGCACTATCTCAGCCATGTTTATAATGACTACCCAGATAGCACATTTGGTCCCTTGGAAGTTGTTGGAACGAAGCCATATTTTTTCTGACAGGTAAAACGTTTTCTAAACATTCTGAGAACAGAAGTGGACATTTTGCCTGTTCTAGGAACGTTTCTTTTTAGGTTGCATGGAGGTTGCAACGCTTTACTCTGGTTCCTTTAAAGTTTTCCTGGGAGGTTTTATTAACACTCTGAATATGGAAATTATAGGTTATTTTGAGGTTTTTGAATAACTTGCTTACACTTTTCACTGAATGTTTCAATAAGCCTTTTAATAACACTGCTAGCTTATTTTAGTTAAACTTTTTTGAACTCCAAGCACAGATGGGACACACATTTCTTACACATTAATCATGCAAACACTTATTTTTTATTGTGACACGGCATCAGTGAGATTTGAACCTATAATCTTCTGTTCTTTATTCATAGAATTCAACTAGTCCCCTAGTCCACTGCGCCACCAGGATGGAGCTCACATCTGATAGTTTTTTTATGCATACAAAGCTGTTACTTGTAGTCTATTCAAACTAACCCCATTTCAAAGGAAACAAGCACTCATTAAGATCAGGTGTGGTCAATTAGTGTGCGCAGCCAACACATCCAAACACACTTAACAAGATAGAGGATAGAGATCGAAACGTTATGCTGAAGTACTGAAATTCCCACAGAACAACGTTGTTTCTTAACGTTCTCTGAACTATTTGAGAACATTCCCAATGTCAAACCAGTTGGAGAACGTTCCTAGAACATTGAAATGAAATGTAACCATGTTTGAACTTTTAGGAAATGTTTATTTGTTAACTTCTTAAATGTGCAGAGCATGTTCCAAAGCCAAGGAACTATCCTGCACCATTCCCAGAAAGTTGTTCTCAGAACATTATGTGCTAGCTGGGTAGTTTGTTGTGACTGAGTGGGTTTGAGGCTGGGTCGTCTAAATGTCACAAAACTGTGTTAGCCAGCTGAGCTAAACCATAGGTTCCTTTAGGAGCTGACACAAGTCTTCAGGTATCAGTCATTACTTATCACATGACCATGGTCCACCGAACCACCTCTCTCTGATGTATTACACTCACTCTCTCCATTCAATTTCAGCTAATGAAGGACTTAATTGAAAATGCAATAGCTGTTGTGTGAAGAAAGGACCCATACTAATGTATTACTTCCAGTGCTTAATTTGTCAATTGTGAGGTGCAGGAACAAAAAGTGAGCCCGGGAGGGGGGTGACCTGGGGGGCTCTGAAGTACCAGAACGCATACAAAAACAAATTTACAGTGAGGGAATTAAGTATTTGATCCCCTGCTGATTCTGTACGTTTGCCCACTGACAAAGACATGATCAGTCTATAATTTTTATGGTAGGTTTATTTGAACAGTGAGAGAAAGAAAAACAACAACAAAAATCCAGAAAAACGCATGTCAAAAATGTTATAAATTGATTTGCATTTTAATGAGGGAAATAAGTATTTGACCCCTCTGCAAAACATGACTTAGTACTTGGTTGCAAAACCCTTGTTGGCAATCACAGAGGTCAGACGTTTCTTGTAGTTGGCCACCAGGTTTGCACACATCTCAGGAGGGATATTGTCCCACTCCTCTTTGCAGATCTTCTCCAAGTCATTAAGGTTTCGAGGCTGACGTGTGGCAACTCGAACCTTCAGCTCCCTCCACAGATTTTCTATGGGATTAATGTCTGGAGACTGGATAGGCCACTCCAGGACCTTAATATGTTTCTTCTTGAGCCACTCCTTTGTTGCCTTGGCCGTGTGTTTTGGGTCATTGTCATGCTGGAATACCCATCCACGACCCATTTTCAATGCCCTGGCTGAGGGAAGGAGGTTCTCACCCAAGATTTGACGGTACATGGCCCTCTGTAGCTCAGTTGGTAGAGCATGGCGTTTGCAACGCCAGGGTTGTGGGTTCGATCCCCACGGGGGGCCAGTATGGAAAATGTATGCACTCACTAACTGTAAGTCGCTCTGGATAAGAGCGTCTGCTAAATGACTAAAATGTAAACATGGCCCCGTCCATCATCCCTTTGATGCAGTGAAGTTGTCCTGTCCCCTTAGCAGAAAAACACCCCCAAAGCACTTTTAGAAATACATTTCATGCAATTCTACATGTTCTTTGTTTGCACAGCTTATACAATTCCACCTCTGGGAACGTTACAATAATGTGTGCAGATAATTTCCTCTTTGCCTTGCACCTGTGATAAGACTCAGTAATGCGAGCACATGTAACCTTTATAATAGAACAAGAGCAGCGTTTTAGATAAAGGATCCCAAACAAACAGCCCATGGCCAGCAACATAACCATAGCCACAGGAAGATGTTTGGGGGTGGGGGTGCTGCAAATTAAGAGGGTGAGGGGGGGGAGTTAAGAGAAAAACATTTCTCCCCATGCTTTAGATGGCTATATCGGTCCGTTAATACAGGAGTAGTAAAGGCCCAGGACAGTGCAAATAAAATGTTTCCCGCACTGCAGAGGGCTATATCGGTCCACTAATACGGGCAAGGCCGGCCCGCTATTTAGGCAGGATTAGGCGGCCGCCTATGGCGGCAGATTGAAGAGGAGACATTTTCTGAGCTAAACTGACCAAGACGCACCTCCAACAGCACATAAAACTGATGCCGCCCTGTGATAAGTAGTGCCCACTTTGTGAAAGGCAGGGGCGCAAAACATTTTGCTTGTCCATTCCCAGCGCGCCTCTCCAGGGTGCTGTTGGAGAGAGGCATTGCTGCCACCCTCCACCAACGCTCCGTCAAAAAAATCATCTAACATAAATCATGTAGCAGATATAGTATATGGTACAACGAGTATGTGGCCTTTTCTGTCGACTACAGGCTGGAGATAAAATGTATGACAATGTAATGAGAAAGACACTTTTTACATCATGCAGGTTTCTCCGATCAAATGGCCTAACCTAAATGGCGCCCAATCAAATGTCATGATGTCATGATCAATGGTTTCAAGTTTGTATGAGCTGATCATAGCAAAAAATAAAATACTTATGCATTTCCCGCTTGTGTAAACACATTGCAAATAGGCTCAGGATAACTCCTGATAAAGTTGGGTAGCTGATATTCAGAGTTTAAATAGCCAAATTGATTAGTCACAGGAATCAGGACTAGTATAGCCAATGCAACAGCCAGTTTTACAAATGGTGGGCCTAACACATGGATAGGCATTCATAAAATTCCATTGCAGGCAGACACCAGTAGGCTACACCCCAGTAAGCACGGACCGATGCCGACTTCTTTTGGACATCTTTTTTTGGTCCTGTCCAGACCAGCCTTTATTTCCACGGACTTTGGTTTTCGGTCCGGTCTGGACCAGCCTTGATTTGGCCCAAACATAGACGTCTATGTTTGGTTCAGATTTGGTCTGAACCAGCCTTGATTTGGTTGAAGTATAGACATCAATAAATGACATATTTTCAACTTTCATTCAGAACTGAAAATGAACCTGATTTCAACGTCCGCAAAATACGTCTTTTCACCTTTCACTTTTAGCTTAAACCACAGCCTTACCTCCCAAAGAACTAAAGAGCAACGACAACATTTTCCAAATATAAATGTTTTATTTCAAATTACAAATTAGGCATAGCCTATGTAAGAAGGAATATACACAAAAAGTCCTGTAAAATTAAACGAATCAATGGGCCTAATTATATAAATAAAAATATACAGGCTATACATCAAAGTTTTAAAAGTAAATGAACTATTAGGCCAAAATTCTGATAACTGAACTTTTGCGCAGCGTGCACGTGGATAAAATGTTGGCTTATATCCATTGTCAAACTTTAAAATAAAATTTAAAAAATGATTTGCTTTCCTTATCTACAGTTCTTTTGAGTTCACCTTCAAGAACACAAGTTTGGCCAATGTCTGAGGCTTCAGACTCATGCGGTGGTTTCTTGACAGCAGGCCAGCAGCGGAGAAAACCCTCTCTGCGCTCGCAGACCCGCTTGGGATGCTGAACACAATGTGAGCTACTTTAGCCAGGCGGGGAAAAGACGTGGAGTTTTCATTCCAAAATCGAATAACATCTGCGTCCGGGTTCTGTTTCGGGGATGAGAGGTAATTTTCGACTTCACCTTTGGCGTCTCCGGTTATGCGTAGCTGCTCGCTGAAGTATTACCTGAACAGGCAAGGTCTTTTTGGTTCAGGCTCGGGATTCAGGTCAGCGGCGGGTGGGGTGTCGGTCTCGGGTGTCCCGCTGGTGTCACGCCCTGGCTCTGGGGACTCTCGTATGTTGAGCCAGGGTGTTTATTGTGGTCCTCTGTAGCTCAGCTGGTAGAGCACGGCGCTTGTAACGCCAAGGTAGTGGGTTCAATCCCCGGGACCACCCATACACAAAAATGTATGCACGCATGACTGTAAGTCGCTTTGGATAAAAGCGTCTGCTAAATGGCATATTATTATTATTATTATTTATTTTGATTAGGTTCTAGTCGTTGTCTATCTATGTTGGCCTGAGTGACTCCCAATCAGAGGCAACGAGTGTCAGCTGGTTGTCTCTGATTGGGAGCCATATTTAACTGTCTGTCTTTCACTTTGTGTTTGTGGTTTCTTGTTCTGATTTGGTTTGTGTTATACTGTAGACGTCACGTTATCGTTGTTGTTTTGATCGTGTGATCATTCTAAATAAATATATAATGTTCGCATTCAACGCTGCGCCTTGACGATCGTGACAGAAGAAACCAACCAAAACCAGACCAAGCAGCGTGTCCAGGAGCCATCGCTAGCAGATCTCCGTGGCAACCTCGACTGGGTCAAGCCTAGTGAGGAGCAGAGAGGGTGGACTTGGGACCAGTTGAGGAAGAGCTTCGACTGGGTCAAGCCCATTGAGGAGCTGAATGGCGGGAGTTGGAGACAGAGGAGCGAGAGTTGGGCGAGAACGATGGAGGCCTGGCCCACGGGGAGGAGAGACCCCCAGAAATTTTTTAGGGGGGGGGCTCATGACGTCGGGGCAGCAGGAGGCCGCGATAGAGCGGTCCAGCGGGTTGGCAGAGGAGGCCGCCAGGTTACGGGAGTCACTGGTCACCAGGGGGAAGGAGGTTGTAGAGGCACGGCGAGAGGTACTGGCGTGTGTTGCCAGTCCGGTCCGGCCTGTTCCTGATCCCCACGTAGGGCCAGTGGTGTGTGTTCCCAGTACGGTCCGGCCTGTTCCTGCCACTCCCACCAAGTCAGTGGTGCGTTTCGTCAGCCCGGCGCGGCCCGTTCCTGCTCCCCGCACCAAGTCAGTGGTGCGCGTCGTCAGCCCGGTCCGGCCCATTCCTGCTCCCCGCACCAAGTCAGTGGTGCGCGTCGTCAGCCCGGTCCGGCCCATTCCTGCTCCCCGCACCAAGTCAGGGGTGCGCTTCGTCAGCCCGGTCCGGCCCATTCCTGCTCCCCGCACCAAGTCAGGGGTGCGCTTCGTCAGCCCGGTCCGGCCTGTCCCTGCTCCACGCACCAAGCCTACGGTGTGCGTCGTCAGCCCGGTAAGACCCATTCCTGCTCCCCGCACCAAGTCAGGGGTGCGCTTCGTCAGCCCGGTCCGGCCCATTCCTGCTCCCCGCACCAAGGCAGTGGTGCGCTTCGTCAGCCCGGCTCGGCCCGTTCCTGCTCCCCGCACCAAGTCAGTGGTGTGCTTCGTCAGCCCAGTCCGGCCTGTCCCTGCTCCACGCACCAAGCCTACGGTGTGCGTCGTCAGCCTGGTAAGGCCCGTTCCTCCTCCACGCACCAAGCCAGGGGTGCGCGTCGTCAGTCCAGCACAACCCGTGCCTGGGTCATGTCCGGAGCCGGATCCGCCGCCGAGGCGGAGTGCCCACCCGGTCCCTCCCCTGTTGTGGTTGGTTGGCGCGGTCGGAGTCCGCGCCTTTGGGGGGGGGGGGGTACTGTCACGCCCTGGCTCTGGGGACTCTCGTATGTTGAGCCAGGGTGTTTATTTTGTTTAGGTTCTAGTCGTTGTCTATCTATGTTGGCCTGAGTGACTCCCAATCAGAGGCAACGAGTGTCAGCTGGTTGTCTCTGATTGGGAGCCATATTTAACTGTCTGTCTTTCACTTTGTGTTTGTGGTTTGTGTTATACTGTAGACGTCACGTTATCGTTGTTGTTTTGATCGTGTGATCATTCTAAATAAATATATAATGTTCGCATTCAACGCTGCGCCTTGGTCTCTCCCTGACGATCGTGACAGCTGGGAGCGTTCATTTCCTCAGCTTCTTTTATGAGGAGGTCGCGGATCTCCCCGAGTTTGTTGCATACAGACTCATCTCGGATTATCCATTCTGTCTTGAAACGGGGATCTAACACTGATGCTAAAATGAGATGTTTATCAGTATAGTATATTCCATAGCGAATTGACACATTGCTTGCCAATGTTTCTGCAAAAGCAGCGATGCCCATTGGAAGTGCAGCGTGAGTGTCATCGGTGAGCAGGGATTTGATTTCTGTGACAGCAGGGAGGATCATCCCCAGGTTCCCCAGCTCCTTCTGCATTTTCTCTGTGAGGTCTGCCAGTGGTGTCAGCACACTGACAAGGTGCGTCAGCTGCCGTACTTGATTCAGGGTGATGTTAGCAACATTAGACTTGAGTTTGTTTTGCCATAACGGGTCTTTTTGGAATAACCGGATGAACGACTGAATCATCCGCAGCTGGCTGCTCCATCGCCATTTGTGGGGCGGACACCTAATTGGTTGGTTTCCTCTGTGTTCAGGGTGCTCTTGCGTACACTTTTCACCAGGTGCCCGACTTTCACTAACAGCCTATTAATGTTGTCGTGCTCGTTAACGGTGTCTTTGATCGCCAGATGAAGCATGTGAATGGGGCATCTAAGATGTAAATTTGACACAGTAAAGTACTGATTTATCATAGTTTCTACATTAGTGGTTATCACTTCCACATGGACTTGCGAGGGCACAGGTGGTCCCTCATCCTCCTCTTCATGTTCTGCGCTGCTGCTGGCATCCGCGGTCACTTCACCCTCCGCCTCCTCTTCAGTCCCGAATCACACGTCGTTGCACGTTCCAATATTTCAGTACACTTTCATACTTTTGGTAAATACGATCTGCGGTATGGTGCCCCTGTATGTGCGCACAGCCTAACAAAACTGCGTGCCCCCGGAATGTCCCATCAATGAAACTGGCCACGATGCCAAGGAAGCTGTGCCCTCTTCTACTGGTCCAAATGTCCGCTGACAGAACGAGCTCATCACCATTATGCAGTAGGTCTTGCAGTTTGGCTTCCATCTCTTCCAGGGCATGTGGCATGAGCGTGTCCCGTACGGTGATGTAGCATGGGGGGGTGTAGCCCGGTTGAGCTGCGCTGGCGAAGTGTTGCATCCCTTCGCGTTCTCCTTTACTCAGCGGTTCATAGTCCATGTAAATCATTTTTTAAATTGCTACATCTAGCTCTCTTTTTCTCTCCCTTGTTATGGTTGGGCCTTTGCGTGCAGTGAAGAAACTTTTGAATTCCTCAACCCTTTTCTCTTGTTGCTGCTGCTGCTCCTCTCGCTCTATAAAATACAAATTCATGGACAACACAAATTAAATTAAACAAACCATATATTAGGCCTACTTTGAATGACAAAACGAATTTGTTTGAATATTAGGCTATATTTACTTTACACTTTTGTTACAAGTTACCGTATTCAACTTGCTAACCTTTTGCTTTCTTCCCAGCGTGTTCACGTAGCACACTTTCGTGTTTTCGAGAGATGTGTCTTTTTAGATTCCAAAATGAATCTTTACTGACTGAAACGATGTCACCACATTCTTTTTCTTGTACCACATCATCATTGTTAGTTTTATATTAATAGTACACCTGTATGACTTCTCATTTTCCTTTTTGAAGTACTTGGTGAACTCCATTATTGAGCCGAGTTTTGACTGAAAATAGTCTACTGTTGATGACTGTGCAAGACACAGATGGATTCTGGGTCAGGCTTGAGCATGCTTCAGACTCGTGGTGTGAGCGGAGTGAAATTGGAGCGGGATATAGGGCGACGCTCCGTCCTTTAAAAAATGCCGCTCTGCGCTCTGTCCAAAATCCGCCCGCTCCATTCCGCTCACATGCTCTGCACCTAGGGCAGCAGAATGGCGAGGACCAGCCCTGAATACAGGAGTAGTAAAGGCCCAGTGCACTACTTTTGTAAAAAAAATTAGCATCCGTACTGTCCACGGCTATGAACATAACCATGCTTCTAATTATTAGGAAGGTATTTTCTTTACAAAACTGTTTACTTGATTGGAACAGATCTGAACTTTCAACTGCCAGAGCTGGTGTCTGCTCATATCAACTGACTATATACTTGTTACAATTGTATATAAAATATGCCATTTTGCAGACGCTTTCAAACCTTTGTTAGGTCAGCTAATGTGCCTGCTTACTGCTGGCATCGCATCATCATAATGGTTTTCATTGCATCGAGACTGTGTCAAGGCAATTGCCATACACTGTCAACTGTCATGACATTATGTACAGTACAAAGTTTAAAATAAAGATTTACCCTCATAACCACTTATATTATTTTGGTTTGGAAGAGTCTTTACAAGTTGCTTATCATCCTGCATAATTCAGGAATATTTTGTGACAAACCCCTTTTTATAATCTTCAGCGGTGTTGAAAGAGCGTTTGCTCTTCACCTCCATTCAGATTACACTGAAATACAATTCTAACTCCCAATGGGGTGCTCTGTTGGTCCTAAATTGCTCCGTAGCCTGCTCCCTTGATGGTCAATTTACAATTGAGCTGTAAACTTAGTGTAAAGGATGACAAGATTTAAGTGCCTTTGAACGGGGTATGGTATTAGGTGCCAGGCGCACCGGTTTGAGTGTGTCAAGAACTGCAACGCTACTGGGTTTTTCACGTTCAACATTTTCCAGTGTGTATCAAAAATGGTCCACCACCCAAAAGACATCCAGCCAACTTGACACAACTGTGGGAAGCATTGGCGTCAACATGGGCCAGCATCCCTGTGGAACGCTTTCGACACCTTGAAGAGTCCATGCCCAGACGAATTGAGGCTGTTCTGAGGGCAAAAGGGGGTGCAACTCAATATTAACAAGGTGTTCCTAATGTTTTGTACACTCAGTGTATGTGTTACCCTTTTCCCTAAGAAAATGTATAGATTTCCAGATTTTATGCGTTAACTATACATAGCTTAGTGTGTTTCTTGCACCCATATTTCAGGTCAACCTAAGGGTCAAAATGTTGCTACAGTACACTGGAAAGTCTTCTTTTTTACCTATGAACATTGAGGCTATGCGATATCCAGCATCTGCTCAAAGCCGTCGGATATGCATGTGGTCTTTTACCCTTTCGCCCACAGATGATGTCTATCGACAAATCATATGCAAACTACTAGCAGCATTTATTAAGTGTCAGCTGCATGTTAGTTGATATGCAGCAAAAATGAGTCATACTAAATATACTTCTAACTCTCCATAGTCGTTTTGTAAGTGTCTTTCTCTAAAAGGAAACATGAATTCACTCTCCATAGCTCCATTCAAACAACCCCCATCTTGTTACTATGGTTGTCAAAGAGAACCAAAGCTCTATTCACGTATGAACCTCCTCACTGGTGTTCTGCAAACTTTGATCTGTTGATTTCTCTCAGCTTGACTGGGCGTGAAAACACATTAGCACTTAACACTGAACACTCTTTTGACTTGTTCGGTTGCCCAGTGATTTGTACTGGAATTGCTGGGTTTTCGAGGTTGAGCAAATAATACAGTAGATTTCAATGGAGAGAAAAAAATGCCGCTGTACAAATACATATTGTGATTTTTTTTTTCAGTTTAATTTCATTCTGAAATAAGTAGGACAATAAACCATGTTTTGAGCGTGATGATGAATAGAGGGAGTGGCTGAGGTTACAGAGGTGCTATTATTATTTATTCCATATCTTTCCTATTGAACGATATCTGGCGTTGGTTGCTATGGCAACTTGCGAGCACATAGAGCACAAACTGGAGAGCAACCAGGAGACAGTAATAAGCTTACTGTGAGCTTCTTTGGCTCCTTCTGTTTGTGATGAGCAACAAACGCTGGCATATAATTTCACATGGACGCACGAACACATGCGTCCACACACACATGCACGCATGCGCTCATACACAAACACATTCACGCATACACTGACACACACAAACACACACACACTCTTACACCTCATTTCATACAGGGCTTGGCAGTGCCAGCCAACTGACGAGGGATGCATACTGCCTAGATGCCCTCACAGAGCGTTTCGCCATCTGCCGTTTTTTCTCTCTCATTCCCTACATCGGTACTGACAGAGCTAAACAGGAGGGATGAGAGGGAGGGAAGTGGGCATGAGGAGGGGGAGGGAGGGGGTCAGCCCCCCTCATTGAAAGCACAGACAGGAACATGACTAGCCAGGGGGTTATTTCGGGGGCTTGCGAGCTAAGGATTCCCCCAGAAAAGACGCCAACCCCCAACAGCAAATCTCCCAGCGCCATTAACAAAGCAGCCACGGCAGGCCTGTGTGTGTGAGGCAATGGTATCCAGGCCAAGGGTGGGGCGCTTTGTGTGTGTGTGTGTGTGTGTGTGTGTGTGTGTGTGTGTGTGTGTGTGTGTGTGTGTGTGTGTGTGTGTGTGTGTGTGTGTAAGAATGTGTGTGTGCGTGCGTGTATGTGTGTGTGTGTGTGTGCGTGTGTGTGTTTAGTGGTGCATCCTTCATAGGAGATTTTAATATAGTGTTCTATATTTGTGCAGGCAATGAACCACACTTGCTCATTTACATATTTTATTCAATTTGGTAATAAAACATGCATTCATGACTAATTAGCTGTCAGCTACTTAACTGTACATACTAAATTCTCATAAGGCTGGCTCAAATTCATTTTAAACTGAACTGTTTTCCATTCTCCCTGAGATACTAATTTAAACAGCGTACTTTGATAACAGTTTTTTTTAAATTAATTTATTTAGTTGAATGTATTCCCATATGGCTGTAAAGCACTAACACTTATAAATAAAAATGCAATTACCAAACTGCCAATGACAGTCCAATGAAAAAGTAATGTAGTGGGAGGACACTGCTTTGCCCCAAATTATACCCTATTCTCTATGCAGTGCACTACTTTTGACCAGGCTTGGTCAAAAGTAGTGCACTATAAAGGGAATATGTTGACATTTGGGATGCAAACTGTGAAATGCAGCTATCGTGTGACATTTAATGGCAGCCTCCCACCACTCTACCATTATTGCCACTGTGTCTAACCTTACATAACTCCATGTTAAATAATGGCCCCTTACCTACACTGTAACACCAGGCCCTAAATTGAGCCCTTTTTATTCTCTCTATAGAAGTTAAATATAGCATATCATTGTGAAAAGAGTGGAGCAGATCTACCCCCACCATCACACTGCACTGCATACAAGTTAGGTGTTTAATCCATACTGGGAATAGATATGAGTGGAATGTAACCACAATGAAATACAGAGATACTGCAATTTTCTCAATATTTTATTTTGTCAACATGTGATTGAATAATTAGCTTTCTTTCATCAGGGACGTGAACAAATATGTTAATATAATGTTAGATTATTTAAATAAATGTTCCCAATCATTGACCAATGGTTTGAATTTCACTCATGGAACATTCACAGAAGTTGTCTTTTTTCTGTGCCATATGTATCAAGCTACTCAGTGAAGGATTGCTGATTTAGGATCAGTTTTGCCTTTTAGATCACAATGAATAAGATTACATGGACAGTGGGACTGATCTTATACCCCTTTCAAACCAAGATGAAAAGTCACCAACTGGACCAATCCGTCAACTTTTTGCCACCCTTTCTTTATATCTGAAAAGTATTGCCGGCATCAAAGCCTGTAGTTTGTTTTCCGCCAACCAAGGTAGTCATAATAGCGGTAATATACTGTATGTAAAAGTCCCGCCAACGCCTCAGTATAAACATCTGCTTTCATCTTACTGGCTTTTGGCACGCAATAAATCATGAACATTCTATTGTTGTTGTCAGACATCAAACATGTCCTAAGTATAAACACATAAACAGCATGATATTGCAGCAGCCTGGTCCATATAGAAATGTTACATGCTCTATTTCTTTCACCAAAAAACCCATCTGTTTCAAAATGTATTTAGGACAAGCCAGGCAACTAAGCCACTTTCTAGACAATGTTTTGGTTCATTGCTAGCTTGTTAGCTACAGATGTAGGATATTAATTTGATCACCCTGTTGCAGGAGAACTTTCCTGAAATGCAGGAAATGTAAAACGTGTAGTGTATTTGAGGTTTAAAAAGGCTTCTGAAGTTTGTAATTTCCACTTTGAAATGTCAAGCTTCAAATAAAATGTTATTTGTCACATTCATCGTAAACAACAAGTGTAGACTAACAGTGAAATGCTTATGGCCCTTCCCAACAATGCAGAGAGAAAAATATAGAAAAAATAATAACACAAGGAATAAATGCACAATAATTAATGACAACTTGGTTATATACACGGGGTACCAGGACCGAGTCGATGTGCAGGTTTATTTGTATTTATTATGGATCCCCATTAGCTGCTGCCAAGTGAGGTAGAAGGTAGATATGTACATATCCAGTGCCTTCAAAAAGTATTCACACCACTTTATTTTTTCCACATTTTGTTGTGTTACTGCCTGATTTTAAAATGGATTAAATATTATTATTATTTATTTATTTTTGTCACTGGCCTACACACATTACCCCATAATGTCAAAGTGGAATTATGTTTTTCAAAATTTTTACAAATTAATAAATAATGAAAAGCTGAAATATCTTAGGTCAATAAGTATTCAACCCCTTTGTTATGGCAAGCCTAAATAAGTTCAGGACTTTAAAAAAATTGTTTAACAAGTCACATAATAAATTGTATGGAATCACTCTGTGTGCAATAATAGTGTTAAACATGATTAGAATGACTACCTCATCTCTGTACCCCACACATACAATTATCTGTAAGGTCCCTCAGTCGAGCAGTGCATTTCAAACACAGATTCAACCACAAACACCAGGGAGGTTTTCCAATGCCTCGCAAAGACACCTATTGGTAGATGGGTAAAAATAAAAAAGCAGACATTGAATATTCCTTTGAGCATGGTGAAGTTATTAATTACATTTTGGATGGTGTATCAATACACCCAGTCACTACAAAGATACAGGCATAAAACACTTACAGAGTTACTTTAAAACAGTTAGAGAGTTAATGGCTGTGATAGGAGAAAAGTGAGGATGGATCAACAACTTTGTAGCTACTCCACAATACTAACCTAATTGAAAGAGTAAAAAGAAGGACAACTGTACAGAATTCAAATATCCCAAAACATGCATCCTGTATGCAAAAAGGCACTAAAGTAATATTTTAAAAAAAATGTGGCAAAGCAATTCACTTTTTCTCCTCAACACAAAGTGTTATATTTTGGGCATCATGTTATGAGTACAGTATGCTTGTAATCGTTAAGGACTGGGGAGTTTTTCAGGATAAAAAAGAAATGTAATGGAGATTAGCACAAGCAAAATCCTAGAAGAAAACTTGGTTCAGTATGCTTTCCACCTGTCACACCAGCCTTCACTTTGCCTCTCCCTCCTGTCCAGCTCAGGTGTTCGGCGTCGCCGGCCTTCTAGCTGCTGCTGAACCTGCTGGTGGCAAACGCCCTTAACTCATCAACACCGGACTTGTCTCGTCATCATTACACACACCTGGTTCCAATCCCCACTCTATCACTGTATATATACTCCCTCTGTCATTTGTCTTTGTCGGTCATTGTATATGTTGCTTGTTTTCCTGAGAGGAATCGCTCCTACTATTTCCTGAATACTTTATATTTTGCACTGTGGGTTTCGTCCCGCTTTAAGCTATGGTGCTTTACAGTTTTTTTTACGATTGCTTACACACTAAAATTAAACTTTTCCCACAATTAGCAAAACCTTACACTCAAGGAGCAAAACACAAGGCTAGATTTGCACAACTGTAAGCACATTGTCAGCTTCACACTATTTACAAAACATTACACACAGTGATTTGCAAAACACTAAACACACTTGTATACATCAGACACAGAAGTAAATCATGATGTCAGTTCCTTGCAATTCCAAAGCACTGACTGTCAAATTACCACACCTATGAGCCAATCTGTTAAACACAGCCATCAAGTGCACAAACACATGATTGCTAAATTGTAGACACACCAATCAGGTTTAAGCACTATAAAAATGCAGCAGGTAGGTTCACCTGCCTTCAACCAAAATGGAAGGAGTCAGAAGAAGTGTGAGGGTGAGAGGAGGAGTACACAGAGGAGGAGAAGGAGGTAGAGGAAGAGGCAGAGGCCGAGCCAGAGGTCGAGGAAGACCTGAAGCAGGAGGAGAACGTGCACAAAGAAGAAGAGTACCAAACTTATCAAATGACATTCGTGCAACACTAGTGGACCATGTTGTGACCCACGGATTGACGCTGAGGGAGGCTGGACTGAGAGTTCAGCCAAATCTTAGCAGATATAGAGTGGCATCTGTCATAAGGACTTTTCGACAGGAAAACAGGTGAAAGAAGATCTGTCTACAGTTACAGTAATCAGCCGCTTATTTTATGCACCATATCAGCACTTGTGATACCCCTTCCTGTGACATTGTACAGTAAGTTACATGTATTACTCTCTACATAGGATTGAGGGTCGGGAACGACAAGGAGGAAGGGGGCCCATATTCACGCAAGAACAAGAGAGAGAGAGATAATAAACATGGTTTTGGCCAATAATGCTATCAGGCTCAGAGAACTACAAGCCAACATTATCAGTGACCATGCCATTTTCAATAATGTCCATCAGGTCTCTCAGTCAACACTGGCACCCATCCTGAAAAGACATCAGGTTCAAATGAAACAACTTTATCAAGTGCCTTTTGAGCGGAATTCAGAGAGGGTCAAATGGCTGCGGCATGAGTATGTGGAGGTTTGTATTGTTCACTTTAGCACTGTGATGTTGCATACTGCACACATGACTTTTTTACATTGACTGTATACTAGACCTATCCTGAACTACACAATCTTGTCTTTCACTGTATTTCAGAGAGTTTTGCAGATGGATGCTGAGGAAATCCTGCATGAATTCATATATATTGATGAGGCAGGGTTCAACCTCACAAAAGCAAGAAGGAGAGGCAGAAATATCATTGGCCACAGGGCTATAATCAATGTCCCAGGGCAACGTGGGGGTAACATCACCCTTTGCGCTGCCTTTTCACAGCATGGGGTTCTCCTCCGTCATGCCAAAATGGGCCCTTACAACACACCTCACATTCTCACATTTTTGGACCGATTGCACCACATCGTCACAGCAGGTAATGAAATGCACCAGATGCAATACACTGTCATCTAGGACAATGTGTCATTCCACCGCTCTGCTTTGGTCCAGAACTGGTTTCAACACCATCCACAGTTGACAGTACTATACCTTCCACCATACTCTCCGTTTCTAAACCCTATCGAAGAGTTTTTCTCTGCATGGCGTTGGAAGGTTTACGATCTCCAGCCCCAGGCTCCGGTACCCCTCATTCAGGCCATGGAGGACGCCTGTGACCAAGTCGATGCCGCAGCTGTGTAAGGATGGATTCAACATTCAAGACGGTTCTTCCCGTGTTGTCTTGCTAATGAGGATATTGCTTGTGATGTTGATGAAATTCTCTGGCCAGATCCAGCTAGGCGAAGAGATAATGTATTGTATGTTTACTGTAGTATTTTCTGTACAATATTGTCAGTTTTTTTCAGATTATTTTTTATGTTTGTTGTTGTTGTTATTTACTGTAATTGTAACCTGTACTGGATGCAGTAATTTACGTTTGTCTGTTTGCTGAGCTAACAGTGTTATGCACACTACTGTAGTAGCATGAAAACTGGGACATGTTTTGTTGTGATTCTCCATGTTGACATGTTGACTGATTTGGTCTTGTGTAGTGTTTGTGTAGTTGCACTTTCTCTGTGTACTTCATTTACAGTACTCTAATCACTGAGAATTAGACTTGCTAAAAGTGTTTTAGGTTAGCAACAGCAGTGTGTAACTGGTTCAAAAAGATTGAAGTCATATGAAATGTGTGTGTTTCGTATGCTAACAAAATATTGTTTTTATGAAGTCGTGTATAGTTTTGACAAAAGTGTTCCATTTTGCAAATTATCTGAAGTGTTGTGCTACTTTGGTGTAGGGATTTGCTAATTGTGTGTAGTGTTTTGACAAACCGGGCCCTGTTTTCAAAATTGTGCTTAAACAATTGAAAAAAACTGTAATAAATTCAGTAGTTCTAAACCTGCGACTGCCTCCTGCCTACTCCTCTCTACACTTGTGACATCACCAGAACCTGGGAGAATAATTCACCTTTCAGCAGGAGGCAGGATAGAAAATAAACAGTAGCAGCAGCATATGTGATGAGTCAAAAGAGTTAGTGCAAAGAGGGTCAATGCAGATAGTCTGGGTAGCTATTTGTTTAACTATTTAGTAGTCTCATGGCTTGGGGGTAGAAGCTGTTCAGGGTCCTGTTGGTTCCAGACTTGATGCATCGGTACCACTTGCCATGCGGTAGCAGAGAGAACAGTCTGTGAAAATGTATCAACACCTGCAAAAATGTCCATTAATTATATTCCACATAATAATTCACATTTCCTTTTGCTGCAGGATTATTTTCCTGCTGTAGCAAACTGGCTCAAATTAAGATCCTACATCTGTAGCTAGCCAGCTCACATAATTACCAGAACATTACCGGCCCTCTCCTGTCCTCCTTTCGGCAAATCTGACCATGACTCCATTTTGCTCCTCCCCGCCTACAAACAAAGACTCAAGAGGTAAGTTCTGGTGGTCAGGTCTGTTTTGATTAAGTGGACTGGAATATGTTCCGGGTCGCCTCTGGGGATAACATCAATGAATACACCGACTCAGTCACTGGATTCATAAAAAAATGCATAGACGATGTGATACCGATGGTGTCTTTCAAAATGTACCCAAATCAAAAACTGTGGATTGATGGCAGCCTTGTCGGGAACTGAAGGACAGAGATGGTGACCAGGCACAATTGTATGGTTAAACAGTACAAATACGACCTATGTAGATGGATCAAGATGGCGAAACATAAGTATAGGGACAAAGTGGAGGAGCAGTTCAGCGGGTCGGACACGAGGTGTATGTGGCAGGGGCTTTTAAGGATCACGGATTACAAAAAGAAAGCCAGTCATGTCGCGGACACCAACGCCAACCTACTGGATGAGCTAAACACATTTTTCTCACACTTCGAGCATAACTACTGTGAGCTACGGTCTCCACGGAGGACGTATGTATGTAATTCAAACAAGACGGCATCTCTAGCCGCGCTCTCAGAGCATGTGGAGACCAGCTAGCTGTTGTGTTTTCAGACATTTTCAATCTCTCTCTAGCTCAGGCCGTTACCCCCACCTGCTTCATCCCCATGCCCAAGAAAATGAACGTAACTGAACTGAATGACTCCCTGTCACGATCGTCTAGTAGCGAAGTAGACCAAGGCGCAGCGTGTGAAAGAAACATGACTTTATTATATCGAAGTTTCTTATAAACAAACAAAACACGACTCGTGAAGTCCAAACGGTTACACTAACCGAACACGGAACAAAAACCCACAAACACAAGGTGAAGACACACAGTATAAATATGGCTCCCAATCAGAGATAACGAGCCGACAGCTGACACTCGTTACCTCCGATTGGGAGTCACTCAATACAAACATAGACATCGACAACCTAGACACCCAACATAGAACATGAACACATAGAATGCACACACCCTGGCTCAACATAATGAGTCACAGAGCCAGGGTGTGACAGTACCCCCCCCTAAAGGCGCGGACTGCGACCGCGCCTCAAAAACCCCAAACAGGGGAGGGCTGGGCGGGCATACCTCCTCGGTGGCGGTTCTGGCTCCGGCCTTGACCACCACCCTCCGATACACCCCCCATAGTACCCCTGGTCCTGTCTAGCCCCGCTGGCCGGAGCCGGACTGACGACACGCGCCCCTGGCTTGGTGCGTGGAACAGGAATGGACCGGAATGGGCTGGCGACGCGCACCACAGACTTGGTGCGGAGAGCAGGAACGAGCCGGACAGGGCTGACGACGCACCCCGTAGGCTTGGTGCGTGGAGGAGGAACGGGCCTTACCAGGCTGACGACTCGCACCCCGGGCTTTGTGCGTGGAGGAGGAACGGGCCTTACCAGGCTGACGACTCGCACCCCTGGCTTTGTGCGTGGAGGAGGAACGGGCCTTACCAGGCTGACTTCTCGCACCCCTGGCTTTGTGCGTGGAGGAGGAACGGGCCTTACCAGGCTGACTTCTCGCACCCCTGGCTTAGTGCGAGTGGCAGGAACAGGCCGGACCGGGCTGGCGACGCGCACCGTAGGTTTGGTGCGAGTGGCCGGAACAGGCCGGGTCGGGCTGGCGACGCGCACCGTAGACTTGGTGCGGGTGGCAGGAACAGGCCGGACCGGGCTGGCGACGCGCACCGTAGGTTTGGTGCGAGTGGCAGGAACAGGCCGGACCGGGCTGGCGACGCGCACCGTAGGTTTGGTGCGAGTGGCAGGAACAGGCCGGGTCGGGCTGGCGACGCGCACCGTAGACTTGGTGCGGGTGGCAGGAACAGGCCGGACCGGGCTGGCGACGCGCACCGTAGACTTGGTGCGGGTGGCAGGAACAGGCCGGGTCGGGCTGGCGACGCGCACCGTAGACTTGGTGCGGGTGGCAGGAACAGGCCGGACCGGGCTGGCGACGCGCACCGTAGACTTGGTGCGGGTGGCAGGAACAGGCCGGACCGGGCTGGCGACGCGCACCGTAGGTTTGGTGCGGGTGGCAGGAACAGGCCGAACCGGGCTGTGGAGACGGATAGGAGGCCTGGAGTGAACAGCGGCCACCACCCGTCCTGGCTGAATGCCTACCCTCACACACTCTGTGTGAGGCATCCGCACAGGACGTACAGGGCGGTGTACCCCTGGCCTGGTGGCCTCCTGGATTCGCCCCATCTTTGCCTCCGTCAGCCCCGTCGTCCATGCCGTGTGCCCCCCCCTAAAAATTTCTTGGGGTTGCCACTCGACCCTCCGACGCTGCTCCCACGTCCAGGTTGCCTGTTCCTGGACACGCTGCTTGGTCCTGTGTTGGTGGGTTTTTCTGTCACGATCGTCTAGTAGCGAAGTAGACCAAGGCGCAGCGTGTGAAAGAAACATGACTTTATTATATCGAAGTTTCTTATAAACAAACAAAACACGACTCGTGAAGTCCAAACGGTTACACTAACCGAACACGGAACAAAAACCCACAAACACAAGGTGAAGACACACAGTATAAATATGGCTCCCAATCAGAGATAACGAGCCGACAGCTGACACTCGTTACCTCCGATTGGGAGTCACTCAATACAAACATAGACATCGACAACCTAGACACCCAACATAGAACATGAACACATAGAATGCACACACCCTGGCTCAACATAATGAGTCACAGAGCCAGGGTGTGACACTCCCTAGCCATAGCACTCACTTCCGTCATCATGAAGTGCTTTGATAGGCTAGTCAAAGAACACATCACCTCCTCCCTCCCTTTCACAGTCGACCCTTTCCAATTAAACTACCGCAAAGATAGATCCACGGATGATGCAATTGCCATTGCACTGCACACTGCCCTCACCCACCTGGACAAAAGGAATGCAAATGTGAGAATGCTGTTCATCGACTACAGCTCATCCTTCAATGCCATAGTGCCTTCCAAGCTCACCTCAAAGCTCATGGCCCTGGGACTGAACTCCTCCCTATGCAACTGGGTCCTGGACTTCCTGACGGGTGAAGGTAGGCAACATTACCTCCTCCACACTGATCCTCAACACGACGGCCCCACAAGGGTGCGTCCTCAGTCCCCTCCTGTACTCCTTGTATACCCACGACTGCGTGGCCTCTCACAGGTCCAACTCCATCATCAAGTTCGCTGCTCACATGACAGTAGTAGGCCTGATTACCAACAATGACGAGATGGCCTACAGGGAGGAAGTAGGCACTCTGATGGATTGGTGCCAGCTAAACAACCTCTCCCTCAACATCAGCAAAAAAAAAGGATCAGATTGTGAACTTCAGGAGGAATCAGGCCTAATCAACGGGACTGCCATGGAGAAGGTGAAACATGTAAAGTTCCTCGGCGTACACATCTCTAAGGAGCTGAAATGGTCAAACCCCACGGACACCATGGTGAGATAGCCACAACATCGTCTCTTCAAACTCAGGAGGCTGAAGAAATTCAGCCTGTCCCTGAGGACCATCACAGTGTTCTACAGGAGCACCATCGAGAGCATATTGCGCTGCTGACCGCAAGGCGCTACAGAGGGTAGTACGCTCAGCCGAACGCACCATTGGATGCACACTGCCTGCCCTCCAGGACACCTATGCAGGAAGGCCAAGAAGATCATCAGGGACCCCAGCCACCCGAGCAACGGACTGTTCTCCCCGCTTCCATCAATCAGACGTGGGCAGTATAGGAGCATCATGGCAAAAACTGAAAGACTGTCCAATAGCGTCTACCTCCAGACCATCAGGCTGCTGAATAGCCACCACTAGTCAGCTACCTGCTCCCCTGTCTCACTTCTGCACCCCCGGACCACAGCTGTTCCTCTAAGGATATTTTTCCACCCACCTCAACTGACATTTACCCCCCTCCCCAAATGGTCAATGCTCATGTTCCAGTTGTAAATATATATTATAATGTATTATTTTTATTGTTTCATTCACTTCCCTGTCACGCCCTGGCTCTGGGGACTCTGGTATGTTGAGCCAGGGTGTGAGTTTTCATTTGTGTTTGTTCTAGTTGTTGTATATCTATGTTGGCCAGGGTGGCTCCCAATCGGAGACGGCTGTAGCTCGTTGTCTCTGATTGGGAGTCATACTTAGGTAGCCGTTAGGCATTCATTCAGTGTGGTTTCTTGTTCCGTGTTGGTTCGTGTATGTAACCAGGGATGTCACGTTTTCGTTTTGTTCGTGTGTTCATTCAAATTAAATTAAATGTTCGCATTCCACGCTGCGCCTTGGTCCTCCTCTGTTCCCGACGAGCGTGACAGAAGAAACCACCAAGACTGGACCAAGCAGCGTGTCCAGGAGCCATCGCCAGGGAGATCTCTAGCAGATCTCCTTCGCCTCCTCGACTGGGTCAAGCCGGGTGAGGAAGAGAAGGGCTTGACATGGAAGCAGAAGGGCGAAAGGCTGGCGAGGGACATAGAGACCTGGTCCACGGGTAGGAGAGACGCCCAGAATTTTTTTTGGGGGGGGCTAACGCCGTGGACGACGGGCCAGCAGGAGACCGCGGCAGAGTTGCCCAGCGGGTTGGCAGAGGAGGCCGCCAGGTTACGGGGGCCACTGGTCGAAGAGGGGATGGAAGGTGTAGAGGCACGGCGAGAGGTACTGGGGTGTGTTACCAGTCCGGTCCGGCCCATTCCAGATCCCTGCGTAGGACCAGTGGTGTGTGTCCCCAGTACGGTCCGGCCTGTTCCTGCTCCCCGTACCAGGCCAATGGTGTGCGTCGTCAGCCCGGCTCGGCCCGTTCCTGCTCCCCGCACCAAGTCAGTGGTGCGCTTCGTCAGCCCGGCTCGGCCCGTTCCTGCTCCCCGCACCAAGTCAGTGGTGCGCGTCGTCAGCCCGGCTCGGCCTGTTCCTGCTCCCCGCACCAAGGCAGTGGTGCGCTTCGTCAGCCCGGCTCGGCCCGTTCCTGCTCCCCGCACCAAGTCAGTGGTGCGCTTCGTCAGCCCGGCTCGGCCCGTTCCTGCTCCCCGCACCAAGTCAGTGGTGCGCTTCGTCAGCCCGGCTCGGCCCGTTCCTGCTCCCCGCACCAAGTCAGTGGTGCGTTTCGTCAGCCCGGCTCGGGCCGTTCATGCTCCCCACACCAAGCCAGTGGTGTGCGTCGTCAGTCCGGCACAGCCCGTGCCTGTTCCACTGGTGCCTGGTTCAGCACGGGTCAGCTGCTTCACGCCGGAGCTAGAGCAATCCGCTCCACCAGTGTGCAGTCCAGCTCCGGTCAGCAGGGCCAGACCGGACCAGGGGTACTTTGGGGGGTTAGAGAGCGAGTGGGGATCATGCCCGGAGCCGGATCCGCCGCCAAGGCGGAGTGCCCACCCGGTCCCTCCCCTGTGGTATTTGGTTGGCGCGGTCGGAGTCCGCGCCTTTAGGGGGGGGTACTGTCACGCCCTGGCTCTGGGGACTCTGGTATGTTGAGCCAGGGTGTGAGTTTTCATTTGTGTTTGTTCTAGTTGTTGTATATCTATGTTGGCCAGGGTGGCTCCCAATCGGAGACGGCTGTAGCTCGTTGTCTCTGATTGGGAGTCATACTTAGGTAGCCGTTAGGCATTCATTCAGTGTGGTTTCTTGTTCCGTGTTGGTTCGTGTATGTAACCAGGGACGTCACGTTTTCGTTTTGTTCGTGTGTTCATTCAAATTAAATAAAATGTTCGCATTCCACGCTGCGCCTTGGTCCTCCTCTGTTCCCGACGAGCGTGACATTCCCTTTGTTTCATTCACTTCCCTTTAACCTGCACTGTTGGTGCTGGGAGCTTAAGATTTTCACTGTACCTTGCATTTCCATCTGCAACCCTGTGCATGTGACTAATTAAACTCTCTAAATCTAAATCGTATCCGACAACGTTTCAGTTTAACTGTAGCCAACTTTTTATTCACCATAACAGGAAAAGTAGCACATTACAAGGTAAATATTTATAAATTATTTACAAGTATGGCGAGCTGCTAACTATCTGTTGTGAATGTGAAGAAATGAAAAGCAATGCATTCTGTCTTTCTTACTTGTTGCTGTCACATCAGGTTACCATGACAACAATCTCAACGACAGGGTCAGCTGAATGGGGCTGTTTGGAAGGGGATTATATAAACATTGCCCAATTGTTTTTACAGGCAACATACTGTGAATCCTATGTGAAAGGTGTATTAGTTCAGCACTCCTACTCTAAGATGCTTAGTAGATAGATAAGGCCCCTGATCTCTTTCAGTTGAAAGTAGGCTTAGTTGACGGAAGTTGAGAAACACTGGGCTGCAATTCTCAGTTCAAATGCATGAGATGAAGTAAACTGATATCAGGTGAGACATTGTGGTAATTACCCTAGTGATAAGAATCATCTTCGCACATATTTCTAGTTTCACCTAAGATATAAAGTGATGTTACATAATACTTTGCATAATTAATGTTTGGCATGTGATTATTTTAAATCACTTCAGACACACTGTAGTTTTACCTAGCAACATGCATGCATGCTACGTCATTACACCCCTTCAGGGTTGTCTTTCATGACATGATACAATAACACAATACGTCATCCCCTTCCTATCTGATACTGACATATTCCCTGACTTAAAAGCGTCAACCATTTCTTGGGGGACTGTCAGTGTCTACCATCCATCCAGTGTCTACCATCCATCCATTCATCCATCAATCCATCAAACCACCCCATCAATCCACCCCATCAACCCTTAAGAAAAAAGATTGCAATCGGAGTGCAGTATAACCGCAGTGTGCTTCAAATACTGCATCCAATATACCACAGTCGACCACAGTTACTGCACTTTTACTGCAGTTTCAAAATGTCAATAATTTTTTGTAAGGGAATCCATCCACTTGTCTCACAGAGCAATAGTTTCACCCCATAACTGTATCAGCATTGCAATTGTATTCATTCAGTAATCAAAGAACTGGCTACACTCTTAAAAGAAAGGGTTCCAAAAGGGTTATCTTCAGAGGGATAGGGTTCTACCAAGAACCGTTATCATCTGAAGAACCCTTTTTGGAAGATGATGGTTCTTTGTAAAAAAAAAAATACTACAGTTTACTTTAGAATACTACATTACTTACTATAGAATTATATAGTAAACTGTAGCATACTGTAGAATACTATACTACACACTGTGCTATCACTTGATCATGTGTAGTACTTACTATAGAATGTTGTAGTATACTGTAGAATACTATAGTAAATACAACAGTATCATCAGCAAAAAAAAGCACTGTAATAAATACTAAAGTAATGTCCACAAAAACACTACACTTTTTTAACTAAGTTTAAGTAAATAATACAGTATTTCATTTGCATATACCTTGCCCATTCCCCTCCCCATATCACAATTTGTGCCACCAATAAGTGAGAAACCTACATGACAAGTGCAGACCATATATTGTGTTCCCTATTGGTTGTAGAAAAGAGCAGAAGCTCTGAACTATCCATTCAGACCCCAGTCCTACCTACAGGTTATGTAAATGTGCTATTTTAGTATTTCTCTAGTAGGTGTCCTGAAGGAGAAAACCTCCACTGCTGTGTCAAAGATAATAAAACAAAATCACTATATTAAATACTTTTTTTATTTTTTATTTCACCTTTATTTAACCAGGTAAACCAGTTGAGAACAAGTTCTAATTTACAACTGCGACCTGGCCAAGATAAAGCAAAGCAGTGCGATAAAAACAACAACACAGAGTTACATATGGGGTAAAACAAAACAAAGTCAGAAATACAACAGAAATACATATATACAGTGTGTGCAAATGTAGCAAGTTATGGAGGTAAGGCAATAAATAGGCTATAGTGCAAAATAATTACAATTAGTATTAACACTGGAATGATAGATGTGCAAGAGATGATGTGCAAATAAAGATACTGGGGTACAAATGAGCAAAATAAATAACAATATAGGGATGAGGTAGTTGTAACTAAATACTACAGTAATGTCTGCAAAAACACTACAGTAAATACTACATTATATACTACAGTTTTATTTTACTACAGTATTTAGTTAACTATAAATACTACAGTATACCACAGTAAATACTATAGTTTTCACTGTAGTCTTTTTGAGGACTTTATTCACTACAGTGAATACTATAGTATTTCTACCATAGTATACTGTAGCATTTTTTTCATGTGGTAAGGGTTGTGATTAGAACCTTTTTCATCCTAAGAACTGTTTTTGGAAGAAAGGGTTATGTGATGATTATTTGGAAGGCAAGATGGATTCTTTGAAAGTCAAGAAGGATTCTTTGGAAGGCAAGAAGGGTTTATCAATTTATTGAAAATGAAATACAGAAGAATTGACACCTCAGAGTCAATACAAGGTAGAATACACTAACCTTTGGCAGTGATTACAGCTGTGAGTCTTTCTGGGTAAGTCTCTAAGATCATTGCACACATGGATTGTACAATATTTGCACATTATTATTTTTTTAATTCTTCAAGCTCTGTCAACTTGGTTGTTGATCATTGCTAAATAGCCATTTTCAAGTCTTGCAATAGATTTTCAAGCCGATTTAAGTCAAAACTATAACTAGGCCACTCAGGAACTGTCACGGATTCTGCCGAGGCTGCTCCTCCTCCTTGCTCGGGCAGGCTTCGGCGTTCGTCGTCCCCGGAGTACTAGCTACTGCCGTTCGATGTTATCGGTGTTTGTTTAGTTTTGTCTGTATTGTTTACACCTGTTCGTCATTATGTTAATTGTTTTCCTTATAATTACCCCTGTCTCTCATCTGTACTTTGTGTGTGATTGTTTTCCCCTTCACGGTTGTCTATTTTGTGAGCGGGTTATTTCCTCCCTGCGTGGAGTTATTTTCTGTGTCCTTTTGGATCCTTTTCGTATTAAAAGTACGTATCCGAGAGTTCTGTGTCCTGCGCCTGACTTCGTTTACCGCATCTCACAGACAGTCGTGACAGAATCACACACCTTACCATGGAGTCAGCAGGAGCGACGGCACCGACTGGATCACTTGAGGAGCGCGTCCTACAACAGGCAGCGATGCTCCAAAATCTTGGTGGCGCTATGGATAACGTTATGAACACTTTGGGACAATGGGAGAGAGGAGGTTTGCCCACACCTCCTCCAACGATACCACCACCATCGGCTACTCCTATCGTCTCACATCCGGAGTCCAGTGGGATTCGGCTCTCGCTCCCGAGGGCTTATGATGGCACCGCAGCCGGGTGTCAGGGTTTCCTGCTCCAGGTGGAACTTTACCTGGCAACCATTCACCCGGCACCCTCGGGATACGAGAGCGTGTCCGCCCTCATCTCCTGTCTGTCTGGCAAGGCATTGGAGTGGGCCAACGCCGAGTGGGGAGGGATAGACGCCGCTACTGTGAACTATGCGGAGTTCACCCGCCGCTTCAGGGCAGTGTTCGATCATCCCCCGGAGGGGAAGGCGGCGGGTGCGCGTCTATTCCACCTCAGACAGGGGAGGAGGAGCGCGCAGGAATTCGCACTGGACTTCCGGACTCTGGCTGCCAATTCGGGATGGAATGAGAGGGCCCTCATCGACCACTACAGATGCAGCCTGAGGGAGGACGTTCGTCGAGAGCTGGTCTGCAGGGACACCAACCTAAGCTTCGATCAGCTGGTGGACATGTCGATTCGCTTGGATACCCTGTTGGCTACCCGTGGACGTCCAGCGCTGGGGCCGTCCATTCCATTCCCCAGCACCTCCGAGCCGAGCCCTATGGAGCTCGGGGTGCTGGTAGTAGGGAGGCCAGGAAGGAGGCTGTCCCCTGCACCAACTGTGGCCGCCGAGGACACACGGCGGTTCGGTGCTGGGGAGGGTCTCCTCGGAATCGAGGCAGCAGGCAGCGCACTGATGAGTCATTCCCGGTGAGTAAGGTCCCAACTCACCCAGAGCTCTCTGCTGTTCATATGTGTATCCAAGTGATGTTTCCAGAAGTTTCTTCTTACTCCCAGCATAAGGCGCTAGTCGATTCAGGCGCAGCTGGGAATTTTATCGATTGCCATTTCTCATATAAGTTAGGGATCCCTATATTACCAGTCGATGTGCCCTTCCCTATCCATGCCCTAGATAGCCGGCCTTTGGGGTCGGGATTGATTAGGGAGGTCACAGCGCCACTTAAGATGAAAACGCAGGAGGGTCATGAGGAGACTATACAGTTGTATTTAATTGACTCTCCTGCGTTTCCAGTGGTGTTGGGACTTCCCTGGTTAATATCTCATGACCCCAACATTTCATGGCAACAGAGGGCTCTCAAGGGATGGTCTGATCAGTGTGTGGGGCGGTGTGTAGGTGTTTCCGTAGGGGCAACGACGGTGGAGAGTCCGAACCAAATGCCCACAATGCACATTCCTCCTGAGTATGCCGATTTGGCAAGCGCCTTCTGTAAGAAGAAGGCAACTCAATTACCACCTCATCGACAGGGGGATTGTGCGATAGACCTCCAGGTTGGCGCGGCGCTCCCTCGCAGCCATGTGTATCCTCTGTCTCAGGAGGAGACGGCTGCTATGGAGACATACGTCGCCGAATCCTTCAGACAGGGATACATACGGCCTTCCACTTCTCCTGCGTCCTCAAGTTTCTTTTTTGTGAAGAAGAAGGATGGGGGTTTACGCCCGTGTATTGATTACCGTGGTCTCAATCAGATCAAATACAGCTATATTAAATACAGCTATCCTCTCCCTCTGATTGCTAGTATGACGGAGTCATTACACGGGGCGCGCTTCTTCACAAAATTGGATCTCAGGAGCGCTTACAACCTGGTGCGCATTCGGGAGGGAGATGAGTGGAAAACAGCCTTCAGTACCACCTCGGGTCACTATGAGTACCTCGTCATGCCATACGGTCTAATGAATGCTCCTTCAGTCTTCCAATCATTTGTAGACGAGATTTTCCGGGATTTGCATGGACAGGGGGTAGTGGTGTATATTGATGACATTCTGATATACTCCGCTACACGTACCGAGCATGTGTCCCTGGTACGTCGTGTGTTGGAGCATGATCTGTATGTGAAGGCAGAGAAATGTCTGTTTTTCCAGGAGTCCATCTCCTTCCTGGGACACCGGTTGTCTGCGTCAGGGGTGGAGATGGAGATTGACCGCGTTTCAGCCGTGCGTAATTGGCAGACTCCAACTACAGTAAAGGAGGTGCAGCGGTTTTTGGGTTTTGCCAATTACTACAGGAGGTTCATCCGGGGTTTTGGACAGGTAGCGGCTCCCATTACCTCCCTGCTAAAGGGGGGCCCGGTGCGTTTGCAGTGGTTGGCTGAGGCGGACAGGGCGTTTAGTCATTTGAAGGACCTGTTCACCTCAGCTCCGGTGCTGGCACATCCGGATCCCTCTTTGGCGTTCCAAGTCGAGTTGGATGCGTCCGAGGCGAAGATCGGTCCTGTACTGTCTCAGCGCTCGGGCACGCCTCCAAAACTCAGCCCCTGTGCTTTCTATTCTAAGAAGCTCAGTCCGGCGGAGCGCAATTATGACGTGGGGGACAGGGAGCTGCTAGCTGTGGTCCAGGCCCTGAAGGTGTGGAGACATTGGCTTGAGGGGGCTAACCACCCTTTTCTCATTCTGACGGACCATCTTAACCTGGAGTACATTCGGGCAGCGAAGAGACTGAACCCTCGTCAGGCTAGGTGGGCCATGTTTCTGGCCCGGTTTGTATTTAAGATCACGTATATCCCCGGGTCACAGAACGTTAAGGCAGACGCCCTGTCCCGACGATATGACACAGAGGAGAGGTCCATTGAGCCCACTCCCATACTACCGGAGTCTTGTCTCATGGCACCGGTGGTGTGGGAGGTCGACACGGAAATCAAGCGGGCGTTACGTACAGACCCTTCTCCCCCAGAGTGTCCAGAGGGATGGAGGTACGTGCCGCTCGAGGTCCGTGACCGACTGATTTATTGGGCTCACACGTCACCCTCCTCTGGTCATCCTGGTATTGGTCGGACGGTGCACTGTCTTGGCGGGAAGTACTGGTGGCCCACCTTAGCTAAGGACGTGAGTGTTTACGTTTCTTCCTTCTCGGTGTGCGCCCAGTGTAAGGCGCCTAGACACCTGCCCAGGGGGAAGTTACAACCTCTCCCCGTTCCACAACGGCAGTGGTCTCACCTGTCGGTGGATTTTGTCACGGACCTTCCCCCCTCCCAGGGGAATACCACGATCTTGGTCGTTGTGGATCGGTTTTCTAAGGCCTGCCGTCTCATCCCTATGCCAGGTCTTCCTACAGCCCTACAAACGGCCGAAGCCCTGTTTACTCACGTTTTCTGGCACTACGGGGTGCCTGAGGATATAGTGTCTGATTGGGGTCCCCAGTTCACCTCTAGAGTGTGGAGGGTGTTCATGGAACGTTTGGGGGTCTCGATCAGCCTTACCTCGGGTTTTCACCCTGAGAGTAATGGGCAGGTGGAGAGAGTAAACCAAGATGTGGGTAGGTTTCTGAGGTCCTACTGCCAGGACCGGCAGGAGGAGTGGTCGGGGTATATTCCCTGGGCAGAGATAGCCCAAAACTCACTCCGCCACTCCTCCACTAATCTCACTCCTTTCCAGTGTGTGTTGGGCTATCAGCCGGTTCTGGCACCCTGGCATCAGAGCCAGATCGAGGCTCCTGCGGTGGATGAATGGTTTTGGCGCTCGGAGGAGACATGGAACGCTGCGCACGTCCATCTGCAGCGGGCCATCAGACGGCAAAAGGCGAGCGCCGATCGCCACCGCAGTGAGGGTCCGGTTTATGCACCGGGAGATCGGGTCTGGCTCTCGACCAGAAACCTGCCCCTTCACCTGCCCTGCTGGAAGCTGGGCCGGCGGTTTGTGGGGCCATTTAAAGTCCTGAGGAGATTGAACGAGGTATGTTATAGGTTACAGCTGCCTGTTAATTATCGCATTAACCCCTCGTTCCATGTGTCTCTCCTCAGGCCGGTGGTAGCTGGTCCACTCCAGGAGAATGAGGTACGAGAGGCCCCTCCGCAACCACTAGACATCGAAGGGGCTCCAGTGTACTCAGTCCGTTCCATCGTGGATTCGAGGCGTCGGATGGGGGGTCTGCAGTATCTCGTGGAGTGGGAGGGGTACGGTCCGGAGGAACGGTGCTGGGTCCCTAGGAGGGACATCCTAGATCCCTCCCTGTTGACAGAGTTCCACCGGAGTCAGCCAACTCGCCCTGCTCCGCGTCCTCCTGGCCGTCCCCGAGGCCGTGGTCGGCGCACGGCTGGAGCCGCGCGTCAAGGGGGGGGTACTGTCACGGATTCTGCCGAGGCTGCTCCTCCTCCTTGCTCGGGCAGGCTTCGGCGTTCATCGTCCCCGGAGTACTAGCTACTGCCGTTCGATGTTATCTGTGTTTGTTTAGTTTTGTCTGTATTGTTTACACCTGTTCGTCATTATGTTAATTGTTTCCCTTATAATTACCCCTGTCTCTCATCTGTATCAATCAATCAATCAATTTTATTTTATATAGCCCTTCTTACATCAGCTAATATCTCGAAGTGCTGTACAGAAACCCAGCCTAAAACCCCAAACAGCTAGTAATGCAGGTGTAGAAGCACGTATCTGTACTTTGTGTGTGATTGTTTTCCCCTTCACGGTTGTCTATTTTGTGAGCGGGTTATTTCCTCCCTGTGTCCTTTTGGATCCTTTTCGTATTAAAATTACGTATCCGAGAGTTCTGTGTCCTGCGCAGTCGTGACAGGAACATTCAATGTCATTTTGGTTAGCAACTCCAGTGTATATTTGGCCGTGAGTTTTAGATTATTTTACTGCTTAAAGGTGAATTCATCTCCCAGTGTCTGTTGGAAAGCAGACTGAACCAGGTTTTCCTCTAGGATTTTGCCTGTGCCTTAGCTTTATTCTGTTTCTTTTTATCCTATAAAACTTCCTAGTCCTTGCCGATCACAAGCATACCCATAACATGATGCAACCACCACCATGCTTGAAAATATGAAGAGTGGTACTCAGTGATGTGTTGGATTTGCTCCAAACATAACGCTTTGTATTCAGGACATAAAGTTTATTTCTTTGGCACATTTTTTGCAGTTTTACTTTAGTGCCTTACTGCAAACAGAATGCATGTTTTTCCCCAAAACATTTTTCTGTAAAGGCTAGTGTTGTGGAATAACTACAATGATGTTGATCCATCCTCAGTTTTCTCCCATCAAAGCCATTAAACTCTATAACTTTTTTAAAGTCACTATTGGCCTTATGGTGAAATCCCTGAGCGATTTCCTTCCTCTCCGGCAACTGAGTTAGGAAAGACGTCTGTATCTTTGTAGTGACTGGGTGTATTGATACACCATCCAAAGTGTAATTAATAACTTCACCATGCTCAAAGGGATATTCAATGTTTGCTTTTTATATTTTTAACCATCTACCAATAGGTGCCCTTCTTTGCAAGGCATTGGAAAACCTCCCTGGTGTTTGTGGTTGAATCTGTGTTTGAAATTCCCTGCTCGACTGAGGGACCTTACAGATGATTGTTTGTGAGGTGTACAGAGATGAGATAGTCATTCAAAAATCGCTATTATTGCACACAGAGTGAGTCCATGCAACTTATGTGACTTGTGAAGCAAATTTGTACTCCCGATTTTATTTAGGCTTGCCATAACAAAGGGGTTGAATACTTATTGACTCAAGACATTTCAGCTTTTTATTTTTTATTAATTTGTAAAAAATTCTAAAACATAATTCCACTTTGACATTATGGAGTATTGTGTGTAGGCCAGTGACACAAAATCACAAAATGTGGAAAATGTGAAGGGGTGTGAGTACTATTTATGGAGACAAGCAGAAGAACCCTTTATGGTTCTACTTAGCACCTTTTTTCTATGAGTGTATGCCGCAGGCTAATTTTGGATGTTATTATTTTATCACTGTGGTTAATGCATGTCTTAAGGTAAACACCTATTATAAACTGATATTATATACTAAATACAGATTAATTATTTGTTGTATGACCATCATTTTCCAGATATTTTTGTCTTAAAGTGAACCAGTTTTCGAATGGACTACTACAAATGGTAGCCCACAGGTGGAAAATGAGGGACCATGGATAAAAACTTGTTTTAAACGCTATTTTGATCGTGAAGGACACATTCAACCCGACGACGCAACTCCTTCGCCTACTCGGGTCTGTTTTTATGGTTGAGACCATTGCCTCTCTCTGCTTTCTGAGCACCTGTGCTTGCTAGCCCTCTCTCCTGCAAACATACTGCCTACTGAGACCACCCTTTTGCTCCCACAACGCCCTATTCTCCACTGCCAGAGCGACTCGCAATGGACAGCACTGTGAAGACGCACTGATCTCTCTCACGGCTCGACCACTTGAATGAAATCACTGCTGACAAGCAGTCTCAACACAGAACCGAGAGAGAGAGAGAGAGAGACAGAGAGAGAGAGCAAGGGAGAGCGAGATAGAGAGAGCTCTGTGGACTATCCCTCGCACACAGAAACAGGGTTTTGAACCTGCAAACCAAGGAGCTTCTGTCACATCTCTAGTTGCTCTACATCTAGAATAGCCAAGATGGAAGAAGATATGGATGAGGGGCAGACTCAGAAAGGTAAGGAAAGAGAAATAGTATTTTTTACATTTAGGTGGATGGATTGAGATTACCTTTAAGTAAAATCCTCTCCTAATATCTTTGTCTATCTGTCAGTGAACTATTAATTCAGAAAGGATTGGGCAAATATTTGGTTAATACACTGGGTATAAAAGAGCATCTGTTTTGGTTGTTCCTTTGTCCACTGAGTGTCTGCTTGACTGAAGTGTGTTTGTGTGTGTGTGTTGTCTGCTGTCGAGACAGTCAGAGAGTGGTGTGAACTGCTTCTATGAACGTTAACTGTGAAAGCACAGGGAGAATTGTCTTTGTTCACTGGCGTCTCGGCAAGGCTCTCGCATGCCTGTCGAGATGGCTCAGGGGAACATTGAAGACAAGAGACCTCGAGCCAGCTCCGTTCACTAATAAAACCATTGTATCCAGAATATCCGCATGTCCAGCTATTGTATTAAAATCAAAGCTCTTTTATTATTTTAACAACCCCCCCAAAAAAGCAACAGGATTTGATGCATGTCAACATTTCTCTCTTGTTCATGTGCATGCAGGGTATGTCGTTTGCTTTGTGCAGAGGGGTTTCTATTTATAATGCAAACCCAACCCCTCCCATCCACCTGTGTTTAAGTGTACGCTTTTAGGGGAAAATAGTTGTGTATAAATACATTAATGTTTACCAGGTGCTGGCATTAGTTTGAATTTGCATTCTCCCATATTAATTCAATTGCTCTCTTTATGAATAAAGGATGCTATCGTTCTCTGAGGTGTGTCTCCCCCCTCCACTCCTCCTTCCTCCTTCCTTCCTATTTTCCCTCCTTCCCAGGTTCTGTGCATGTGACAGGGCTTCATACGTCTGTGCTTCTTTTCTTGCCTCCTCCCCTCCCCGTCCCTCCCACCCTCCTTCCTCTCATCCCTGAAAACCAGTGAGTGCTACACAGGCATGAGGGAGAGCTGAAACAGTTGCCATGGCACTGGCCAAGTCTAGTCATTATCCCTGCAGCTACTCTCTGCTCTCTGTTCTGTTCCTGCAGATTACATTTTGGTATCCTGGCCAATCAGTTTACACAGTGTCTGTGTGCATGTGAGTGCGTTTGTGTGTGTGAGAGTGTCATGGATGCTAGTTTACCTAGAAATACTTATTGCAAAGTGATATGCCTTTATTGTGTGGTAAGATGTTAATACCATTGGTGGCTGCAATATTACATTGGCTCAGGAAATCTGTTTTCACAGTATGGTTCATGACTCTATAAGACTATAATGTCTCCAACCTGTGGGATGACTACCGGAAACTACCTGATAGCAGTGTTGATTAAATACACATCTGTCGCCATTACTAGGTGTGTACTCACTCTCTCTGTGTGAATTCTATTTCCTGAAAGCCCAATCTGTCACATCATACAGTTTGCAATCTCCCTCAATGTTCACCCAACTGAAAGAGACTAGCACCCAAGCTGTACATGCATGTCTTTAGTACACCATTTCCATTCATTTGGCTGAAGAAACCAGCTTGTTAGTCCATATATAATTACTTAGCCAAGCATGCGTTCCACTACTGGTGCTGCGGCCCCACTGTCCCAAATGTGGCTAACTGGCACATATCTTCTCTATCATATCTGGAAAGTTATACATCAAAACATGGCACTAAAGCAGTTTGGCTGAGTACTGCTCCACATTAATGTTCTTCTTTAGTGCTTCCTCACTGAATCAACACACTGACTGATGAACTTCAGTAGCCTGGTCCCAGACCTTTTTGCGCTGTATAGCCAACACCTATGGCCTTACATCATGCTAAACCATGACAATGATCATAGTTGGATACAGCACAAACAGGTCCGGGACCAGGTGTAATCGTTGTGAAATGCCTAGCTAGTTAGCGGTGAGTGCTAGTAGTGTTCAACCGGTGATGTCACTCGCTCTGAGACCTTGAAGTAGTTTCCCTTGCTCTGCAAGGACCATGGCTTTTGTGGAGCGATAGGTAATGGAGCTTCGTGGATGGCGGTTGTTGATGTGTTCAGAGGGTTCCTGGTTCGAGCCAGGTTCGGGCAAAGAGAGGGACGGAAGCAACACTGTTTACACATGCTAGAACTACATCTAGGGACACCTAGCTAGAAGTCTAGTGCTTGAAACAAGACAATTTGATGCTCCTGTTTGCAATTATGTGAACCGAATGCATGAATAATGTAAGTGGCATGTAATAGACTGGCCTACATGCTGCTACAGTATATGCAGTGTGTCTTGCCCACTAGCAAATAATGGAATTTTGTTTCTCTGTTAATATTTGCAGTTTGGTTCCTCCATGCAAACCTTATCCCTAAAACCACCCCCTAAACAGAAAAAGCAACTACCTCAAACAAACAGAAAATTGCCCCAAAATTGTCATGACATTTCAAGTATTGACACAAGAAAAATACATTTGACTATACACAGCTACAGTAGCCATATTGAGGGGGACTTGGGTATGGTCTCACACTAATACCCTCACAGTGAGGTTATGTGGTTTATGTTATACTTTTTTTTAAATAACAGTAATAATCCACAGTGCAGCCATAAATAAAACTATTATTTGGCAAGCACCAAAACAACAATGAGTTATAACTATTTAATAATGATTTATACTTAGCTTTATATTTATACACCTAGCTTTTACCATGCATTTTTTCCACACTTATATATACAGTGTTGTTATGTGCTCTGTGCTGTAACCAGAAATCTGAGCAACCTCTCAGGAAGAAACAGCATTAAACAGTTTTGCTTTTCTATAATAGTCTATGTGACCTAACTATCATTTTGGGGTGACTGGTCACAATCTGACCCCCCACCTCAGAGAACCCTGAGTCCATTATGTATTTAAGAGGACAGTTGTAAGTGCACTTTCTCTGGGGTCATTCCTCCTGCAACTATCCCCCGTCACCTTCTATGAGGTCAGCTGTTATATGTGGACCAGAGCTCTATAGGTCATCTGTAGCCCTTTCCAGCCATTAGGAGCACTATGGACTAGCCAGGGGGCTACCATGAGAGAAGAGCAAAATGTAATGCACCTACTGTACAGAACATGACATCTTATGGTTTTCAGACACAACGTAACTGTACATGCATTGAAAAACAGTGTATTTTATACCTCTCAGTGCTGCTTTGTAAATCCTCAAAATAACAATAAACACCCACAAATAGTTTGCATTTCATTTATTTTTTACCATTAACAATTTCGAGGGACCTTCAATTGTCATTTGACAGGTATTGATCATCTTAGTGTTGATCTTCGGTTATATTGCTACTTATATTACAGATCCATTTAGGCTTTCAAATGGAAGAGGGGTACTTCATAATAATAATATAAAGTACAGAGTTATAGATTGGGCCTTACTCTTATTTTGAGGTTCTAGAAACTAATAAAATATAGGAATATATTGTATTATAGGATCTCTATGGTCCATATACCTTCTTCCTTCCTCCTTCTCAGACTGCAAATCTCAGATTGTGAGTCAGATGCACCAGGTGGACTCAGCTCTCGTCATCTGTTAGCCAAATGTAGCGCTTCATGCCGCGTGCCACAAGGCACCAACATCAACAGTGGACGAACCTAATTCCCCAAAATAAAATGGCTTAATTAAAACTCATTTCTTATGTCAAAACATTAAATGAAGTCATAATCATATGTCCTAGCATGATCCGGAGGAATCAATTCCACTTTAGGCAGCATTTGTAATGACATACTGCTGTGACTGCTCCAGCTCTGAATGAAAGGAAAGATTGAGTAAGGCCCACCTGTTAGGATTAACTGAGCCAAGGCAAGGAATTAGTTCTCCTTCTGTTCAACTCAGTTGATCAAGTTTTATTGCCAATGTGTGATAATGTGCTCAGGAATCAAGGCTCAATAGAGGGAAAATTCCACAGCAAATATGAATTCTTGGAATCTACAGTTGAAGTCGAAAGTTTACATACACCTTAGCCAAGTACATTTAAACTCAGTTTTTCCACAATTCCTGACATTTAATCCTAGTAAAAATTCCCTGTTTTAGGTCAGTTAGGATCACCACTTTATTTTAAGAATGTGAAATGTCAGAATAATAGTAGAGAGAATTATTTATTTCAGCTTTTATTTCTTTCATCACATTCCCAGTGGGTGAGAAGTTTACATACACTCAATTTGTATTTGGTAGGATTGCCTTTAAATTGTTTAACTTGGGTCAAACGTTTCGGGTAGCCTTCCACAAGGTTCCCACAATAAGTTGGGTGAATTTTGGCCCATTCCTCCTGACAGAGCTACTGTAACTGAATCAGGTTTGTAGGCCTCCTTGCTTGCACACACTTTTTCAGTTCTGCCCACACATTTTCTATAGGATTGAGGTCAGGGCTTTGTGATGGCCACTCCAATACCTTGAATAGCCATTTTGCCACAACTTTGGAAGTATGCTTGGGGTCATTGTCCATTTGGAAGACCCATTTGCGACCAAGCTTTAACTTCCTGACTGATGTATTGAGATGTTGCTTCAATATATCCACATAATTTTCCTTCCTCATATTGCCATCTATTTTGTGAAGTGCACCAGTCCCTCCTGCAGCAAAGCACCCCACAGCATGATGCTGCCACCCCCGTGCTTCACGGTTGGGATGGTGTTCTTCGGCTTGCAAGCTACCCCCTTTTACCTCCAAACATAAAAATTGTCATTATGGGCAAACAGTTATATTTTTGTTTCATCAGACCAGAGGACATTTCTCCAAAAAGTACGATCTTTGTCCCCATGTGCAGTTGCAAACCGTAGTATGGCTTTTTTATGGCGGTTTTGGAGAAGTGGCTTCTTCCTTGCTGAGCGGCTTTCAGGTTATGTCGATATAGGAGTCGTTTTACTGTGGATATAGATACTTTTGTACCTGTTTCCTCCAGCATCTTCACAAGGTCCTTTGCTGTTGTTCTGGGATTGATTTGCACTTTTCGCACAAAGCACGTTCATCTCTAGGAGACGAACGCCTCTCCTTCCTGAGCAGTATGATGGCTGCGTGGTCCCATGGTGTTTATACTTGCATACTATTGTTTGTACAGATGAACGTGGTACCTTCAGGCGTTTGGAAATTACTCCCAAGGATGAACCAGACTTGTGGAGGTCTACAAAACTTTTTCTGAGGTCTTGGCTCATTTCTTTTGATTGTCTCTTGATGTCAAGCAAAGAGGCACTGAGTTTGAAGGTAGGCCTTGAAATACATCCACAGGTACTCCTCCAATTGACTCAAATGATGTAAATTAGCCTATCAGAAGCTTCTATAGCCATTACATCATTTTCTGGAATTTTCCAAGCTGTTTAAAGGCACAGTGAACATAGTGTATGTTAACTTATGTCCCACTGGAATTGTGATACAGTGAATTATAAGTGAAATAATCTGTCTGTAAACAATTGTTGGAAAAATTACTTGTGTCATGCACAAAGTAGATATCCTAACCGATTTGCCAAAACTATAGTTTGTTAACAAGAAATTTGTGGAGTGGTTGAACAACGAGTTTTAATGACTCCAACCTAAGTGTATGTAAACTTCCGACTTCAACTGTATACTAAAACATTCATTGAAGTAGGGAAGCTATATCATTCAGATATTGCATTGCTGTAGTATATTAAATGTAAACTAATGAAATGTGCAATGTGGAACCATTAGCACACGTCATATGCTCTATTGCCCCATATAAACTGGACATTTGTGTTATAATGCAGCATTGCACATTTTGAGCCCCTCTAACATGGACTGTGACATTTCATGTCTTGATGCCTGGTTTCCCCTCTCCCAAATTCTTGCATTTATTATCCATGGAGTTCTTCTTCTCACACAGTGAATTCTGTCTTTCTCCACTGCTGACATGCTCTTCCACTTCCATTGTTTCGGACTCCAGCTGCCTCCCTCCAGCTCAAGGGAGTTCCACCAATTGTTCCCAAATGTTCCCCAAACTTTTGTCACAGCTATTAGGTGAGATTGGGGTAAGTTGAGCCATTTTTACATTCAGCATCACTCTGCCAAGGGAAGTATAGAATTCTGTCTAACAAAGATATCTACATATATTTCAGGATGTTGTGTATCCATGGAAATAACCAGAATTATTGTAAACATTACAGTATAAAAAAAAGTGGTCTCTTGGCACAACTTACCCTGGGTATGGGACAGTGTAAGTTATGCCACCTACAAATGTCTGTACTTAATGAAATATTACCACCCTGTTTAAAACCATGTCTATCTTTATTTCCCAAACACTTTTTGTCTTTCAATCATTTTAAGCATATTTTAACACAGGTTGAACACCTAACAAACACTTTGTACTTTTCTTTTACAGTTTTAACATAGGCCACTTACCCCAAGGCAAACATTTTGCTAGGTTTAGAACCTGATATTGAAGCTTATAGAGATATTTAAAGTATCTACTTTGGTTTAGATACAAGCATCATGAAACTTCTAGCATAATAAATGTATTTGACTTGGTGAAAATCCGTTTTTCGGACCTAATTTGCTTACCACTTTTCCATGTGGTTTCTTTCTTCACAGACTCCATGAATTGATTACCTCTTCATAATTATTTGGTCAAATTATACATTTTGTATATAGTTTCCTATAAACAAGGGTGGCTCAACTGATGCCTTTGGCTCAACTTACCACACTCTCCCCTACTGGCCAACTTTTTAGGGTTTTCACAATGTTATCACAATAATTATTCACTAAAGTGTGATTTGACATCAGATTTGAGATAGTGTCTAGCAAGTGCTCAAAAAACGTGACAACATATTTCAATAACTTGACGGTGGGGATTGTCTTATCTTTTATCGAAGGTTATATGATTTTATATGATGTGATCATATTAACAGAAATATGAATTGTGCATCTAAAAACGTAATTTTAATGGTAAATATAGTCATTTTGGACTGAACTTAAAATCAGACATTGGAGACATCTGCACAAAACCTGCTCGCATGGTTAGAAATCTCACCAACCATTACAGAAGCATGTACATCGGTTGGGGCGGTTGATTCATTGAGTCCCTTTAAAAACCAATGCCTGGGCTTTCAGACCTGACCTGGGCCTGTACTGTACTTCACCCCAGAGGGTTATCTGTGTAATGCGTCTCATTCACCCATTGTCCCAGTGAATTTGTTGACACACAGTAAGTGGGTCACAGCTCTGAAGTAACCGGTCTATTCTCAGATTTTGCACCGCGGTTGACATGGCAACCATACTGGTTGATTAAACATGCACAGAGTAGTCGGGGGCGTGCAGAGCTCTGAAAACCTGCTCGCTCCAGGCAGGGGAAGGGGCCGAACGAACGGTATAGGGAAAGCGAGTGTCGAGACTCTTCCGACATTCGCAGACTAAAACATCCAACCATACCCCCCACTGCTTAGTGTAAGTCTCCAGGCTACAAGATCTATTGAACATTAAATGTGCAAATGTACCTTATATACACCACAAGCCACTCTAACCACACTCATTTGCTTTCTCTCATTTAATCTCTTTCCTTCTCTCTCAAGCTCTCCTTCTGTCTCCCTCCCTCCCCTCTTCATTATCAAACTTTGCATCATCAATGTTTTCTGAGAGGTGACCATTGTATGATGGTAACCTCTACCATTTATATGAGTCATTGGTTGTTGAGGGTGTGTGCATGTGTGCATGTTTGTGTGCTCGTGTGTGTGTGTATCCCTTTTGCCTGTCGGACATGACGCTGACAGATGGGAAAGAGGTGGGAATGGGGAGGGGGCATGGGAGAGGGGTGTCCTTTCTCTTTGTATTAGAGACATGCCTTCTGTTGATTGGACTGGAGAGACATGTTTGGGGTCATGGCCAAATTACAGGCTTCAATTTTTGAAGAGAGGCTTTTTGTGTGGGGTACAATTGACCCTTCTCTAAGCCCCCCCCCCCCTGGTTACTGTTGCAACCTCGGACAACATTTCCCTCTGAAGCCCAATTCCTCATTCAAACTACTAGAGAAAACCCCTCTTCAATGATCTCAAACTGTGGTTTTAATACACAGTGAAATTAAACATAGACTACCCCTTGCTAATCAGAAGACTCTCGGGTATGTTGTGGTGGACTGTTATTACAATTGCACTGTAAGCGTACAGTCAAAGCTATTAACCACCTTTGGAGCTAACTTGCTCCCAAACAGCAGATGACAGTTGTATTCATAATATAGCTAACTTAGCTAGCTAACATACAATTGGAGAAAAGTTATGATAACTAACTAGCTAGCTTTCTAGCATTAGAAACACTTTTAATGGTGGCCAATGAGACTGAGAGCTAGCTAGCTAGCTAACTAGCTAACCAGCAACCAAGCAATTTCAGATTAAAAAAAATACTCCAACAGGCCTTGCATTTCAGGAATCACAGTTGCAAGTACCTTTGGTGCACTGTTAAATTATTTAGCCTAGCCAATTTAAACAATTTATTATTTGATAAACTCTCAGTTTTTGCCATTGCCCTCACTGGCTTCAAACCGTTTAAAAGGTGAGCTTGATTGAGGAGTCGGACTCGACGCCAGTTGCTATCCAACAGAACGTTGCGATTGGTTGCCCAAAATTCTGGGGCAGGGCATAGCGAAGGGTCAATTGAAGGTGGAGCCTGTCTCTTGATTCAGCATTTATTTGTAGCTAAAAGCTTATCCACGTGTAGCCATGTTTTGATATACTGTAGTAAGTTAATTTTATATTTAATGGTGCCCTAATCATACAAATAAAGTTCAAGAGCAAAGTATGATCATAATTTAAAGGGATAGTGCAAGATTCTGGCAATTAAGCCATTTTTCTACTTACCCAGAGTCAGATGAACTCTTGGATACCATTTTTTATGTTTCTGCGTGCAGTTTGAAGGAAGTTGAAGGTTATTTTGCGAGCCAATGCTAACTAGCATTAGCGCAATGACTTGAAGTCTACCAGAATCTCACACTATCCCTTTTAAAAAGTGACAGCCCCTAAAAAGCTACTTTGTGGCATCGATATGAGTCAGAAACATTTATTCTAGTGTCACAACGTACTACAAAGTGTAAATAGGATAATTTTTGTCATAAAGTCAGTCTCTTCCAAAAGATTTGCGAGATGATATTAATAAAATATATATGTCACGGAATGAAGGGTATCGTAACAGTTTTCCTTGGGTTGGGTTCATTTTAATCCTGCCCACATGCCCACAGCTGGCAACACCTAAGTATTTATCAATTCGGAGCAGCCCGAGCATAATGCCCATGGTCAATTTGGTTTAACATTCGATATCCTTATGTGGCTAGTTAGGGAATATCAGTAAATTACACAATATTTCAAAAGGTCAATAGCTCCAAATTACAATTATTAAAAATTATCAAACCAACTATAAATTGTAGAAAGCATTTAATGAGACAACTAAAAGATGTGCAACATGAAAATATTGTCCCATTTACATTGTGTAATTTATTGACGGTCCCTAACTATAGTTATTGTATTTGTTTTGTTGACGAAGCAGAGGTGGGGAGCGTTGCACATCAATGTAAAATAAATTGCAGTAGGGGAGAGTGGGGTTAGTTGAGCCATTTTTTACATTCAGCATCACTCCGTTAAGGGTAATATTGTATTATTTCTAACAAAGATATCTAAATATATTTCAGGATGTTGTATATCTCTGAAAATCAATAAGAATTCATGTAAACATTACAGTTTTGAAAACAGAGCTGCACAATTTGCTCCGTGGGACTGGATAAGTTAAGCCGCCTACATATTTCTATACTGAATGAAATATTACCACTACCTTTTTAAAACCAAGTCCATCTTTATTTCCCAACCACAATTCAATACAATCACGATCACTTTTTTGTCTTTTAATAGTTAAAGGGGAACTGCACCCGCTGATTTGGCCTCGTTTTTGGATTGCTCCTCAAGAAATGCTGCCGGTCATGACAAAAGCCAAACGCGATTTGGCTTGGGGGTGTGGTTTGATGTGGGTGTTTCTTGGGTGTGTCCTTGCCACCACCAAGACACACCCATCTGTCAGAACCTTGCCTGCAGAACAAAAAAACCTCCTGCAGGTTGAGTTCAATAACTACTGGCAGGTGTATGGTGAGATGCCAGAGGAAAGCTTTGAATAGGTCAGTAGCCTACAGTGTAATATGAGAAGAATGCAATTGCTGAATTTATGTAGATATTCTAAACTAAGTGTTTTGATAACTTTGAAATGTAGTAACAGGTCCATGTAGAATAAACAACCCGTACATAATACCATAGAAGCAGTGTTCCGCTAATATAACAATGTGTACATTTCATCTTCCATTGTCATTCCCAGCCAGAAACAGATACTGTGCCTATCGGCATTTTGTCTAGTGGTAATGGGGCTACCTTGGAAACGTGTCAGAGTGGTCATACCTTCCTGTGTGGTGTCCCATATACAACAGGAGTTCCCTGATCCTGGTACAGAATACACAGGGTTTCTCCCTCCCCATATTGACTGATACCATTCAATAATCAAAAAAATAAAAGTTGTGTCTAGTAAAATGTTGGTGAGCAGGCTAGAGATGAAGCTGGGGGTGAGGTCTTTGTCAGAGCAGCGTAGATCAGCTTCTGGCGCCTCATCAAAGATACTGGTCTGTCACACACACATAAACACACACACACACACACACACACCAGAGCACTGATTACATTATCAATGGTGGTTATGATTAGCATGGTGTAACCAACCTGATCGCTGCGTTCACCTTTCTATTTCACTTCAGATATCATAAAATGTGAAGTGAAATAGAATGGGCTGGTTCCGATCAGGCTGGTTCCACCAGGCTAGGTTATGGCCTGGACATTATATGCATCTAAGAAGTAGAAAATAAGCAACAAATAATGTAAGTTTACATACATTTTGTTTCACAATTGGGTTATCAAATGTATAAAAGTAATGAAGTGGGTTACCTTCTGTATTTGTACAAATAATGAGCCTGTGAAAGCTGTTACCGTTGACAGGTGAAGGTTGCTGGCCGGATATTTGCCAACATGTGGCTGACTGTTCCATTCATAGGAATGCTCACAATGAGGGCATGTCTGCATGATGCTGATGAGGGCCCCCTTGCTGATATTCTCTATGCTGCATGTTCAGCTGCAAACTGGACATCTCTCGATCAACTGCAGCAGGCTATCTTATGAGGTGGTGTTGACTTGGAGGGCCTGTGACAGGATGATATAATAGGCACCCAAGTGGTCAATTGCATTTTGTTCTACGGAAAGGACAAAGCTTTTTGCTAATGCACTTCACTACCAAAATGACTCCACTAGTTTTATCTGCTTGGCTGGGGAATTAGCCTACTATTTTATCAAGCCGGATATTTTTGAATACATCGTTGTTGATGAAGCCGTCTGTGTCATAAGGGCAATAACTCGGGTCACTATCAGAGACCTCATGATGGCGTGTCCTTTTCATAGGAGTCGAGGGAGACTGGCAACAATGGAGGAAGTGTCACAAGGGTATTTGTGTTGCATGACACACTTTTATTCTGAGGTGTTGCCTGACAATTTGTGAAAATAACAAGTGAACAGTGAATTAAATTATTTTTGGAGGTTGCTAAACAATTGCAATCACATTGCAGGACTTGTTATGATACCCACCTTTGCTCCTTCTGGTAGGTCCCAGCATCCGTTCATGACCAGGGGATCAGTCTGGCACCCAACTGTGCACTTTGTCTAAAATAAAAACAGGGTCAACGATTGTCATCACCCCTCAATTATAAACATAGCTCAAGAAATAATGTAATCTCGTTTGGAAGCCAATTCTATGCTTTAGAGATGTATACTGACTGGCTCCAGATTGGATTATATTCAGGCCAGTGACGACGTTACAGTATGCAACCAACTGTGACATGGTTTGCTATGGCCCTGGGTTGGTTTGAGCTTGTTGCTGCTAGTTAGTACACTGTTGTAGACAGACATGAGTTAGCTAGTACCACCATAGCTGCATCCAATATGTATTTGTGCCTAGACATGGGTTGCACCTCGGAGGCTAGTGACTGTTTAGTCTCAATTACACTAACTTACAGTGGCATGGAAATATGATGACATTGCTAAAGTAGGCAAATAATTAGTAGGACATACCTTTGCAATATGATGTTGTCAAATTGACTTTAAATGTCAATAATGCCATTACTGTTACTGGCAGAGTTCGTAAAAAATACACTATATATACAAAAGTATGTGGACATCCCTTGGAATTAGTGGATTCGGCTATTTCAGCTACACCCGTTGCTGACAGGTGTATAAAATCGAGCACACAGCCATGCAATCTCCATAGACAAGCATTGACAGTAGAATGTCCTTACTGAAGAGCTCAGTGACTTTCAACGTGGCACCGTCATAGGATGCCACATTTCCAACAAGTCAGTTCGTCAAATTTCTGCTCTGCTAGAGCTGCCCCGTTCAACTGTAAGTGCTGTTATTGTGAAGTGGAAACATCTAGGAGCAACAACGGCTCAGCCGCGAAGTGATAGGCCACACAAGCTCACAGAATGGGACCGCCGAGTGCTGAAGCGCGTAGCGCATAGCGCGTAAAGATCGTCTGTCCTCGGCAGTGGTGTAAAGTACTTAAGTAAAAATATTTTTAAGTACTACTTAAGTTGTTTTTGTTGGGTATCTGTACTTAACTATTTACATTTTTCACAACTTTTACTTCACTACATTCCTAAAGAAAATTATGTACTTTTTACTCCATACAGTTTCCCTGACACCCAAAAGTATTTGTTACATTTTGAATGCTTAGCATGACAGGAAAATGGTCCAATTCACACACTTATCAAGAGAACATCCCTCATCCCTACTGCCTCTGATCTGACAGACTTACTAAACACACATGCTTATTTTGTAAATGGTGTTGGAGTGTGCCCCTGGTATCCATAAATAAATAAATAAATAAATAAATAAACATATAACATATGCTTAATATAAGGAATTTGAAATTATTTATACTTTTACTTTTGATACTTAAGTATATTTTAGGATTACATTTACTTTTGATAGTTAAGTATATTTAAAACCAAATACTTTTAGACTTTTACTCAAGTAGAATTTTACTGGGTGACTTTCACTTTTACTTGAATCATTTTCTATTAAAGTATCTTTACTTTCACTCAAGTATGACAATTGGGTACTTTTTACACCACTGGTCCTCGGTAGCAACACTCACTACCGAGTTCCAAACTGCCTCTGGAAGCAACGTCAGCACAATAACTGTTCGGCGGGAGCTTCATAAAATGTGTTTCCATGGCCACACACAAGCCTAAGATCACCATGCACAATGGCTCGCCGCCATTGGACTCTGGAGCAGTGGAAACCCGTTCTCTGGTGAGATGATTCACGCTTCACCATCTGGCAGTCTAACGGATGAATCTGGGTTTGGCGGATGCCAGGAGAATGCTACCTGCCCGAATGCATAGTGCCAACTGTAAAGTTTGGTGGAGGAGGAATAATGGTCTAGGGCTGGTTTTCATGGTTCGGGCTAGGCCCCTTAGTTCCAGTGAAGGGAAATCTTACTCTTAACGCTACAGACATTCTAGACGATTATGTGCTTCCAACTTTGTGGCAACAGTTTGGGGAAGGCCCTTTCCTGTTTTAGCATGACAATGCCCCAGTGCACAAAGCGAGGTCCATACAGAAATGGTTTGTTGAGATCGGTGTGGAAGAACTTGACTGGCCTGCACAGAGCCCTGACCTCAAACCTATCGAACACCTTTGGAATGAATTGGAACGCCAACTGCGAGCCAGGCCTAATCGCCCAACATCAGTACCCGACCTCACTAATGCTCACTAAGCAAGTCCACGCAGCAATGTTCCAACATCTAGTGGAAAGCCTTCCCTGAAGAGCAGAGATTGTTATAGCAGCAAAGGGGGGACCAACTCCATATTAATGACAATGATTTTGGAATGAGATGTTCGACGAGTAGGTGTCCACATACTTTTGGTCATGTAGTGTACCTAGCAATGTTAATGTTAGGTAGCTAAAATACGGTGCTCCCCTCAATCTTAGCTGGCTAGAGTTTTACTGTATCTAAAGTAAATCAGGTGACATCACAATCATGAAAAGGTTTTCCTACAAATGATTTGCCACCTGTTTAAATATTGTTGTGTTTCCAAGCCAAATCCAAGATGTATTGAGGTAGGCTAACGTTAGCCAATTAGCTAGATAGGTAGCTAGCTAGCTAGTTGGCAGCTAGCTAATGTCAGCTATGCTAGCGATGATGGTTATAGCTACTGATTATCAAAATATACATAACCAGATACATAACCAGCAGTCTATGGTCTAGCTACTGGTATAGTCACCACCACTGTGGACCAACAAACTCCAACCACCTATTCCGCATTATGACAGGGTCCTTCGGCAGGGCATGCAAACCATAGTTGTTGGCTGTGCATCCCGCTGGAAGCATGCATTGCATGTTCACTCCTTATAGGGCTTTTCAGTCTCAAACGGCAGTGGTCCTTTGTACGCGTTGGTTAGGGGTGATGCAACAACAGATCCCCATTCAGTTAAGGGAAGAAAAGTGGGCGTGGGTGCGATTTGCATGCGGAGCTTGGCAAAAAGGGGCATGATTTGTTGACATAATTGTAATTCAAACCCAACCTTCATTTACTCGTTGTGACGCACTGAGGTTCCAAACTTTGTTTTAGACGAGACTGACTTTATGACCAAAATGATCCTATTTACACTTTGTAGTCAATTTTGACACTAGAATAAATGTTTTTGACTCATATCGATGCCACATAGGCCGTTTTCAAAGGGATTAGTTGTTTTTTATTATCTTTTAACACACCTAACAAACACTTTGTACTTTTTTAAAAACACTTTTAACATAGACCAGGCCTGTTGTTACCTCATATCCCAGCGGCGCCTTGCATTATGCCTGGGAAGAAAATTTCAATTAGCTCAACCATTGTCTCAACTTACCCAAGGCAAACATTTTGACTATATTAGCCAACACAAGGATGCACTTTCATGCTAGGTTTAGAGCCTCATATTGAAGCTTATTGAGACCCCAACTGATGTATAGAACAATATTAAAAGTATCTACTTTGGTTTTGATACAAGCATCATGAAACCTTTATCACAATAAATTAATTTGACCTGGTGAAAATCTGTTTTTTTTACCTAACTTTTTCCATGTGGTTTCTTCCTTCACAGACTCCATGAAATGATGACCTCTTCCTAAATATTAGGTCAAATGATACATTTTGTTTATGGTTTCCTAGAAACCCTTTTGGTTTTATTTACCCCACTCTCCCCTACATATGTTGCTGTTCTATCCACATGCAATGATGTCAGAGCTACAAAACAAGTTTTTGTTGTTTGCAGTAACTTCTTTGTTGTTGTAATTAAGGATTCCAGCTGTAATACTTGTATGAATATGAGATAAATAGGCTATAAAGGACAATATATGTCATTGTTGACCACTGGCCAATCTTTAAAAACAACAGTTAATTTCACTTGTCTCCAGGCAAAACTGTAGCTGTTCTCAGTTCGTGTTACTCCTTGTCTTGTCTGTGCCACTAGAGATCCTGGTTCAAATCCAGGCTCTGTCGTAGCCGGCCGCGACCGGGAGACCCATGGGGTGCCGCACAATTGGTCCAGGGTAGGGGAGGGAATGGCCGGCAGGGATGTAGCTCAGTTGGTAGAGCATGGCGTTTGGCATGGCAGTCAATTCATACTAGTTGTCATTTTCACTAGCCTAGCGTCAACACACACAGATTGAGCCAGGAATCTCAATATCAATGTCGTTCTGTGAAATTAGAGTGTGATGATGGGAGGAGTTGCTGTTGTTTTCCAGTGGAGAATTGTTGAGATTGAAAACTCGTTAGAAGACAAAAGTGCCAGTGAAATCTGTGTTAATGCCAATATATGGTATCTCCTTCTCCTATAAATATTGAATGAGTAATGCAAATATGGCCATAATATATTTTGGTCATACATACAGTCGTTGAAATTATTTGTACAACATATTGATTACATACTGTATATTATCGGCCTATTGGTCTAATGCTAATTTGCTCCCAAACCTTGTCATTATATGATACCATCAATTGCCTTTATACTGAAAAAAACATACCGTAACCTCATTTACCTGCCAATCATGAATGCCCCATCCCTCGAGACAGAGTTTGGTGTGATCGTGTAGCTCAGTTGGTAGAGCATGGCGCTTGCAATGCCAGGGTTGTGGGTTCGTTTCCCACGGGGGGCCGGTATGAAAAATTCATGCATTCACTAACTGTAAGTCACTCTGGATAAGAGCATCTGCTAAATGACTAAAATGTTAATGTGAAAATGATCAACCCATGGCAGTTGCCATAGCAACACTATCCCATATAGCTTTAGTCTTCATAGTCAAGTCCCAGGGATATTATAACAGTATTTGTCGTGGCTAGTGATCCATAAATCACACCACCGCCTACTAACTCTGCCCAGTGGCAGACATATACGTCAACACTAACGTGAATGCCTGCAACGTTTCTGCAATGGAAGTGTGGAAGCCAAGCTATGCCAAAAAATGTATAAGTTATGAAAAGAAGACTAACATTCTTATATACACAACCGGTCAAAAGTTTGGACACACCTACTCATTCAAGGGTTTTTCTTAATTTTTACAATTTTTTACATTGTAGAATAATAGTGACGACATCAAAACTATGAAATAACATATATAGAATCATATAGTAACCAAAAAAGTGTTAAACAAATCAAAATATATTTTATAATTGAGATTCTTCAAATAGCCACCCTTTGCCTTGATGACAGCTTTGCACACTCTTGGCATTCTATCAACCAGTGTCATGAGGTAGTCACCTGGAATGCATTGCAATTAACAGGTGTGCCTTCTTAAAAGTTAATGTGTGGAATTTATTTCCTTCTTAATGCATTTGAGCCAATCAGTTGTGTTGTGACAAGGTAGGGGGGGGGGGGGGTATACAGAAGATAGCCCTATTTAGTAAAAGACCAAGTCCATATTATGGCAAGAACAGCTCAAATAAGCAAAGAGAAACGACAGTCCATCATTACTTTAAGACATGAAGGTCAGTCAATACGGAACATTTCAAGAACTTTGAACGTTTCTTCAAGTGTAGTCGCAAAAACCATAATGCGCTATGATGAAACTGGCTCTCATGAGGACCACCACAGGAATGGAAGACCCAGAGTTACCTCTGCTGCAGAGGATACGTTCATTAGAGTTACCAGCCTCAGAAATTGCAGCCCAAATAAATGATTCACAGAGTTTAAGTAACAGACACATCTCAATATCAACTGTACAGAAGAGACTATGTGATCAGGCCTTCATGGTCGAATTGCTGCAAAGAAAGCACTACTAAAGGACACCAATAATAAGAAGAGACTTGCTTGGGCCAAGAAACACGAGCAATGGACATTAGACTTGTAGAAATGTGTCCTTTGTTCTTGAGTCCAAATTTGAGATTTTTGGTTCCCCATCCGCCGTGTCTTTGTGAGACGCGGTGTGGGTGAACGGATGATCTCCGCATGTGTATTTCCCACCGTAAAGCATGGAGGAAGATGTGTTATGGTGTGGGGGTGCTTTGCTGGTGACACTGTCTGTGATTTATTTAGAATTCAAGGCACACTTAACCAGCATGGCTACCAAAGCATTCTACAGAGATACGACATCCCATCTGGTTTGGGCTTAGTGGGACTATCATTTGTTTTTCAATAGGACAATGACCCAACACACCTCCAAGCTATGAAAGGGCTATTTTACCAAGAAGGAGAGTGATGGAGTGCTGCATCAGATGGCCTGGCCTCCGCAATCCCCCGACCTCAACCAAATTGAGATGGTTTGGGATGAGTCTGACCACAGAGTAAAGGAAAAGCAGCCAACAAGTGCTCAGCATATGTGGGAACTCCTTCAAGACTGTTGGCAAAGTATTCCAGGTGAAGCTGGTTGAGAGAATGCCAAGAGTGTGCAAAGCTGTCATCAAGGCAAAGGGTGGCTATTTGAAGAATGTCAAGTATAAAATATATTTTTATTTGTTTAACACTTTTTTGGTTACTATATGATTCCATATGTGTTATTTCATAGTTTTGATGTCTTCACTATTATTCTACAATGTAGAAAATAGTAAAATAAAGAAAAACCCTTGAATGAGTAGGTGTTCTAAAACTTTTGACCGCTAGTGTATATATTTCTTTCACCTTAGGTTCCTATTTTAAACCTGTGTAGTTTACATGTGTTTTAACATACTAATTTTTGTAATAATAAATAGACACAACTTAGTGCAAAGCATTACAAAGACCCTTTTAAAATACACCTCAAATAAATGTGTCCTCCAATTATGGGTGACATATCTGAATAATGTATAAGCCTAATAAAACCATTTTAACGAACATGACATGACTCATTAACATCAATGGGCAATTAAGTCACATGCCCTCAATACAATAGAGAGCTCTCTTGTCACAGCTAGGCACACTTGACACTCTCTTATTGTCACCCATTCCCACTGAAAGCGAAGAGAGCCGCTAAATAGAGATGTCATAGCTGGGAAACGAGGTGAATCGGCTATGACGACACAACGATACAGGCTGGCATTGGAATACAACTGCGAGGATGCAGATAGGCTAGCCTAGGATGAGGATCAGTCTGAGACTCTCAGCCCTCCCCAACCTAGCAGGCTGTGGCGGAGGTAGCTAGCTAGACTACTTGGTATTCTATTCACAGTCTGTATATAAACAGAAGCAGAGCGTGGAGGAGGGAGGAAGAAGAGGGTTATTGCTTTCGCATCGCAGCGCGAGGGAAGATCAACACGAGGCGTGATAGAGGAAATGACTGCCTGGCTGCGATGATGGAGATGTTCTTGATTGGTATCTCTGAGAATTACAATAAAAATGGACTCGGCTTCGTTCATATACTTTTTCTTTTTGAATGGGAAACGTGAGCAGGGATTGAATAAGGATGAATGGGGAATAATTAATCAAGTGATGTAGATGCACTGGAGGAAATTCTCCAGTTGTATGAGCGTGAAATTACATTTGTGCATTTCATTAGTACTGTTCACTGATTTGGGGAGCATATTTCAGAGTGTACTGGGAGGAGAGGAAATACTATTTGACTCAATATCAGCTTATATCTGACCATGAAAGAGTGAGGTTCCCTAATAAAATTGGAATGGGACAAACCTGATGCATATTGCTTTAGCCTGAAACAAAGCTATGCATGTATAAAATGTATTTGTAGAGTATGTTGGCATAGCTGCCATTACTCATAAGATTAACTCACTGTCCAGATACATACACAAACACTAACATACAGGAACATTCAATGGGTGTGTGATGCTTTCCTGATATGGACACAACATTTATTAGAAACACAACAATCCAGTCAAATACATCCATACATTTCATCCACAGACACAAAGACACTGAGGCACGGAACCCTATTAACTATTCACCCTGATCGCCTGGGATGTGTGATCAGACAGAGTGGACGCCCTGGATGCCTAGAGGTCAGACTTCACCTAGGGCTCAGGCTGAAAGGGTCAACTGCACCAGGGCTTTGCTGGGTTCAATAGGGGTTCAGCTGGGTTTACCTTATTCCTCATACTAAGCTGTATATCAATCTCTGGACCTAGAATCACAACCTAGAACACCTCTTACTGCATTTTACCATCAGTGTGTACAGGATGACCACTGTGTATAAAGATACCATACTGTACCACATTGTTCTTAGGTGAAGGATATTTTGTGTCGAAACCCCATGAAGTGTGCCACCCAGTTACATAATATCAATGTTTAGAAACAGTTACCATATTGATTATGGTAACTACTACTATGGTTACCAACTTCTATATGCAAATCAAACCACAACAACCTTTTAGTGGTTGTTGTGGTCATATAAAAGCCTTGTATTGACCACAGCTTAGTCTGATTGATTCATCTCAAGATTTTGTCCAGCACTCTCAACCAGTACTCTCAATCATGTTTTTCTCCAACCCTCTGTTGTCCCAAGGCTGTGATTTACTGTATATAGTGAACATTCCCTTTTGTCTTTCATGAGTGATGTCTGACCTTCTCTGTCTCTCTTCTCTGTGCATGCTCAGGATGCCTGGAGTGCTGTATCAAATGCCTGGGCGGCATCCCCTACCCGTCGCTCATCGCTACCATCCTGCTGTACGCTGGGGTGGCACTGTTCTGCGGCTGCGGGCACGAGGCCCTCTCTGGGACCGTCACCATCCTGCAGAACTACTTTGAGGTTGTCAGAGGACCCGTGGATTCCTTGGACGTGTTCACCATGTGAGCAGGCTACATACCTAGGAGCTACACTGGAAACATTTGAGATATACTGTTGTATACCAACTGAAAGTTACCCCTATACCAAGTAGCTGCTATGTACTTTGAGGAACCTGACATTGAGGAACCTAAATGTACAGTAATTGCAGATGGGGTAGAAAAGACAAACATTGTAATCTGGTAAAACAACACCATCTCGGTTTAAAATGATTTTCAAACAAGTCTACAGTAAACATGTCCCCCACATATGATGTAGGCCTCCTTCTGGTTCCAATTAGTGACAAATATTCCAACGTACAGTACCAGTCAAAAGTTTGGACACACCTACACATTCAAGGGTTTTTCTTTATTTGTACTATTTTCTACATTGTAGAATAATAGTGAATACATCAAAACTTTGAAATGACACATATTTAATCATGTAGTAACCAAAAAAGTGTTAAACAAATCAAAATATATACTGTATATTTGAGATTCTTCAAATAGCCACCCTTTGCCTTGATGACAGCTTTGCACACTCTTGGCATTCTCTCAACCAGCTTCACCTGGAATGATTTTCCAACAGTCTTGAAGGAGTTCCCACATATGCTGAGCACTTGCTGGCTGCTTTTCCTTCAGTCTGCGGTCCGACTCATCCCAAACCATCTCAATTGGGTTGAGGTTGGGGGATTGTGGAGACCAGGTCATCTGATGCAGCACTCCATCACTCTCCTTCTTGGTAAAATAGCCCTTACATAGCCTGGAGGTGTCTTGGGTCATTGTCCTGTTGAAAAACAAATGATAGTCCCACTAAGCCCAAACCAGACGGGATGGCGTATCGCTGCGGAATGCTGTGGTAGCCATGCTGGTTAAGTGTGCCTTGAATTCTAAATAAATCACAGACAGTTTCACCAGCAAAGCACCCCCACACCATAACACCTCCTCCTCCATGCTTTACGGTGGGAAATACACATGCGGAGCTCATCCGTTCACCCACACCGCTTCTCACAACCAAAAACCTCCAATTTGGACTCAAAAACAAAGGACACATTTCCACCGGTCTAATGTCCATTGCTCGTGTTTCTTGGCCCAAGCAAGTCTCTTCTTATTATTAGTGTCCTTTAGTAGTGGTTTCTTTGCAGCAATTCGACCATGAAGGCTTGATTCACACAGTCTCTTCTGAACAGTTGATGTTGAGATGTGTCTGTTACTTGAACTCTGTGAAGCATTTATTTGGGCTGCAATTTCTGTGGCTGGTAACTCTAATGAACTTATCCTCTGCAGCAGAGGTAACTCTGGTTCTTCTATTCCTGTGGCGGTCCTCATGAGAGCCAGTTTCATCATAGCGCTTGATGGTTTTTTCGACAGCACTTGAAGAAACTTTCAAAGTTCTTGAAATGTTCCATATTGACTGACCTTCATGTCTTAAGGTAATTATGGACTGTCGTTTCTCTTTGCTTATTTGAGCTGTTCTTGCCATAATATGGACTTGGTCTTTTACCAAATAGGGCTATCCTCTGTATACCTTGTCACAACACAACCAATTGGCTCAAATGCATTAAGAATGCATTAAGAAGGAAAGGAATTCCACAAATTAACTTTTAAGAAGGCACACCTGTTAATTGCAATGCATTCCAGGTGACTACCTCATGAAGCTGGTTGAGAGAATGCCAAGAGTGTGCAACGCTGTCATCAAGGCAAAGGGTGGCTTTTGAAGAATCTCAAATATAAAATATATTTTGATTTGTTTAACACTTTTTCAGTTACTGATTAGTTCAGATACTCTTTGAAGAGGTAGGGTTTCAGATGTTTGGGCAAGGGGTACCAGGACAGAGAAGAACTTTGACTGGGCTGAGCGGAAGCTTCCCTCCCGTAGAGGTGGGAGGGCCAAGAGACCAGAGGTGGCAGAATGAAGTACACGGGTTGGGGTGTAGGGTTTGAGCATAGCCTGAAGTTAGGGAGGGGCAGTTCCTCTTGCTGCTCAGTAGGCATGTACCATGGTCTTGTAGTGGATGCGAGCTTCGACTTGTGCGAAGGAGCGGGGTGACATGGGAGAACTTGGGAAGGTTGAACACTAAGCGAGCTGCAGTGTTCTGGATAAGTTGGGTTTGATGGCACAAGCGGGGAGCCCAGCCAACATCGAGTTGCAGTAGTCCAGATGGGAGATGGCAACGGCCTGGATTAGGACCTGCACCACTTTCTGTGTGAGGTAGGGTCAAACTCTACGGATGTTGTAGGGAATGAACCTGCAGCAGCGACTCACTGCTTTGATGTTTGCAGAGTACGACAGAGTGTTGTCCAGGGTCATGCCAAGGTTATTTGCACTCTGGGAGGGAGACACCATGGAGTTGTCAACCATGATGGAGAGGTCTTGGAGTGGGTAGGGCTTTCCCGGGAGAAAGACCAGCTCCGTCTTGTCGAGGTTGAGGTGGTGGGCCGACATCTAAGATGAGATATCTGTCAAGTACGCAAAGATGCGTTTTGCCACCTGGGTGTCAGAAGGGGGGAAGGACAAAAGTTGTTGAGTGTCATCCCCATAGCAATGATAGGAGAGACAATGTGAGAATATGATTTTGTGTATAGAAAGAAGAGGAGAGGACCTAGAACTGAGCCCTGGGGGACACCAGTAGTGAGAGTATGTGGTGCAGACACAGATCCTCTCCATGTCACCTGGTAGGAGCGGCCTGCCAGGTAGAATGCAATCCAAGAGTGTGCGGAGCCTGAGACGCCCAGCCCTGAGAGGGCGTAGAGGAGGATCTGAAGGTTCATGGTGTCAAACGCAGCGGATAGATCTAGGAGGATGAGAACAGAGGAGAGAGAGTCAGCTTTGGCAATGCGGAGAGCCTCCGTGACACAGAGGAAAGCAGTCTCGGTTGAGTGACCCGTCTTGAAGCCTGACTGGTTAGGGTCAAGAAGATCGTTCTGGAACGGATAGCGAGAGAGTTGGTCAGAGACAGCACACTCAAGTGTTTTGGAAAGAAAAGAAAATGTTTGATGTCAGAGGGGTCGAGTGTTGGTTTCTTGAGGAGGGAAGCGACTCGGGTCATTTTGAAGTCAGAGGGGACGCAGCCAGTGGTCAGGGATGAGTGGATGAGGGAAGTGAGGAATGGGAGAAGGTCTCTAGAGATGGTTTGGAGAAGGGAGGAGGGGATGGGGTCAAGCGGGCAGGTTGTCGGGCGACCAGACCTCACTGTTAATTTGGAGGAATGAAATATAAGTTATGTTTTGTACACTACCTGTGCGTGTGCAAAATAAGTACCAAAATTATATAGGTTGTTATGGGAAACTTGTTTCTCATGAGGAGATGCATATGTCCAAAATTACATGACTGTAGCTCAAGTGGGGCAGGAGATATGCTTGTTCAAATTTGGTGGCGGACAAAAAGTCTAATTAGCAGAAAAACGAATGGGCGGAGCTTATAGGTCCTTATGAGGCTGCATATGTGAACCAATTTTCATGACAATAGCAAAGTTTGATATTTCAGTTGATTACTATAGCACCCTCTCTTGGGCAAATCAGTGTAATTTGGGAATTTCAGTTGAGTACTATAGCACCCCTCTTGTTCCAATCAGTGTAATTTTGTAAATGATGAATCTCCATGGCAAGATGCATCATTCAACCACGTTTCATCAAAATCAGGCCAGTGCTGTCTGAGATATCTTGTGTGACGAACGTACGACCGTGCTAATGTACTAACGGACGGAGACAGATCCACAGTTCCCTCCCCGATTTCATTGTGGGGGACAATAAGTCACTTGTATAATTACTATATAAATACACTATCCAATGTAAGTACATGCTATCTATACAACTTCATGATAAGTTTGACTAAGCAGAAGTTACAGAGATTGTATAAACAACAATGAAACGACAATGAAACAACAATGCAATAACTGTACATTAAAGTTGTTTTCACACACATTTCCCTTTTTCCCTCTAGGATTGACATAATCAAGTATGTGATCTATGGCATCGCCTCAGCGTTCTTTGTCTACGGTATTCTGTTGATGGTGGAGGGCTTCTTTACCAGCGGAGCCATCAAGGACCTGTATGGAGACTTCAAGATCACCACCTGTGGACGTTGCGTCAGTGCTTGGGTAAGGGATAATTGATCACTGAATGATGAGGTTTACTGACATTCAAGAGTATCTCGTAATGTTTTCTATGAATGACCTGTATGTAATGCAGTGGCCCTTAGGGGCAAAGTAGCTTTTAAAATTGTAATGCCATATATCACAATATTGTAGATAAAATGTGTGCGTAATTTAGAGCTTAATGACCGTAATGTCTCCCAAACCTCTCCCCAAGTAGCCCCATCCATTCCACTTTCTATTCCAGTACTGGCACACCTGTTTCCAGTGGCCAATCATCAAGTCCATGATGAATTGAATTAGGTGTGCTAGTACTGGAATAGATCAAATAAGTGGAATGGGGGGTACTTGAGGAGAGGTTTGGGAAACACTTATATAGACTCGGTCTCAATAAATCCTGATGGGAAATTGGTGGGATGTCAATGTTATTCCTAAATCATTGTTTGGAGCACGGTATAACAATTGCAACCTGAAATCTAATGACTCTCCTCTATCTGTCTTAGTTTATCATGCTGACGTACATCTTCATGCTGGCTTGGCTCGGGGTAACAGCGTTCACCTCCCTCCCCGTCTTCATGTACTTCAACATCTGGACCATTTGCCAAAACACCACTATCCTGGAGGGTGCCACTCTGTGCTTGGACCCGCGCCAATATGGTAAGGAATCAGGATATAGCTTGGTCTGATGCTTCTCTCTGGGCTTTTTCCAACATACAGTATTGTCCATGGGGGGTGGGCTACTGATGGACAGATTTACTAAGTGTTGTTACTGTTGCACAGAAATGGGTTGAAAAGGTGAAATACAGCTTTGGGAAGGCATGACGTGTAAAGGACAGCTTCATGGTTTAGTTTGATTTCGGTGTTGTATTTGACAATGGAAATAACAGGTGCAAATGTCTTGTTCTCCCCTCATTTCAGGTATTGTGCCAATTGGGGAGGGGAAAACTGTATGCGCTGGTTCTGAGAAGTTTTACAAAATGTGTGAATCAAATGAGGTATGTCAAATAAAACACTTGACAAACATTGACATATCATGTGAGTACAGTATATGTTTGTTTATGTAATATGTGATTCCTGCTTCCAAAGTAATAAAACATCTGAAATAATATTGAAATATGGATGTGTGAAAGCTTATACATAATTACCATGTATTTAAAAACATTCCCATTCATATGAAGGCTTTTGCTTCTCATGTAATTAATTTGATCACAAAGTAAAAGGCGAGTAACATGGGGATGCCTGACTAACATGTCCTCTACTTTGTCTTTAACACAGCTGGACATGACATTCCACCTGTTCATTTGTGCCCTGGCTGGTGCTGGAGCAGCTGTCATTGCTATGGTGAGACACAAAAACCAATGACTTTTTTATCTCTGTTGATATATGTGACATTACAGCTTTGATTCATATCCATTTGAAGACAATATCACATCTAATGGACCATGTAATCTGTATGTGAACCTCTGAGATCTGTACAAGCCGCTGTATAGATTATATCTCATGTTTCTCATGAGAAAATATGAATCAGACATGTCCGATTTATTGAACTAGTCTATAGGCTAACAAATAGAAATACAAGGTTTTCATTTGACATGGCCATTTTATAAATTACAATAATAGGTCAAATACAAGCAGTAACGGGGTTGATTTCTATAGCTAAAAATCTATGTTTTGCTATATGCCTGTGAGAATGGCTAGGGAGGCTGTATTTGGCGCAGTGGAGGGACAAGGTTTTTCTCTCTCTCAGAGATGCAAGGCATGTCACATCGTTGTCATGGAAACTGGGAGAAGAAAGGCCCAGAGCTTGGTGAAAACATCACTCAGTAATTTGTGAGGAGCCATTTTCTAAGAAAGGGAATGTGGTCGTTAGTCAAGGATGATGGTGCAAAGTGCGGCCCGACATTTAACAAAACAAATTGCTGGGAAAATTAAACAGTGGTACACACACCCGTCAATAAAGCTGATTAGCTGATTATTTAATTGATTAATAAAACAAAATCTCCCGAGTGGCGCAGTGGTGTAAGGCACTGCATCGCAGTGCTAGCTGTGCCACTAGAGATCCTGGTTCGAATCCAGACTCTGTCGTAGCCGGCCGTGACCGGGAGACCCATGGGGCGGCACACAATTAGCCAGCGTCGTCCAGGGTAGGCGAGGAAATGGCCAGCAGGGATGTAGCTCAGTTGGTAGAGCATGGCGTTTGCAACGCCAGGGTTGTGGGTTCGATTCCCACGTGGGGCCAGTATGAAATTGTGTGCACTCACTTAACTGTAAGTCGCTCTGGATAAGAGTGTCTGCTAAATGACTAAAATGTAAATACAAATTATGAGATGAGATGATGAATGGATGTAGAGTATTTTCCAGTCCTCACAGTTGAGACTATAGCTTTTGTTTACATTTACATTTTAGTCATTTAGTAGACGCTCTTATCCAGAGCGACTTACAGTTAGTGCATACATTCTTTTTTTCTTTTTCATACCCCCCGTATGTTTGAATCCTTTATAGACCAGTTGGTCTTTGTGTAGAATTAAATCCATTAGCAGGCTGCTAATAATGACCATGATTCAATGTGAAAGGTGTGGCAATGTAACAACCACAGTCATTTAACCACAACACATTCACAATGGCAGTGTCTCAATGGAGCCTTTGCTGCCATGGAAACCCTGGATACTGCCCACTTTTTCTAATGTACTGCCACCTGCTGGCATGTCAGTGAAATGACACAATTGTACTAGAAAATTAAAAGATATCAACAAAGAATATCTTGAATTCAATACACTGTTTTTCACCCCTAAAATACCTATTGTAACTCATTTTTTCAGCTTGAATAAAAGTTGTGGCCCACAATAATTGCACTTTATATTTCTGCTGCAAATCCCTCTTCTAATAGAGTCTGGCAAAAGGAGCTTCATTAGAGGCTATATTCATTCATAGAGACTATTCCACATTTGAAAGAGAAATGGACCCAAAATTGTGTTTTCCAATTAAGTACACGGTGAAAATATGGTACACTTTCTTCCATTTTGTGGCAGGCATTCATCTTTCCCTAATCAATGTCAGTGGTGAATTGAAAGACCAATAGTTTGCGGCATGTTTGATTTTCTCCCTGACTGAACTTGTTGGTGACTCATCTCTGTTTCAGATCCACTACCTGATGGTGCTGTCGGCCAACTGGGCCTACGTGAAGGACGCGTGTAGGATGCAGAAGTATGAGGACATCAAGTCCAAAGAAGAGCAGGAGCTCCACGACATCCACTCCACCCGCTCCAAGGAGCGTCTCAACGCCTACACATAAGGCCAGTGTGAGGCCTGGCCCTGCCACCCTGCCCCCCTCCCCTCCTCTCCACCATCCCCTAAAGAGGGGGTTGGGTGGTGCCCGGGGTCCTCGCCACCGCTGATGTCACTGGTGCATCATATGACAAAGTGGTCCGGGGGACCCTCATACAACCCCCCCAAACAGCATTTCAGATGACGAGCCCCATTACCACTCTTATGGACTGCATTATTATTATTATTATTATTATCATTATTATCATCACCTGTATTATTGTGTTTTTTTAAATATTATTTGGTAGTTTAGCACGTAGTAGAATTAGAAGTAGATAGCTGCAGTATTTTTCGGATACGTTGTTACTTTGGAGAACTTTCATTTGGATTTTTACAAGTTTTATAGTTGCATCAAGTGTCATTATTTTTTCCCCTTGTATTATTTATTTCTCTTCATTTTTGAGGTGGTCAGTTGGGGCTTAAACGGGTTTCAAGCACATTTCTCATGTTTGTGTGTCTATATAAATATCATTTTAAAGAACTATGTAAATGGCTGGGTGATCAGTTTTTAATACTTTTTCAATCACACAGGGGAACTTTTAAAGCTCCTGAAGCCTTTACATACCAGTACTGCCAGGGATCTAAATAATAACTTTGAAGTGAAATAAATTAGAATCTTACTAGAAGTTTTTTTTTTTTACTCCAGTTACACGATAGTGTTACCAAATTTTTATTAAAAAATATATTATTTACTAGCTGTGCCAAGCCTGTTAAACAGGAAACACTTAGATCAATATCAAATAAGACATTTGTCCCCAAAATGATAAACAATGGATTATTTTATTACTATATGAGGCATCTTGACAATTTAAAGCTATGTATGTAAGGCAGGGCTCTCCAACCCTGTTCCTGGAGAGCTACCGTCCTGTAGGTTTTCACTCCAACAGTAACTAGCGCACCTGAATTTAATAATTAGCTGGTTGATCAGCTGCATCAGATTAGTTACAAATAGGGTTGGAACAAAAACCTACAGGAGGGTAGCTATCCAGGAACAGGGTTGGAGAACCCTGTTCCAAGAACTGTGAATGATTCCATTGTCTGTAATCATACGCCACACAAGCACATGCAAATATGTCCTCATACCTCCTTTTTTAATTTCATAAAGTCAAACTTTATAGATACTGGTATGAAACAAGTTTTTGCAGATTTCTGCATTGTATATATTGATATATAAATGCATACTTATATGTTTAGCACTTCAAATTCAGGACAATTCATAAAATAATAAAAATAAGTTACTGTGGTTGAATCCACTATTCATCTCTCAGTCTTTCAAAAAATCTTGACGCTAAAAAAAGTTGTTGGGATAAAATGTCACTTTTTGGTGGATTTATCAGACGTAAGAAAAGTGTTTGTCACACAGTAAGTTATTTTGTTTATGACATTAAACGTTTGATTTTCATGCTTACACATCATTATGCCATAGGACTATGAAGGTGGCCTACCATTTCATTGCCTGGCTAGTTTCGTGAACTTATTTGACCATTTCTGTGCTCTCTCTAGGTGTAAGCACATTGCTGTTCAACTCAGAGTTGGATAACTGTAATGTTAGGTAAAGACTGTGAATTTAGATGTTTTTCGTGGCATGGACATGCATTAATGGTATAGAATTATTAACTCAAAAGTCATTTTATTTACACTTTGCCTGTCTTGCTGGGTCAACCCTTTGTTATGTGCAGTAATAAACCCCCCACGCTAACAGCATTATGTTACTGATATTAGACTGTTTTGTTTGAGTTGTGTCTGTTTAGTTTGTGATGAGCTATCAACAATGTCTTAAACTGATTCTTGTGCCAATGTAGCTCCTACAGTAAATGACCTGACAATGCTTTCGGCTTTATCTTTTGTACTTTCACAAGAATGCTTACTTACGTAGTAGCAGGCTTTCAATTGAAAAAATGTGCTTGCATTAATAAAAATCACTTGTGTACTTGTTAATAAATACTATGTGGGTCTTGTGTGTTTATTCCCCGTTAACACTTTGCAGTGTTCATAATACTCTGTAACTATTCGTGTAAGTACAATTTAACAAGTATTGTAATTTCCAATGTCCAATTGGGTTGGGGTAAGAGTAGGGTTACTGCAGTAAGTACAGTGTAACATTGAGTAATTACAAAAAGAAAATGGTATGTACGTATGTACAGTATGTATGTATATACACTGCTCAAAAAAATAAAGGGAACACTAAAATAACACATCCTAGATCTGAATGAATGAAATAATCTTATTAAATACATTTTTCTTTACATAGTTGAATGTGCTGACAACAAAATCACACAAAAAGTATCAATGGAAATCAAATTTATCAACCCATGGAGGTCTGGATTTGGAGTCACCCTCAAAATTAAAGTGGAAAACCACACTACAGGCTGATCCAACTTTGATGTAATGTCCTTAAAACAAGTCAAAATGAGGCTCAGTAGTGTGTGTGGCCTCCACGTGCCTGTATGACCTCCCTACAATGCCTGGGCATGCTCCTGATGAGGTGGCGGATGGTCTCCTGAGGGATCTCCTCCCAGACCTGGACTAAAGCATCCGCCAACTCCTGGACAGTCTGTGGTGCAACGTGGCGTTGGTGGATGGAGCGAGACATAATGTCCCAGATGTGCTCAATTGGATTCAGGTCTGGGGAACGGGCGGGCCAGTCCATAGCATCAATGCCTTCCTCTTGCAGGAACTGCTGACACCCTCCAGCCACATGAGGTCTAGCATTGTCTTGCATTAGGAGGAACCCAGGGCCAACCGCACCAGCATATGGTCTCACAAGGGGTCTGAGGATCTCATCTCGGTACCTAATGGCAGTCAGGCTACCTCTGGCGAGCACATGGAGGGCTGTGCGGCCCCCCAAAGAAATGCCACCCCACACCATGACTGACCCACCGCCAAACCGGTCATGCTGGAGGATGTTGCAGGCAGCAGAACGTTCTCCACGGCGTCTCCAGACTCTGTCACGTCTGTCACATGTGCTCAGTGTGAACCTGCTTTCATCTGTGAAGAGCACAGGGCGCCAGTGGCGAATTTGCCAATCTTGGTGTTCTCTGGCAAATGCCAAACGTCCTGCACGGTGTTGGGCTGTAAGCACAACCCCCACCTGTGGACATCGGGCCCTCATACCACCCTCATGGAGTCTGTTTCTGACCGTTTGAGCAGACACATGCACATTTGTGGCCTGCTGGAGGTCATTTTGCAGGGCTCTGGCAGTGCTCCTCCTGCTCCTCCTTGCACAAAGGCGGAGGTAGCAGTCCTGCTGCTGGGTTGTTGCCCTCCTACGGCCTCCTCCACGTCTCCTGATGTACTGGCCTGTCTCCTGGTAGCGCCTCCATGCTCTGGACACTACGCTGACAGACACAGCAAACCTTCTTGCCACAGCTCGCATTGATGTGCCATCCTGGATGAGCTGCACTACCTGAGCCACTTGTGTGGGTTGTAGACTCCGTCTCATGCTACCACTAGAGTGAAAGCACCGCCAGCATTCAAAAGTGACCAAAACATCAGCCAGGAAGCATAGGAACTGAGAAGTGGTCTGTGGTCACCACCTGCAAAACCAGTCCTTTATTGGGGGTGTCTTGCTAATTGCCTATAATTTCCACCTGTTGTCTATTCCATTTGCACAACAGCATGTGTAATTTATTGTCAATCAGTGTTGCTTCCTAAGTGGACAGTTTGATTTCACAGAAGTGTGATTGACTTGGAGTTACATTGTGTTGTTTAAGTGTTCCCTTAATTTTTTTGAGCAGTGTATATACAGTGGGGAAAAAAAGTATTTAGTCAGCCACCAATTGTGCAAGTTCTCCCACTTAAAAAGATGAGAGAGGCCTGTAATTTTCATCATAGGTACACGTCAACTATGACAGACAAATTTAGACAATTTTTTCCAGAAAATCACATTGTAGGATTTTTAATGAATTTATTTGCAAATTATGGTGGAAAATAAGTATTTGGTCACCTACAAACAAGCAAGATTTCTGGCTCTCACAGACCTGTAACTTCTTCTTTAAGAGGCTCCTCTGTCCTCCACTCGTTACCTGTATTAATGGCACCTGTTTGAACTTGTTATCAGTATAAAAGACACCTGTCCACAACCTCAAACAGTCACACTCCAAACTCCACTATGGCCAAGACCAAAGAGCTGTCAAAGGACACCAGAAACAAAATTGTAGACCTGCACCAGGCTGGGAAGACTGAATCTGCAATAGGTATGCAGCTTGGTTTGAAGAAATCAACTGTGGGAGCAATTATTAGGAAATGGAAGACATACAAGACCACTGATAATCTCCCTCGATCTGGGGCTCCACGCAAGATCTCACCCCGTGGGGTCAAAATGATCACAAGAACGGTGAGCAAAAATCCCAGAACCACAAGGAGAGGACCTAGTGAATGACCTGCAGAGAGCTGGGACCAAAGTAACAAAGCCTACCATCAGTAACACACTACGCCGCCAGGGACTCAAATCCTGCAGTGCCAGACGTGTACCCCTGCTTAAGCCAGTACATGTCCAGGCCCGTCTGAAGTTTGCTAGAGTGCATTTGGATGATCCAATCTCAATTTGTCTGTCATAGTTGACGTGTACCTATGATAAAAATTACAGGCCTTTAGCATTTTAGCTAATTAGCAACTATGCAACTACTTACTACTTTTTAGCTTATTTGCAACAAAGCATGTTAGCTAACCCTAACGCTAACCTTAACCCTTTTAGCTAACCCTTCCCCTAACCCTAACCTTAACCCTAACCCCTAACGCTAACCCCTAGAGCTAATGTTAGCCAGCTACCTAACATTAGCGTTAGCCACCTAGCCACCTAGCTAATGTTAGCCACAACAAATTGGAATTCGTAACATCTCATACGTTTTGCAAATTTGTAACATGTTGTACATTTTCCATATTCATAACATATTGTACGAATTGCAATTTGTAACATATCATGCAAATTGTGATTCGTAACATATCATACCAAATGGATGATGGACTTCCACAAATTAATACATACTATAAAAACGTAACATGTCTCGGATTTAAGTACAGACGCTTTGTTTTTACACTGCTGCTACTCGCTGTTTATTATCTATGCATAGTCACTTTACCCCTACATACATGTACAAATTACCTCGACTAACCTGGACCCCCGCACACTGACTCGGTACCGGTACCCTCTGTATATAGCCTCATTATCGTTATTTTATTGTACAACATTATTTATATTTTATTTAATTTAGTTTATTTAATAACTATTTTCATAACTCTATTTTCTTAAAACTGCATTGTTGGTTAAGGGCTTGTAAGTAAGCATTTCACAGTAAGGTCTACACTTGTTGTATTTGCCGCATGTGACAAATATATACAGTACCAGTCAAAAGTTTGGACACACCTACTCATTCAAGGGTTTTTCTTTATTGTAGAATAATAGTGAAGACATCAAAACTATGAAATAACACATATGGAATCATGTAGTAACCAAAAAAGTGTTAAACAAATCAAGATATATTTTATATTTGAGATTCTTCAAATAGCCACCCTTTGCCTTGATGACCGCTTTGCACACTCTTGGCATTCTCTCAAGCTTTTTCAACAGTCTTGAAGGAGTTCCCACGTATGCTGAGCACTTGTTGGCTGCTTTTCCTTCACTCTGCTGTCCGACTCATCCCAAACCATCTCAATTGGGTTGAGGTCGGGGGATTGTGGAGGCCAGGTCATCTGATGCAGCACTCCATCACTCTCCTTCTTGATAAAATAGCCCTTACACAGCTTGGAGGTGAGTTGGGTCATTGTCCTGTTGAAAAGACACGGCGGTTAGAACCAAAAATCTCCAGACCAAAGGATACATTTCCACCAGTCTAATGTCCATTGATCATGTTTCTTGGCCCAAGCAGGTCTCTTCTTCTTATTGGTGTCCTTTAGTAGTGGTTTCTTTGCAGCAATTCGACCATTAATTCCTGATTCACACAGTCCCCTCTGAACAGTTGATGTTGAGATGTGTCTGTGACTTGAACTCTGTGAATCATTTATTTGGGCTGCAATTTCTGAGGCTGGTAACTCTAATGAACTTATCCTCTGCAGCAGAGGTAACTCGGTCTTCCATTCCTGTGGCGGCCCTCATGAAAGCCAGTTTCATCATGGTTTTTGCGACTGCACTTGAAGAAACGTTCAAAGTTCTTGAAATGTCCGTATTGACTAACCTTCATGTCTTAAAGTAATGATGGACTGTCGTTTCTCTTTGCTTATTTGAGCTGTTCTTGCCATAATATGGACTTGGTCTTTTACCAAATAGGGCTATCTTCTGTATACCTTCTCACAACACAACTGATTGGCTCAAACACATTAAGAAGAAAGAAATTCCACAAATGTACTTTTAAGAAGGCACACCTGTTAATTGAAATGCATTCCAGGTGACTTCCTCATGAAGCTGGTTGAGAGAATGCCAAGAGTGTGCAACGCTGTCATGTGGTCCTCTGTAGCTCAGCTGGTAGAGCACGGCGCTTGTAACGCCAAGGTAGTGGGTTCGATCCCCGGGACCACCCATACACAAAAATGTATGCACGCACGACTGTAAGTCGCTTTGGATAAAAGCGTCTGCTAAATGGCATATTATTATTATCAAGGCAAAGGGTGGCTATTTGAAGAATCTCAAATATAAAATATATTTTGATTTGTTTAACACTTATTTGGTTACTACATGATTCCATATTTGTTATTTCATAGTTTTGATGTCTTCACTATCATTCTACAATGTAGAAAATAGTAAAAATAAAGAAAAACCCTTGCATGAGTATTTGTGTCCAAACCTTTGACTGGTAGTGTATATTTTGAGAATAATACGGATATGCTCTCAGACCACGTTGAATCATCACCCCCCTAATATCACCACACAGAGCGTTATTCACAGCCAACTATGTCTTCTCCTGCTATCTAAAACAACTGACTCAGTGACCAAAGCTGCCCTCCTTAATATTAGCTCTTTAAATTCAAAAGGTGAGTTTATCTCTGACAATAAGATTGACTCTATGTGCATTACTGAGACATGGCAAAGCCCAAGTGAGTACTATATGTTAAATCAAGATTAATAATGATCTCATTCCGTCAGTAGAGGATGCCTGGTTGTTCTTTAAAAGTGCTTTCCTCTCAATCTGAAATAAGAATGCCCCATTCAAAAAATTCAGAACTAAGAACAGATATAGCCCCTGGTATTCCTCAGACTTGACTGCCCTTGACCAGCACAAAAACATCATGTGGCGTACTGCATTAGCATCGAATAGCCCCCGCGATATGCAACTTTTCAGGGAAGTTTGGAACCAATATACACAAGCAGTTAGGAAAGCAAAGGCTAGCTTTTTCAAACACAAATTTGCATCCTGTAGCACTAACTCCAAAAAGTTTTGGGACACTGTAAAGTCCATGGAGAATAAGAGCACCTCCTCCCAGCTGCCCACTGCACTGAGGCTAGGAAACACTATCACCACTGTGACATCACGAGAGGCTACACAGCTTTCAGCGGGATTGCTCAAGTAGTGCAAGGAGACAAGGTTCAAACAAAACAAGGATTTTATTATAGGTCTTGGGAAATTAACGAAAATATAACAAAATTCTGTTCTCTTGTGGCTCTTTAAGGGTTAACAGTTCAGGGATGTCTCTTCCACATCCAAAATCATAATTCTCACTCGCTCAGATAACTTTTCCCCAGCCTTACTGTAGTCCACGTTGCAGCTAGTGGCCAACCCAGCAAAAGTCCTTCCAAATGTCTCTCACGTATTTCCACAGGCGAATATATCCAAAGGTGAGTCTTTCCCAAAGGTAAGTATCTCCAAATCCTTATATTCCTCATGGAAGTGGACGTGCAGCACTCTTGTCCTCCAGAGAGCCCAGGTTGGAGACTGTGTTTCTTCACCCCCCACACACTCCCTCAGTGTGTCTCTTCCCTTCCAAACCTTCAGCTCATCAGCTCCTGATTTGTTTCAGCTGCGTGGGAAGATTGGCCATAGAGGGGTGGAGTTCCCGACCATACCAGCAGATGGAGCCATAGCTGTCTGGGTTTGCAGCCACCTCAGGGGGATGTAACGTCCCTCCAGGACACAGCCTCTCGTGACATCACACATCCCCCTCCTCGGGACCGACGTCCTCGTCGGGGTAAAGGCAGCGAAGAAGGCATCACGCCGGGAGAGGGCGTCCGCATTGCCGTGGTGCTTGCCAGCCCTCGGCTGTTTCCACTCCATCCGGTGAGTTGGTGCTGTGTTGTACAGTGCCGGTCTCTGGGGTCTCTCCTTGAGTTTCTTACTGAACGCATCAGCTTTGGTTTTAGCAGAGTTTAGCTTCTGTTGAGCAGCTTTCAGTTCCTTCTCTCTCTCTGCCTCCGCATTCTTCATCTTGTTCTCCAACACCTTGTACTTCTCCTCTGCCTTCTGGACCTCCTTACTACTGCGCAGGGTCTCCTCACACTCCTCGATGGTCCTGTGCAGCATCTCCAGCTCCTCCTGTTGCTTAGGGAAGGAGCTCTGTTGGAGTTTAGCCTGGAGGATATCTAACTCTTCTGTCTTCATGTCTAACTGTTGCTTTAACAAACGATACCTCTCAGCGGTCCCCTTCAGACCAGACAGTTCTTTGTCCAGATTCTGTAGCTCCGTCTCTGTGTCGGTCTGGGCACCTGCCATCCCTATCAGAGCCCGGGCGGGAGTGAGTAATTCGGAGGATTGCACCAGAGCCTTCCCAGGATGAGTCTTGCCTCTCCGTTTCCGAGGTACTCGGGTTATCCTCTCCTGAGACTCTCTCCAGAGTGGGTAAAAGGCTGGGCAGTCTCGTCCAATTAGGACAGGGACGGGGAGGGAATCAACCACCCCCGCCGTCGTGTGTATGGTTCCCCGTGTGCTGGTCATTGTAAGTTCAGTAATGGGGTATTCTCTGGTGTCCCCATGGACACAGGAAACTGGGAGGACTTTCCCCGGGGTCAGACACGTTGGGCCCACCAAATCCTTACGCACCAGGGTGGCCCGGCTACCAGAATCCAGTAAGGCCTCCACATCATGGTGATTCACAGTTACCGGGCAGGTGGGGGGTCGATCTGGGCCGCCATCTACGACTCCCAAGAGCGAGGCAAAACGGTGTGTGGGTGCTGAGCTGGAGGACTCCGCAGTGGGCATAGGTTCATCGGCTGGTTTCCCACACTGCCAGGAGATATGTCCCATCTCCCCACACCGGTAACACTGTCGAGTTTCCCCCTCCTGGTGTACTCTTCTTGGACCCGCCTGGTTTCTGGCTCCCCCTGGAGCCGGGATAAGTCCTGACGTGGCTGGGTTCGAGACCTTGGGGTCCTTTGGACGGGTTCTTCCCATTTGTGGTGGGGCCGCACTCCTGGGGTCTTTTCGGGAAGCATTCAGCATCTCCGCTGTGGCCTGGTACTTTTCCACAGCTTCCACGGTCAGATCAGCCGTGGTCAAGGCCTGTTGACTGATGAACCGTTTTGCCTCATAAGGCAGGGCGCGTAGGTAACGATCCACCACAACGGCCTCCACCACCGCCGCTGCTGTATTCCTCTGCGGATCCAGCCATTTCCTTGCGATTCGGACAAGTTCATGCATCTGCGCCCGAGGAGGTTGGTCTGGTTGGAAGGTCCAGCTGTGAAAGCGCTGGGCCATACCAAACTTTGTGAGTCCATATCTGCTGAGGATCTCAGACTTCAGGGCATCATAGTCAGTAACCTGGTCAGGGCCCAGGTCCCGGACAGCATTCAGCGATTCCCCGGTTAGGAAGGGGGCTAACAGACCAACCCACTGTTGCTTGGGCCAGGCTTCCCTAGTGGCCGTGGCCTCAAATGCATGCAGGTATGCCTCAATGTCATCGGTAGCTCCCATCTTAGATATAAAGTCACTTGCCTTTATTGGGCGGGTATTTTGGACAACCCTCTGTCTCTGCAACTGCAATTCCTCTGCCTTCAGAAGGTTGGCTTTCTTTTGCTCCTCCAAGAGAGCCACGTTTGCTTGCATCTGGGCTTGCTGGCCAGCAACAAGGGCTTTCAATATGTCCTCCATTTCAGTCGGCGGGGAGCCTACGGCCAACTTGGAAAACTGGGTGATCAAACCTTCGGTATCCTCCTCTGACATGCACTATTAACGCTTGAGTATGCCTGTATTCTCCACCATCTGTGACATCACGAGAGGCTACACAGCTTTCAGCGGGATTGCTCAAGTAGTGCAAGGAGACATCACACCACCGATAGATCTACAATAATCGAGAATTTCAACAAGCATTTTGCTACGGCTTGCCATGCTTTCCACCTGGCTACCACGACCCCGGCCACCAGCTCTGCACCCTCCACTGCAACTTGCCCATGCCCCCCCCCCGCTTCTCCTTCACACAAATTCAGACAGCTGATGTTCTGAAAGAGCTGCAAAATCTGGACCCCTACAAATCATCTGGGCTATACAATCTGGACCCTTTCTTTCTAAAAATAGCCGCCAAAATTGTCGCAACCCCTATTACTAGCCTGTTCAACCTCTCTTTCGTAACATCTGAGATCCCCAGAGATTGGAATGCTGCCGCGGTCATCCACCTCTTCAAAGGGGGTGACACTCTAGATCCAAACTGTTACAGACCTATATCCATCCTGCCCTGCCTTTCGAAAGTTTTTGAAAGCCAAGTTAACAAACAGATCACCGACCATTTCGAATCCCACCATACCTTCTCCGCTATGCAATCCGGTTTCCGAGCTGGTCATGGGTGCACCTCAGCCACGCTCAAGGTCCTAAACAATATTATAACCGCGATTGATAGAAGACAGTACTGTGCAGCCATCTTCATCGACCTGGCCAAGGCTTTCGACTCTGTCAACAACCCCATTCTTATTGGCAGACTAAATAGCCTTTTTTTCTCAAATGACTGCCTCGCCTGGTTCACCAACTACTTCTCAGATAGAGTTCAATGTGTCAAATCGGAGGGCCTGTTGTCTGGACCTATTGCAGTCTCTATGGGGGTGCCACAGGGTTAAATTCTTGGGCCGACTCTTTTTTCCGTGTATATCAATGATGTCACTCTTGCTGCTGGTGACTCTCAGACCCACCTCTACGCAGACGACACCATTTTGTAAACATCTGGCCCTTCATTGGACACTGTTAACAAACCTCCAAACGAGCTTCAATGCCATACAACACTCCTTCTGTAGCCTCCAACTGCTCTTAAACACTAGTAAAACTAAATGCATGCTCTTCAATCGAACGCTGCTTGCACCCGCCCACCCGACTAGAATCACTACTCTCGACGGGTCTGACCTAGAGTATGTGGACAACTACAAATACCTAGGTGTCTGGTTGGACTGTAAACATCTCCAATCCAAAGTTAAATCTAGAATCGGCTTCCTATTTTGCAACAAAGCCTCCTTCACTCATGCTGCCAAACATGCCCTCTTAAAAGTGACTATCCTACCAATCCTTGACATTGGCGATGTCATTTACAAAATAGCCTCCAACACTCTACTCAGCAAATTGGATGTAGTCTACCACAGTGCCATCCATTTTTTCACCAAAGCCCCATATACTACCCACCACTGTGACCTGTACGCTCTTGTTGGCTGGTCCTCACTACATATTCGTCGCCAAATTCACTGGCTCCAGGCCATCTATAAATCACTTCTAGGCAAATCTCCGCCTTATCTTAGCTCATTGGTCACCATAGCAACACCCACCCGTAGTATGCGCTCCAGCAGGTATATCTCACTGGTCATCCCCAAAGCCAACACCTCCTTTGGCCGCCATTCCTTCCAGTTCTCTGCTGCCAATGACTGGAACGAACTGCAAAACTCTCTGAAGCTGGAGACTCTTATCTCCTTCACTAACTTTAAGCATCAGTTGTCAGAGCACCTTACCGATCACTGCACCTGTACACAGCTTTTCTGAAATTAGCCCTCTCAACTTCCTCATCCCCATATTGTTATTTATTTTGCTCATTTGCACCCCAGTATCTCTAATTGTAATTAATTTGCACTATGGCCTATTTATTGCCTTACCTCCATAACTTGCTACATTTGCACACACTGTATATATATTTTCTGTGGTATTTTTGACTTTATGTTTTGTTTTTCCCCATATGTAACTCTGTGTTGTTGTTTTTATCACACTGCTTTGCTTTATCTTGGCCAGGTCGCAGTTGTAAATGAGAACTTGTTCTCAACTGGCTTACCTGGTTAAATAAAGGTTAAATAAAAATATTAATAAAAAAAGTCACCCCATCTGGATATGCGTATATCGACCAGCCCCGCCCCTCTGGCAGAGGAGATGGGCTGGTGATCATACACATGGACAATATTAAGCTCAATAGAATCTGCACAGACAGCCCAACCTCATTTGAATGGCTTGCTGTGAAACTGTCATCACCCCAGCCATTGTTGATCATCTCAATCTATCTACTGCCCTCTCAAACCTAACCTATAGTTTCTATCTGAAATGTCTGTTCCAAACCTAACCCAGAGTTTCTAACGAACTGTCTGCTCTCATCACCACTCTCAGTCCTCTGTGCTCAGCCTCGCTGCTATTGGGGGACTTCAACATACACACTGACTCCGACAATTACATTTTTGCCAGTGGATTCCTTGCCTTGCTTGACTCTCTTGGCTTTACCCAGCTTGTTGACTTTGCCATACACAATCGTGGTTACACACTAGACCTGGTGTGCTCCAGCGGTATTACCATTGACAACCTGACTGGGTCTGATCTGGGCCTCTCTGACCACAAGGTAATCTCTATGGATGTAAGGCTCACCCTCCCCCCTCTGTGTCACGCCCTGGCTCTGGGGACTCTTTAATGTTGAGCCAGGGTGTTAGTTTCTATGTTTTGTGTTTCTATGTTGGCCGGGGTGGTTCTCAATCAGAGGCAACGTGAATCAGCTGTTGCTTGTTGTCTCTGATTGGAGCCCATACTTAGGTAGTCGTTTGGCATTTCTGTGGTGTGGTATCTTGTTCTGTGTTGGTTTGTGTATGTACCCAAGGACTTCACGTATCGTTTTGTTGTTCTTGTTCGTGTGGTGAATAATAATAAAAGATGTTCGCATTCCACGCTGCGCATTGGTCCACTCCTTTCGACGATCGTGACACTCTGCGATAAACTTATTTTTGCAATCTCAAATCTCGGAAGCTCTGCCAGCCTTTATACACAGAACACTGGATGATGCAGTCTCTGTATAATGACTCACTCACTACAGCTCTCAATGACTTGGCCTCCCTAAATACCAGAGTAGTTTCACTTAAGCGCTCTGTCCCCTGGTAAACTGATGAAAATGGCTGGGTGGCGCCTTGAGCGGCAATACAGGAAGTCTGGGCTAACTGTCCATTCCCAAATGTATGACCACTACACAGCAGAGTACTGGCTAGCACTTACTGTAACTCTGCTCGCTCTAACTACTAATCCGTCATTATTGAGAGCAGCAGGGGCAACCCCAGAGTAGTCTTTTCCACTGTAAACTCACTGCTGAAACCTGCTGGCAATGCTACTGGACCCAACACCCCAGACCAATTCATGAGATTCTTTCAACATAAAATTGACAATATCAATGCTCTGCTCCTATCCTCCCCCTGCTGCTCCCCTGACCTGCCCATTAATTATACAACCCTTTAATGTTTACTCACAGCATTTACCCAAGTAAATGAGACCTATGTCACTGAACTTGTTGCTGGAATGCGTCCCACCACCTGGACCTGATGCCCACTGCCTTGGTCAAAGCATGTCTCCCTAATCTCTGTCCTCTCATTGTCAAAGTCACCAACCTATCATTTGAATCTGGCTATATCCCCACATAACTGACAACTGGTTCCATCAGACCTGTACTAAAAAAGCCTCGACCCTGACACTCTGGATAATTACAGGCCTATATCCAACCACCTTTTCCAAGGTGATGGAACATGCTGTATTCTCCCAACTACAAAATCAACTCACGTCCTACAAGCTTCTTGACCCATTCCAATCAGGCTTCAGGAAGCAGCACAGCACTGACACTGACTGCCCTAGTCAGAGTAATCAACAACCTCCAACTGGCTGCTGAGCATTCACGACACATGAGCATCTTGATCCTCGTGGACCTCAGTGCAGCCTTTGACACTGTGAACCACAACATCCTACTGGAAAGACTGGAGCAGCTCATTGGTCTCACTGGCCTGGCCCTTGCCTAGTTCAAATCCTCACAAACAGACAACAATTTGTGCCTAAGGACTCTAAGATAACCTGCCTAAATGACTACCGACCCGTAGCACTGACGTCTGTAGCCATGAAGTGCTTTGCATGAAGTGCTTTGAAAGGCTGGTCATGGCTCACATCAACAGCATTATCCCAGAAACCCTAGACCCACTCCAATTTGCATACCGCCCCAACAGATCCACAGATGATGCAATCTCTATTGCACTCCACACTGCCCTTTCCCACCTGGACAAGAGGAACACCTACGTGAGAATGCTATTCATTGACTACAGCTCAGCATTCAACACCATAGTGCCCTCAGAGCTCATCACTAAGCTAAGGATCCTGGGACTAAACACCTCCCTCTGCAACTGGATCCTGGACTTCCTGACGGGCTGCCCCCAGGTGGTAAGGGTAGGTAACAACACATCTGCCACACTGATCCTCAACACGGGGGCCCCTCAGGGGTGCGTGCTCAGTCCCCTCCTGTACTCTCTGTTCACCCATGACTGCATGGCCAGGCATGACTCCAACACCATCATTAAGTTTGCCGACGACACAACAGTGGTAGGCCTGATCACCGACAACGATGAGACAGCCTATAGGGAGGAGGTCAGAGACCTGGCCGTGTGGTGCCAGGACAACAACCTCTCCCTCAATGTGACCAAGACAAAGGAGATGATTGTGGACTACAGGGAAAAAAAGAGGACTGAGCACGCCCCCATTCTCATCGACGGGGCTGTAGTGGAACAGGTTGAGAGCTTCAAGGTCCTTGGTGTCCACATCACCAACGAACTATCATGGTCCAAACACACCAAGACAGTCGTGAAGAGGGCACGACAAAGCCTATTCCCCCTCAGGAGACTGAAAAGATTTGGCATGGGTCCTCAGATCCTCAAAAAATTCTACAGCTGCACCATCGAGAGCATCCTGACTGGTTGCATCACCGCCTGGTATGGGAACTGCTTGGCCTCCGACCGCAAGGCACTACAGAGGGTAGTGCATACGGCCCAGTACATCACTGGGGCCAAGCTTCCTGCCATCCAGGACCTCTATACCAGGCGGTGTCAGAGGAAGGCCCTCAAAATTGTCAAAGACTCCAGCCACCCTAGTCATAGACTGTTCTCTCTGCTACCGCACGGCAAGCGGTACCGGAGTGCCAAGTCTAGGTCCAAAAGACTTCTCAACAGCTTCTACCCCCAAGCCATAAGACTCCTGAACAGCTAATCATGGCTACCCGGACTATTGCACTGCCCCCCCACCCCACCCTTTTTACGCTGCTGCTACTCTGTTAATTATTTATGCATAGTCACTTTAACTCTACCCACATGTACATATTACCTCAACTACCTCAACTAGCCGGTGCCCCCGCACATTGACTCTGCAACGGTACCCCCCTGTATATAGAGCCTCCCTACTGTCACTTTATTTTACTTCTGCTCTTTTTTTTCTCAACACTTTTTTTGTTGTTGTTTTATTTTTTATTTTTTTGTTAAAAATAAATACACTGTTGGTTAAGGGCTGTAAGTAAGCATTTCACTGTAATGTCTGCACCTGTTGTATTCGGCGCATGTGACCAATAAAATTTGATTTGATTTGTCACCATAGACAGTCTCAAATCCACCTCAACTATACTGTTCTGCACGGATTATTCAAAACCATGGACTGAACTACCACCTCTATGCTGATGACACTCAAGTATACATCAGAACAAAATCTGACCCCTCTTTTGCCATGACCCAACTACATAACTACCTTCATACAGTTAGAGCATGGATGTACAACAGCTTTCTCAAACTTAACTGCTAGAAAATGGCGGTCCTTCTAATTGGTTCAGATACCCTCCTCAAACCAATGACCTGTGTTTGACCATTGAGGAGGCCACAGTCAATGCTTCCCCCAAGCCAAACACCTAGGCGTTGTCAAGGACTCCTCACTATCATTTGAATCCCACATTAATAACACCAGACGGCTGTCCTTCTTCTATCTCAAAAGCTTTGCCAGTATCTGCCCATTCCTCTCCTTCACAGATGCTGAAAGACTAATCCATTCATTCATCTCCTGTAATTTGGATTAATGCAATAGCCTCCCCTATGGTCTCCCCTCCCACCTAGTTAACAGACTCCAACTTGTCCAAAACTCAGCTGCCCGCACATCAACCCCATCCCGTCATCACGTCACCCCCATCCTCCAGGACGTGCATTGGCTCCCCATGAAGGAGAGGATGGACTTCAAAGTGCAGCACCTCACTTTCAAAAACCCTACATGACTCCGCCCTCTCCTACCTCTCACAGCTCCTCCAGCCCCACTGCCCGGCCGCTCCCTACACTCCTCTGACTCGGGCTTCCTGATGGTCCCCAAGACCAGGCTTCGCACCATGGGTGACAGGGCCTTTGCCTCTGCTGCCCCTCGCCTTTGGAATGCCCTGTCCTCTCATGTCAGAGCTACCGATAGCATTCCTAGTTATAAAACCAGGCTTAAAACCAACCTGTTTCGAGAGGCTTTTAATACTGTTCATGTCTTAACTGACTTATGCCACGCCATTTACTTTAAGTTCATATTCATTTATTTTATTATTTCTTATTGTTGTTGCAATGTCGAGAAGGAACCAAGTAAGCATTTCATTGGACGGTGCATACCATGTGTATCCCGTACATAGGTCTAATAAAACGTGAAACTTCTCTCTAGCCATTGTAGGCCTTTTGTGTCTTTATGTAATGTGCTATGTGTTTTTATTGATTTTATGTTTTATTATTTAAAATGTTGTGGCACTTTGGGTTTTTGAAAAGCTTGTTACAAATAAAATGTATTATTATTATGCATGTATGTATTTATTTATGTATGTATGTATGTATGTATTTATGTATGTATGTACTGTATTACCCACACAGGCAAAAGTATGACCAAACCGCCTGCTTTTCTACCACCAGATAACCCTCTTTCTCTTAGTCAGGACCAAGCTAGGACCATCAACAGTCTGTTTCGGATCTACTCATAGGTAAATATATAAAAATCACTAATCATTTATCACTATTCTTTTTTGATGAGTAAAATGGCTAATGTATCCATCTTTCCTAGAAATATGTGTATTTTGGTGTTCTCATACAATAGATGTGTGAAGTGGCCATTTCTACACAGTGGATGTGAATATAACACCTCTTAGATAAGAGGTGGAGCTCATTCAAGACAAATTCTTCTTACATTACTGATATATTCACCTGGCACCTCACAGAAGGAAATCTTTATGTAAAATACCATGTTAGGCAGTACATTATATGCTTGATATATTTCAACAAATATATAAAATATTTTTCTACTAATATCCCCCCCACCCCAAATATCAGCCATAGTCATGAACTTTTTCAACATCAGCCCATACATTTCTAAGATTTAAGCACCATTTATGTACTTTGATTAGCTTTTATAACATGCAATTACATCAAATACAAACTTAAATTGTCCCCTGTGGTCCATCAACTACATTACTTAACTATGTAAAATTAAGTCTAGACTGAGTCGAATATGGAACCTCAGGTACTACTTATGTCATAGTTTCCTGTGTGTGTGTGTGTATGTGTGTGTGTGTGCAATTGTGTGTGCATGTGTGTGTTCTTGGAGGCCATGTTGTTGAGCTGTCAGTCCATGCCCAGTACAGTCTGGCCTCCTACGCCACCCCCATCAACCCCATCACCCCCTCCACCCCATCCCCTCCAGGAAGATAAATCACTCCCCAGACTACAGCTTGCACCTTTGTGTCACTCGGATCTCCCTCACGCAACCTTTAGGAAAAGGCCCAGCCCAGTGTCAGCACGGGCACGGCTAGTGCCATAACAGTGGAGGTTAGAAGAGCTGTAAGGGAGGAGTCAACAGAGTAAAGAGGCAGGACAGGGCTAAATAGACTGGGGTGACGAAGGTTGTGTGTGTGTGTTGGGGGGGTGGGGACCTCCCCTGGCAGAAGTGTGGTAGCCGATTAGCGCTTGTGTCCCCAAGACTAATTTCCATCCTCCCTGTCCTGGCTTGCGTGACCTAGTCAGCCCCATAAAATCCTCCGCTAATCTGGCCTTACTGTCCCCCCCCCCCCCCCCCCCCCTTCTCCCATCCTAACAATGGATCACCTGTAAGTACTTCTTATGTGTGCAGGACTCCGGGACTATTCGTATGTTTTCCTTTCTACCAAATATTAGTTATTTTTTCGACCTTTCTAAATGAATTTGGATGTCTTAAACTCTACTCTTTCTCCTGACCTTGTGATGTGAGCACTTTGGGTTGATTTGGTGAACCATGCATCGTCTTCTCTACGCCCATGTCTTCCTGTGCTGCTTCAGTGTGGCCCATTCCTTCTGTCCTTCCCAGTGCACCTGTGATTACCACGGACGGAGTGACGGAACAGGGACCAGGTATTTACCATTATTTCTTAGAGGAAGGTGTCTTTAGGTATTTTATTATAGTGTAATCTGGACCCTTTTCCACAGGCATACAGTATCACTATCTTTTAAAAATGGTCCATGTATTGTGGAATTAAGATCAATATCAAGATTCATCATGAGTTTAATCATGATTATTTTACCTGTTTTGCCATCTGGCAATTACGAAATATTTACATTTTGATTCATTATTATGTCAAGACAGTGGGTCCTTCTCAATAATTGTTTAGATTTGTATCAATTTAATTCATTCATGCTAGCAGACGTGTAGGAGGTTTGCTGTTTGTTTTCCCCTGGAAACTGGATTCTAGGTTTGATTGAATATACAGATATACAGTAGCAGAACATATGATCCAAAGTTCTCTAATAATTCACAGTACATCCTGCCCCTCTTAGACTTTGAATTATGAGTTCAATAGAGGAGCACTTTTTCTCTCTCAATACCTATCACAATATTTAGGATGACCGGAATTCGAGAGTTGGGAGCACAACATGGAGTCTTGAAAAACAGTCTGTTTGCAAGTAGATAAGGGAAAATGATAATAGAACAACTTTTCTAAAGTTCCACAAGTATGTAAGAAATAAACTGTGCAGGTGGAAGCACAAAGTATAGGCCTACACACCATCTAGCTCAGATTTCTATCATCCTGGTCCGTTGTCTAGGCTTTTGTACCAGCCCAGCATTAACACACATGACTCAACATATTAAGGGCTAGATTATCAGATTAATCAGGTAGTTTAGTAGGCTACTGATCTGAAACAAAATCCTGCACACCATGTGGTTCTCAAGGACACGGACTGAAACCCCAACCCCTTCCAAACTGTAATCACTTATCTGACTAGACTGGATAGGCCGAAGCTATGTAGTGGATCCCTTGATTTGACCTATCCAGAAGAGTGATAACTCCATGGAAGGGAGAGAGGAAAGATTTGCGATGTACACTACATGACCAAATGTATGTGGACACCTGCTCATCGAACATCTCATTCCAAAATCATGGGCATTAATATGGAGTTGGTCCCCCCTTTGTTGCTATAACAGCCTCCACTCTGTTGAAAGTCACTGAGCTCTTCAGTAAGGCCATTCTACTGCCAATGTTTGTCAATGGGGATTGCATGGCTATGTGCTCGATTTTATAAACCTGTCAGCAACGGGTGTGGCTGAAATAGCTGAATCCACAAATTTGAAGGGGTGTCCACATTTTTTATGTATAATGTATTTAAACCAAGTCCATGTTTTCTGTTCCACTCAGATCGGTGCTGTGCAACGACCCAGACATGTCCGACATCCCCGTCAACGTCCCCATGGATACGGTCAAACTGCGGGTAGAGAAGACGGCAGTGCGGCGCATCCCCACTGAGGCCTTCTACTACCTGAACGACCTGCGCTACCTGTGGATCACCTACAACTCTATCTCCTCTGTGGACGCCGCCGCCTTCTACAACCTCAAGGTCCTCCACGAACTGCGGCTGGACGGGAACCTGATTTCCACCTTCCCCTGGAAGTCCCTGAAGGAGATGCCCAGTCTGAGGACGCTGGATCTTCACAACAACCGCTTGACCGATGTGGCCGTGGAGGCTACCCCATACCTGGTCAACATCACCTATCTGGATATCTCCAGCAACAAGCTGACCACTCTGTCTTCGGACTTTGTGGATATCTGGCTGCCTTTCAACGGCATGCCCATCTCCTCCAACCTGTCCCAGAAAGTGGTGCTCGGTAAGAGAACTGGGAATGGGGTGTGAGTGGGTGATGTGGGAATGAGGGTTTAAGGTCAGGACTTAACCCACCCTCAAGAGCTACTGGTTGTGCAGGCTTTTGTCCATCTCTAGCAAACTTGCTTCTACTGATCAGCTGCTCTTCAGGAAGATTTTGATTAGCTGACTCAGGTGTATTAGAGCAGGGCTGGAGCAAAACCCTGCACTCCCAGTGGCTCTCCAGGAGGTGGGTTGGCCACCCCTACAGTAAAGCAGGTGTTCAGAGATAACAGAACATGGGATTGACCTGCATAGGAGTGTGTAGAGTTTTTGGTCGTTACATAGCCCATAAATGCATTGTGTATACTTAGTGACTGCTAACTTTAACCCAAAGGCATATTTCAATCTTCACATTGAGGTTCCAAGACCTATTTGATTAACTCTGTATTTACAAAAAAAGATTGCAGTTTTGAAACTACAGTAAAAGTGCAGTAACTGTAGTCGACTGTGGTATTTTGGATGCAGTAATTGCAGAATAACTGCAATGTACTGCAGTTGAACTGCAGTTATACTGCACTCTAACTGCAGTTACCCTGCAAAATTACTGCAGTAAAAAAAAGGTGTTATATTGGACGCAGTATTTGTAGCATACTGCAGTTATACTGCAACCTGACTGAAATCTTTTTTCGTAAGGACACATGTAACTACTCCCACAATTATTATAAACATTCACACAATCCTAAGGTTAACCATTAGAAAGTTGAATAAATCTGATCCTGTATCAATGGTTAGGAGAGGCTTGGACCTCCTCAGGTTTAAACCTGTCCAGGCACACAGCTCTCAGACCAGTCTCTATGTACAACACAGACCACTAATAACAGGAACACATCCCACAATTATTATTGGGCAGTGTTAACTATACCATTTATAGATTTGTTTTTGGCTTACGTTTTAAAGAAGTCATATACACTACATGGCCAAAAGTATATGGACACCCCTTCAAATTCGTGGATTCGGTTATTTCAGCCACACCTGTTGCTGACAAGTGTATAAAATCAAGCACACATCCATGCAATCTCCATAGACGATTCGAATGGCCCGTACTGAAGAGATCAGTGACTTTCAACGTGGCACCGTCATAGCATGCCACCTTTCCAACAAGTCAGTTCGTCAGATTTCTGCCCTGCTAGAGCTGCCTCGGTCAACTGTGCTGTTATTGTGAAGTGGAAACGTCTAGGAGCAACAACAGCTCAGCTGCGAATGATAGGCCACACAAGCTCACAGAATGGGACTGCCGAGTGCTGAAGCTCATAGCGCATAAAAATTGTCTGTACAAAGCGAGGTCCATACAGAAATGGTTTGTTGAGATCGGTGTGGAAGAACTTGACTGGCCTGCACAGAGCCCTGACTTTGAACCCCATTGAACACCTTTGGGTTGAATTGGAACGCCAACTGCGAGCCAGGCCTAATCGCCCAACATCAATGCCTGATCTCACTAATGCTCTTGTGGCTCTCTTGGAAAAGTTCACTGCTGCTGTGTATGACTGAGCAGTGATTGTGAAATCGAAGTAAATTCTTTTTTTTTTTTTTTTTTATGAACAGTGATTGTTAATTGAAATCGATCATTATGTTTCCCAATTTTATAGTCAATTAAATCAGTAAAAAAAAAAAAAAAGATTTTTAATTTAATAGTCTTGTTATTTATGTATGCAATCTCATAACACATTTTTTGTCTGTTTTCCCTGTCAGTTCTTATATTGTTCTCTCTGAAAACTGAAGTTATTTCTGTAAAAGTTTTATATTCTATTACATTCTACAGCATGTCATGCATCTCAACCATTGAAAGTGCTATCACTTTAAACATGGACACCAGAAAAAATGTCTCAACAACAATTATAGATATTTTTTAGAGCAGGTGCATTATGTTGTCCCTCTTCTGGACAGCCTGGTTACGGAGGGCCACTCTGTTGTCTGCAGGATCAGGGAATGGCATCCCGTTTTTCGGAAGGCCCCCTGATGGGAACGTGAGTGCCATCTATGCACCCAATCACACCAGGGAACCCTCTGATCCTCTGGAACCCAGCCTCCAGAACTGGAAACTAGGTGGGTGTTGGCCACTTTATGTAGGTGGGCATCAGCTGGTTCAGGCCATCTACTATTTGGAGCAGTTACTGGAGCAAATTCTATTTGCAAAGAGGTCGGAAACACCACGAAAACTCTCCTGATTGGCCAACAGCCACAGAAAGGCCAACATGCGATCCTCCAGGCGTTCTCCTCTGTATGGAACCAGAGGGTTGAGTTCCTCACACAATATCTGAAAACAAAGCAAAATTGGATTCTGTCATGTTAGAGTTTTGTCCTTCACCACTGTAACACAGAGGCAATTATTAACTATACAATTATGTATTGTTCATTATAGGCTTACTGTTCACAATGTAGGCTACATTGTAATTTTACATTGTACTTTTACATTTTTACATTTGAATTATGTGCCCTTTGTGGCTGTAAGGTTCTGTATTTGTTTTCTTAGTTCACCTTGTGTTCTTGAACGTAGCCCTGTCTTTCATTTTTGTTCATTTTGTGTTAGTTACTCACCTGGTCTCACCAGCTCCACATTTAGTTCAGTTCTTTCTGTTTGTGCCTTGTGAGGTATTGTTAGTTTTGACTCTACTAAGCCTTTTCCTAGCTTGTTTGTGAGAACCAGTTTTAGCCTTCAGTCCTAGTTTTGTTTCACCTGCCTATTTGCCTACCTGTGTATGACCATTGCTTGCCAGTGACCATGATTCCTGCCTTCTGCGAAGGCGTAATAAACACCTGCCGTGCTCTGCGCGTAAATCTACACCTTTTTGCTCCCTGCGTATTCATTACAGTGGGAAGTGTTGATAGATAAGGGGCCTTATAAATAATATACAGTACTTACTGTATAACATGCATAAATAACAATTTGACTGATTATAAAGTAATTGGGTACGGTATTGCATTTTTATAGCTCATCAGTTATCACACCCCGGCCGTCTGGTTGGTTGACTGTACACCTCACCCACCCAGCTGTCTGGTTGGTCAACTAACTAGCTGGCTGGTGTGCATTCGTACTTATAGATAGATAGCTAGCTACAATCATTGGGGATTTTCGTGACGCTTAACTTAATTTGGCTACTTTAATCAAAACAAAGAGGCCGTCTAGACATGCAAATTACCTGAAAGTGTTTTCAGCTCATCTGAAAATGAGACCGAAAGCCAAAGTCATTGTAGAGAGGGATAACTTTCTCCATTACCATATGAATAGAACAGGCGTCCCCATTCAAGTCAATGATGGCATAATGGGGGGGACTGGCAGCCATTGAGATTGTACCCATAGGAGCACAGCAGGAAGCAAAAGCAAGAAGCAAAAGCAGGAAGTGTACCCATCAATATGTGCTGTGATTTGTTGATTCAACTCAACTGACATTACAAAAATTCCATTCCATTGCATGAGCCACATCAGTTAACATAATTTGAATGAACATTCATTACCATGGAAATTATTGCATCATAATACCAGGCAGCCATTGCGAGTGTACCCATGAGTTTACCAGTCAAATTGCCAATGTTAGATGTTCCAAGCCCATTCTATTCATTCTATTTCTATGCACATAAACCAAACTTTTCGGTGTTGATGCACCCACTAAAAGTTGCAGCCATTCCGTGACATCGGGAACAGGATCTAAAACATAATCTATTATGGCAGATGCCATAGCTAAAGCCAACATTTTGCATGGTCGGTCCATGATGTTATCAGTAAGAGTAGCTAAAACTAACATTTCTGCAAAAAAAAATGTTTTGAAACAAACACAGTTCGCAGCAAACGTTCGCATCAATCATAAGTGGGGTGCAGGCCATAATGCCCTAATGGGCGGGCCACCGCTGGTGGGGTAATGTTAATGGGTGTTTAAGGACAAGCTATTTTATCCCTGCTGAAAAAGCTTGTTTTACTCTATGCCCTGGCGGACTTGAAGGAGAAACAAGAGTAGCCTTTCCCTAAGGAAGACACACAATGTCCCATGTAAAGAATACAGACACTTCCCGTACCATCACATGATAGAATACCCTTTTCAGCACTGTTCAGAGGTTGGCCCACTTCAATACTGAAAGGCTGCATCAAGAGTGTATCACAGAGCAATATTTGAGCTAGTCTTTAGTAAAACAATTCTCTAAACTGAAGCTTTTTTTAATAATATCCAAAACCTGAGCTAAAGAGTTAGAAATTAAACAAATGATTAGCGGTTAATGTTATTTTTTCCAATAGGTCTATTACAGTTTTTGTCAATTGCGTATAAACATTTTTTGGAACAATGTGGTCGATTTTCAAAACAGAGTTCACAAGACACAGAACTCTGTGTCCTTTTGCAAAACAATAAATGAAGTTGCCTAAAAATCCCAGTAGATCAATACATTTTCTTTGCAGTCATGACGATCAAAATTGGAAGTTCAACTATCCAAAGATGCAGAATCATGGGCAAATATTCTCATTTTATGCATATTTCACCAAACAATTTAATGCACATCAAATCAAATATTATTCATGATTAAAAAAGAAAATAAGCACACTGAACAGGATTCATTAATCGGTATCACCACAATACAATTCCATGTATTCAATACATAGGCTGGTTTGCTTAGTTTTGTAGACTTTCCATTGGCACACAGAAACACAATCCACAATTGAAATAAGGAAAGGTGAATACAATGGAGGAACTCAACTGATATGTACAGTGGGGAAAAAAAGTATTTAGTCAGCCACCAATTGTGCAAGTTCTCCCACTTAAAAAGATGAGAGAGGCCTGTCATTTTCATCATAGGTACACGTCAACTATGACAGACAAATTGAGAAATAAAAATCCAGAAAATCACAATGTAGGATTTTTAATGAATTTATTTGCAAATTATGGTGGAAAATAAGTATTTGGTCATCTACAAACAAGCAAGATTTCTGGCTCTCACAGACCTGTAACTTCTTCTTTAAGAGGCTCCTCTGTCCTCCACTCGTTACCTGTATTAATGGCACCTGTTTGAACTTGTTATCAGTATAAAAGACACCTGTCCACAACCTCAAACAGTCACACTCCAAACTCCACTATGGCCAAGACCAAAGAGCTGTCAAAGGACACCAGAAACAAAATTGTAGACCTGCACCAGGCTGGGAAGACTGAATCTGCAATAGGTAAGCAGCTTGGTTTGAAGAAATCAACTGTGGGAGCAATTATTAGGAAATGGAAGACATACAAGACCACTGATAATCTCCCTCGATCTGGGGCTCCACGCAAGATCTCACCCCGTGGGGTCAAAATGATCACAAGAACGGTGAGCAAAAATCCCAGAACCACACGGGGGGACCTAGTGAATGACCTGCAGAGAGCTGGGACCAAAGTAACAAAGCCTACCATCAGTAACACACTACGCCGCCAGGGACTCAAATCCTGCAGTGCCAGACGTGTCCCCCTGCTTAAGCCAGTACATGTCCAGGCCCGTCTGAAGTTTGCTAGAGTGCATTTGGATGATCCAGAAGAGGATTGGGAGAATGTCATATGGTCAGATGAAACCAAAATAGAACTTTTTGGTAAAAACTCAACTCGTCGTGTTTGGAGGACAAAGAATGCTGAGTTGCATCCAAAGAACACCATACCTACAGTGAAGCATGGGGGTGGAAATATCATGCTTTGGGGCTGTTTTTCTGCAAAGGGACCAGGACGACTGATCCATGTAAAGGAAAGAATGAATGGGGCCATGTATCGTGAGATTTTGAGTGAAAACCTCCTTCCATCAGCAAGGGCATTGAAGATGAAACGTGGCTGGGTCTTTCAGCATGACAATGATCCCAAACACACAGCCCGGGCAACGAAGGAGTGGCTTCGTAAGAAGCATTTCAAGGTCCTGGAGTGGCCTAGCCAGTCTCCAGATCTCAACCCCATAGAAAATCTTTGGAGGGAGTTGTAAGTCCGTGTTGCCCAGCTACAGCCCCAAAACATCACTGCTCTAGAGGAGATCTGCATGGATGAATGGGCCAAAATACCAGCAACAGTGTGTGAAAACCTTGTGAAGACTTACAGAAAACGTTTGACCTGTGTCATTGCCAACAAAGGGTATATAACAAAGTATTGAGAAACTTTTGTTATTGACCAAATACTTATTTTCCACCATCATTTGCAAATAAATTCATTAAAAATCCTACAATGTGATTTTCTGGATTTTTTTTCTTCTCATTTTGTCTGTCATAGTTGACGTGTACCTATGATGAAAATTACAGGTGTTTGGAATCATTGTCATGCTGAAAGACCCAGCCACGTTTCATCTTCAATGCCCTTGCTGATGGAAGGAGGTTTTCACTCAAAATCTCATGATACATGGCCCCATTCATTCTTTCCTTTACATGGATCAGTCGTCCTGGTCCCTTTGCAGAAAAACAGCCCCAAAGCATGATATTTCCACCCCCATGCTTCACTGTAGGTATGGTGTTCTTTGGATGCAACTCAGCATTCTTTGTCCTCCAAACACGACGAGTTGAGTTTTTACCAAAAAGTTATATTTTGGTTTCATCTGACCATATGACATTCTCCCAATCCTCTTCTGGATCATCCAAATGCACTCTAGCAAACTTCAGACGGGCCTGGACATGCACTGGCTTAAGCAGGGGGACACGTCTGGCACTGCAGGATTTAAGTCCCTGGCGGCGTAGTGTGTTACTGATGGTAGGCTTTGTTACTTTGGTCCCAGCTCTCTGCAGGTCATTCACTAGGTCCCCCCGTGTGGTTCTGGGATTTTTGCTCACCGTTCTTGTGATCATTTTGACCCCACGGGGTGAGATCTTGCGTGGAGCCCCAGATCGAGGGAGATTATCAGTGGTCTTGTATGTCTTCCATTTCCTAATAATTGCTCCCACAGTTGATTTCTTCAAACCAAGCTGCTTACCTATTGCAGATTCAGTCTTCCCAGCCTGGTGCAGGTCTACAATTTTGTTTCTGGTGTCCTTTGACAGCTCTTTGGTCTTGGCCATAGTTGAGTTTGGAGTGTGACTGTTTGAGGTTGTGGACAGGTGTCTTTTATACTGATAACAAGTTCAAACAGGTGCCATTAATACAGGTAACGAGTGGAGGACAGAGGAGCCTCTTAAAGAAGAAGTTACAGGTCTGTGAGAGCCAGAAATCTTGCTTGTTTGTAGATGACCAAATACTTATTTTCCACCATAATTTGCAAATAAATTCATTAAAAATCCTACAGTGTGATTTTCTGGATTTTTTTTTCTCAATTTGTCTGTCATAGTTGACGTGTACCTATGATGAAAATTACAGGCTTCTCTCATCTTTTTAAGTGGGAGAACTTGCACAATTGGTGGCTGACTAAATACTTTTTTCCCCACTGTATGTAAATAAGCTATTGTTTTAGATATATTTTTAGTTTGCGCTTTGTCATTAAGGGGTATTGTGTGTAGATTGATGAGGAACAACATTTATTTAATCCATTTTAGAATAAGGCAAAATTTAGAAAAAGTCAAGGGGTCTGAAATAAATCATGTTAATTAATTGTGAAATTCTGAAAAATATTAATAACAATCCACCCATGAGGCCACGAGAGGGAGATTTGATAATTTGACTGCAGGAAAAGCTACGGGGTCTCTGCAACACACATGCACTTCCACATGCATGTGTGTGTGTGTGTGTGTGTGTGTGTGTGTGTGTGAATGTGCGTGTGTGTGTGAACGTGCGTGTGAGAGGGAGAGAGAGAGAGAAAGAGAGAGAGTGTCACACCCTGATCGGTTTCACCTGTCTTGTGCTTGTCTCCAACCCCCACCAGGTGTCTCCAATTTGTCCACATTATCCCTTGTGTATTTATACCAGTGTTATCTGTTTGTCTGTTGCCAGTTCGTCTTGTCTCGTCAAGCTTACCAGCGTTTTGCCGTTACCAGCGTTTTCTCTAGTCCCTGTTTTCCTGTTTTTCTCGGTTTTTACCATTCTGTCTGCCCTGAACCTTAGCCTGCCTGCCATTCTGTACCTTGTGACACAGTTATTGATTACCGACCTCTGCCTGCCCCGACCCTGTGCCTGCCTGCCGTTGCTGTGCCTTTCGGACTCTGCTCTGGATTACTGACCTCTGCCTGCCCTTGACCTGTCGTTTGCCTGCCCCCTGTTTTTCTAAATAAACTTTTGCTATTTCGAACTGTCTGCATCTGGGTCTTATCCTGAGCCTTGATAGTACAAACTGGCCATGATGGACCCAGCGGACTCGGACCAGCTCCGCAACGCCGTCTCCTCCCAAGGAGCCACCATTGGGAGGCACGAGGGGTTGCTTCGTGGTCTTATGGAGGGTTTCCAGACCTTGGCCGAATGCCATGACCGCACATTGAATACATTGCTGGAGAAATTCCATTGGTTATCTGTTAGGCAACCTACTACAACGGTAACCTCCCAGCCCCTCAGTAACCCAGCTGTCAACAGCGCGTCTCTCCCGGCCACCCCGGCTTCCCGAGAACCCTGCTTACCTCCACCGGAACGCTTCGCTGGAGAGTCGGGACCCTGTCATGCGTTTCTCGCTCAGTGTTCCCTCATCTTTGAGCTGCAGCCCTCCTCCTTCCCCTCGGACTGCTGGACGATAGCATACATCATTACGCTGATGTCCGGGAGGGCTCTCGCCTGGGCTACGGCAGTGTGGGAACAACAGTCTGCCGTGTGCTTCAGTCTGGAGGAGTTTGTGGATGAGGTGAAGAACGTTTTCGATTCTCCATTGTCTGGGAAAGAGGCTGCCTGGAAGTTGTTTTGGCAAGACTCCTGCAGTGTGGCAGACTATGCAGTGGATTTCCGCACATTGGCGGCTGAGAGTGCATGGAACCCGGAATCGCTGTTCGACACGTTCCTGCACGGATTATCGGAAGAAGTTAAGGATGAGCTAGCAGCCCGGGAACTACCTACGGATCTCGACTCACTTATCACCTTGACTATCCAGATCGATGGGCGGCTGTGGGAACGTAGGAAGGAGAGGAGGTCCGATTCCACGGGAACCTGAGGGGACTTAATAAGCAGGAATTGGATAGCCTTTCTGTGGTTCCCTGACACTTGTAGATTGATGGGAGTGGTATTGTGGGTGACCCTGCACTTGTTGGCTGCTTTTCCTTCACTCTACGGTCCGACTCATCCCAAACCATCTCAATTGGGTTGAGGTCGGGGGATTGTGGAGACCAGGTCATCTGATGCAGCACTCCATCACTCTCCTTCTTGGTAAAATAGCCCTTACGCAGCCTGGAGGTTTGTTGGGTCATTCTCCTATTGAAAAACAAATGAAAGTCCCACTAAGCCCAAAACAGATGGGATGGCATATCACTGCAGAATACTGTGGTAGATATGCTGGTTAAGTGTGCCTTGAAATCTAAATAAACCACAGACAGTGTCACCAGCAAAGCATCCCCACACCATAACACCTCCTCCTCCATGCTTTATGGTGGGAAATACACATGCGGAGATCATCCGTTCACCAACACCGGGTCTCACAAAGCCACGGCGGTTGTAACCAAAAATCTCAAATTTGGAGACCAGGCCAAAGCACACATTTCCACCAGTCTAATGTCCATTGCTTGTGTTTCTTGGCCCAAGGAAGTCTCTCTTCTTATTGGTGTCCTTTAGTAGTGGTTTCTTTGCAGTAATTCGACCATGAAGGCCTGATTCACATAGTCTTCTCTGAACAGTTGATGTTGAGATGTGTCTGTCACTTGAACTCTGTGAATCACTTATTTGGGCTGCAATTCTGAGGCTTGTAACTCTAATGAACTTATCCTCTGCAGCAGAGGTAACTCTGGGTCTTCCATTCCTGTGGCAGTCCTCAAGAAGCCAGTTTCATCATAGCGCTTGATGGTTTTTGCGACTGCACTTGAAGAAACTTTGAAAGTTCTTGAAATGTTCCGTATTGACTGACCTTCATGTCTTAAAGTAATGATGGACTGTAGTTTCTCTTTGCTTATTTGATCTGTTCTTGCCATAATATGGACTTGGTCTTTTACCAAATAGGGCTATCTTCTGTATACCCTCACTACCTTGTCACAACAAAACTGATTGGCTCAAACGCATTAAGAAGGATAGAAATTCCACAAATTAACTTTTAACAAGGCACACCTGTTAATTAAAATGCATTCCTGGTGACTATCTCATGAAGCTGGATGAGATAATGCCAAGAGTGTGCAAAGCTGTCATCAAGGCAAATGGTGGCTATTTGAAGAATCTCAAATATAAAATATATTTTGATTTGTTTAACACTTTTTTGGTTACTACATGATTCCATATGTGTTATGTCATAGTTTTGATGTCTTCACTATTATTCTACAATGTAAAAACTTGTAGAAATAAAGAAAAACACCAGAATGAGTAGGTGTGTTCAAACTTTTTATTGGTTGTGTATGTCTAATAGTCCTTTGTCTCCTGTTTCCAGGCCCACCCCTCTCCCCCGTCTCATCTACGGCCAACCGGCGTACACGGTGGGGCGCCTCCTGAACGTTCGACCTCGGGGCAGGGGATTCCAGTACCTGGTTGACTGGGAGGGTAATGGCCCGGAGGAGAGGTGCTGGGTCCCTGCTAGGGGCATCCTGGACCCAGGCCTCATCGCTGAGTTCCACCGCCGGCACCCCGGTCAACCAGGTATGCGCCCAGGTAGGACGCCAGTTGGTGTCCCTAGAGGGGGTGGGGGTACTGCAACACCCTGATCGGTTTCACCTGTCTTGTGCTTTTCTCCACCCCCCCACCAGGTGACTCCCATTTGTCCCCATTATCCCCTGTGAATTTATACCAGTGTTTTCTGTTTGTCTGTTGCCAGTTCGTCTTGTCTCGTCAAGCTTACCAGTGTTTTTCCCATACTCCTGTTTTCCAATGTTTTTTGGACTCTGCTCTGGTTACTGACCTCTGCTTGCCCTTGACCTGTCATTTCCTGCCCCCTGTTTTTCTAAATAAACTTTTGCTATTTCGAACTGTCTGCATCTGGGTCTTATCCTGAGCCTTGATAGAGAGAGTGTTTGTGCATGTGTGTTCATGTGTGTTTGAGTATGTGTATCTACACTGTAAAAAAATATTCTGGGGTGAATTGAAATTGTCAAAAAATGTCATTTCAAATATTAGTTAATTTAATTTTACACAAAAATGTAAAGGTAGACTCAATGATATGACGTAGATGCAGATAGTAAACAGCAGAGTGGGTACATTTCTGCCACAACTAAGAGCGCTGAAGCATGAGGCTCATCTTCTCCGCTGTTTTGGTGCCCTGGCTACTACACTGTACACAATGTGAGGCAAACCTGTGCACATGCACAGATGCTGTGTGTGACTGTGTGAGAGCAAAGTGTTGCATCTCGCTCTTCTCAACATCTCCAGTGCTGCTCGTGGCAATGTCATTTTGCTGAGTCTACTTTTAAGAACAAATCAAAGTTCATATGTTGCTAAAATGTTAAGTTTCTTTATGAGGGTAACCAAAGAGAGAGAACATTGAGTGATTTAATTTACTCCATTTTAATAATATTTCTCGAAACTTAATAATTTTAAGTTCTTGCAACAATGTGCCACGGGGCTCCGCTTTTAGAGGATTGTGGGTAATTCAAAATGTTTAGACTTTCTGATTATTTTACATAATGTTTTATGTATGTTTGAAGAAAGAAAATTATATTTATATTTTAGAATTAAGCAGCTTGTTGTGTCATGAGGTGTAACTGATCATGATGAATGGATAACAAAACTGTCAGGCAAATTGACGTTCAATGATGAGACCACCCATTCCCACCATCACCACTCTTCATGACAGAGGCAAATGCAACACTGCAGTTTTACCTCCAATTACTGCTGGTGGATTGAGCACTGTGCTCAACAATGCCTGACAAAGTGGGTTAAAATGGCAAATGATAGAATACATGAAACAATTTTAAACATTGTGTTTGTGAAACACTAACATTTTGGGTTCACTACTCAATAATATTTTGTGTAATTGTGTTGCCTTGAAGGGACAGTGCAGTCAAAAACGTGATTTTCCAGTAGTTTTTAATGATATTTCCACACTATAAGGTCGAAATAACCCTGAAATTGTGAAAATGATGATAATGCCCTAGAATTTCAGCATGTTCTGGTGGAATTGAGTTTTTTGGTCCACAGCATGACATCACAATCTGATCTGATTTCTGACCAATGACCAGTCATCTTTTATTTGTATCTGTATCCTCCTACTTTGAAGGGGTAAGCGAACTGGTAAATCTGATCATTAGGGTAATGCAGAAGGATGACTCAGTTGTGACGCTACTGTATGCATACCTAGAATGAGAACACTAAGTTACACATTCTAGCTGTACAGAAAATAAATGATGTATAGTTTTGTTTCTATAATTTGGGTGGGAATTTTTATGAACATGGAAATCATAGCATATTATGCAGTCAATGTTTTTGTTGAACTTAGATATGTACAAGATGTACAGAGAATAGAACATATCAGAGGTATACTTCAACTAAAATACAAAATGTGTATAATTTGTGTATGAGCTAGGAGAGACTGCAATTTACATTCATAGCCACATTAGCATTAGCACTAATCACAGCATTGTTAGCATGTTCTTAATCTCGCATCCACTGCCATGTTCCTAACCTTTTCACAAACATAAATGTAAGTTGAATTTAACATTACAATCACAAATATTTCAATTTTTGTCCCCTGCAGGTCTTCAGGACAACCCGTGGGTCTGCGACTGCAGGATCTCCAAGCTGATTGAGCTCTCCAAAATGTCTGACATGTCAGTGGTACTAATGGACCAGTTCCTGTCCTGCAGCGGGCCTGAGAATCTGGCTGGCGTTATGTTCCAAAGGGCGGAGCTGGACCAATGTCTCAAGCCATCCATCATGATGTCAGCCACCAAGATCACAGCCTCGTTGGGCAGCAACGTGCTCCTGCGCTGTGATGCCACGGGTTACCCCACGCCTACCCTCATCTGGACTACTTCAGATGGCTCACCTGTCAACAACACAGGTATCAACAGTGAAACAATTTATTATAAGAAAATGCATACAGTGTGTTATTCAACATGTTTATCAAAAATAGTTTTAGAGAAATTTTTTTTTTGTTAAGATTTACTTATGTTCTACAGTTGATCTTTGTGATTCATTAAAATAAAGTCTACATCTTGGCAATGATTAAGTCTTTGCATTTTCATGATCTACCTATAGTTGTCCAGGAGTCTCCGGGAGAGGGTGTCCAATGGTCCATCATCAGCCTGAATGGGATCTCGTACAAAGACAACGGGGAGTACAGCTGCAAGGCTAAGAACTTTGCTGGCAATGCAGAGGCTGCCATCACCCTGTCTGTGGCAGGTTATGACGCTGCAACCATGCCCCCAGAGAGGCCCAACGTAGAAGCTGGAGGGAATAACCCATCCACAACGTCCTCTGCACCGGCAACTGGCTTCCCCAACTCCCCTAGTGCCCCGTCTACCACCACCGCCCCACCCACGACCACGCATCCAGCCGTCTTGCCACCCGTCCTCACCAAGAAGAAACCCACGCCCAGCAGCGTGCAGCAGATAGCCCCACCCAAACCATCCAAGATCCAGAACGACAGCGACAGGAAGCTAGCGGCGGATCAGAGCAAAAATAAAGATGCTTCCAAGTCTGTCCAAAATCTCGAGATCGTGGAAGAAACACCGAATAGCGCGGTTCTACTCTGGACGACCGACGGTTTGCAGAGCAATGCACCTCTCACCATTGTTTACTCCACTTATGATGAGGACGACGACTCCAAAAGGACAGTGGATACCGATGCCGGGAGTGGCAAAGTCCTACTCGAAGGCTTGACTTCTGGAATGAGGTACCAGGTTTGTCTGGTTGCCAAGGGAAGTGCCGCGGGGAAAGACCCCTGTATCAACTTCTTCACCCTGGACCTTGTTGAGGACGATGCTGCGAACAAGCTGCTGATGATCATCAGCGGCTTTGCCTGCGCCGTGGCTTTACCTGTCATCGGTTTGCTGGTCTACAAGATCCTCTTACTCCACTGCAAGAGCAGAGTGCCAGGTTCGGACGACGAGCTATCTAAAGACACGTATGTCAAGTTTGAGACGATATCGATGAAGCAGAGGACCTTGAACGCTAATCCCACTGAATTGTGGACCTACAGGCAGACCAAAGAGTCCCAAGAGAAGATGCTCCTCTGCTCCAGGTCCAGCATTGACTCACAAATGACATACAAGAGTGACAGTTCCAGATCAGAATTTTTGTGCTAGCATTAGATTAAGACTCTACATGACTCGAAAGTTATGACAAACTCTGGAGATCTTTTTGAGGAAAACTACAAGGTTTTGCGTGTTCAAAGCTTTATGTCAATGATTGCCAGATGAATCACTGATTGTTACAGCCTTAATTTCTTTGTAAGAAAAACAAAAAACTTTGAGATACAGTGAGCTCAAAAAGTTTTGGGACAGTGACAACTGTTTTGTTGTTTTGGCTCTGTACTACAGCACTTTGGATTTGAAATGATACATTCACTATGAGGTTAAAGTGCAGACTGTCGTGAAAGGTTTAGAAATTACAGCACTTTTTGTACATAGTCCCCCCATTTTAGGAGACCAAAAGTATTGGGACAAATTCACATTTATGTGTATTAAAGTAGTCAAAAGTGTATTATATGGTCCCACATTCCTAGCACACAATGATTACATCAAGCTTGTGACTCTACAAAATTGTTGGATGCATTTGCTGGTTGTTTTGCAGATTATTTTGTGCCCAATAGATATGAATGGTAAATAATGTATTGTGTCATTTTGGAATCACTTTTATTGTAAATAAGAATAGAATATGTTTCTAAATACTTCTACGTTAATGTGGATGCTACCATGATTACGGATAGTCCTGAAACAATTGTGAATAATGATGAGTGAGAAAGTTACAGACACACAAGTATCATAGCCACAAGATATGCTAACCTCTGACCATTACAATAACAGGAGAGGTTAGCATATTTATGCCTCTGTAACTTTCTCACTCATCATTATTCACTATTCATTAAGGATGATCCGTAATCATGGTAGCATACACATTAATGTAGAAGTGTTTAGAAACATATTCTATTCTTAGTTACAATAAAAGTGACTCCAAAATGACACAATACCTTATTTACCATTAATTTCTGTTGGGAACAAAATAATCTGAAAACACAACCAAATATAAAACAGCAAATGCATCCAACAAATGTGTAGACTCAAAGGCTTGATGTAGTCATTGCGTGCTATGAATATGGGACCAAATACTTAACTTTTTACTATTTTAATAGTGCCACCGATAATGGCGCCTGAGGGGATGGCTGCTGTTTTACTGGCTCCAAACCAACTGTGCTATTTTGTGTTTTTTTCACATTGTTTGTAACTTATTTTGTATATAATGTTGCTGCTACCATCTCTTATGACCAAAAATAGCTTCTGGATATCAGAACAGCAATTACTCACCTCGAACTGGACAAATATTTTTTATTTAATGAGTACGACGCAAACGATATGCTGCTTCTCGGAGACCAGGCCCAAATCCCTGTCATTCGCGTGAAGAAAAGACGGAAATAAAGGGGGCGGATTTTCGGGATGCCTTGTGAGAATTAGTCGGCGAGTGGGTAACCCGCCTCTACCATCCGTTCTATTGGCCAACGTGCAATCACTGGAGAATAAACTGGATGAGACTATCCTAACAACGAGACATTAAAAACTGTAAGATCTTATGTTTCACTCAGTTGTGGCTGAACGACAACATAGATAATATACAGTTGCCTGGGTTTTCCGTGCACCGGCAGGACAGAACAGCTACGTCTGGTAAGACGAGGGGAGGGGGTGTGTATCTATTTGTCCTGAGGTAGAGTCTCGAGGTATTGCTCGCCTGAGGTAGAGTACCTCATGATACGCTGTAGACCACACTATCTACCAAGATAATTTTCATCTATATTTTTCATAGCCGTCTATTTACCACCACAATCCGATGCTGGCACAAAGACCGCACTCAACGCGCTGTATAAGGCCATAAGCAAACAAGAAAATGCTCCTCCAGAAGTGGCGCTCCTAGTGGCCGGGGACTTTAATGCAGGCAAACTGAAATCTGTTTTACCTCATTTCTACCAGCATGTCACATGTGGAACCAGAGGGGGGAAAAAAATCTGTAGAGCACCTTTACTCAACACACAGAGAGGCATACAAAGCTCTCCCTCACCCTCCATTTGGCAAATCTGACCATGATTCTATCCTCCTGATTCCTGCTTACAAGCAACAACTAAAGCAGGAAGTACCAGTGACTCGCTCAATACGGATGTGGTCAGATGACGTGGATGCTACGCTACAGGACTGTTTTGCTAGCACAGACTGGAATGTGTTCCGGGATTCATCCAATGGCATTGAGGAGTATACCACCTCAGTCACCGGTTTCATCATTAAGTGCATCGACAACGACGTCCCCACAGTGACCATACGTACATATCCCAACCAGAAGCCATGGATTACAGGCAACATCCGTACCGAGCTAAAGGCTAGAGCTGCCGCTTTCAAGGGTTTGGGTTAGGGTTGTGGCAGGGCTTGCAAACTATTACGGACTACAAAGGGAAACCCAGCCGCGAGCTGCCCAGTGACACGAGCCTACCAGACGAGCTAAATGCCTTTTATGCTCGCTTCGAGGCAAGCAACACTGAAGCATGCATGAGAGCACTAGCTGTTCCGGTCGACAGTGTGGTCACGCTCTCCGTAGCCGATGTGAGCAAGACTTTTAAACAGGTCAACATTCACAAGGCCACATCACCAACAAACTATCATGAAAAGATTTGGCATGGGTCCCCATATCCTCAAAAAGTTATACAGCTGCACCATAGAGAACATCCTGACCGGTTGAATCACCGCCTAGTATGGCAACTGCTCGGCATCCGATCGTAAGGTGCTACAGAGGGTAGTGCATATGGCCCAGTACATCACTGGGGCCAAGTTTCCTGCCATCCAGGACCTATGTATCTGGTCAGAGGAAGGCCCAAAAATTGTCAAAGACTCCAGTCACCCAAGTCATAGACTATTCTCTCTGCTACTGCAAGGCAAGCGTTACCGGAGCCCCAAGTCTACGTCCAAAAGGCTCCTTAACAGTTTCTACCCCCAAGCCATAAGACAGCAGAACAATTAATCAAATGGACACCCGGACTATTTACATTGACCCGCCCAATGCTTTACACTGCTGTTACCCGCTGTTTATTATAATAATAATATGCCATTTAGCAGACGCTTTTATCCAAAGCGACTTACAGTCATAGTACCAGGAGAGGTCCTGTTCAGTAGTACCAGGAGAGGTTATCTATGCATAGTCACTTTATGTCACGCCCTGGCTCTGGGGACACTTGTATGTTGAGCCAGGGTGTGAGTTTCCTTTGGGTATTCTAGTTTTTGTATATCTATGTTGGCCAGGGTGGCTCCCAATCAGAGACGGCTGTAGCTCGTTGTCTCTGATTGGGAGTCATACTTAGGTAGCCGTTAGGCATTCATTGGGTGTGGTTTCTTGTTCCGTGTTGGTTCGTGTATGTAACCAGGGACGTCACGTTTTCGTTTTGTTGTTTTGTTCGTGTGTTCATTCAAATTAAATTAAATGTTCGCATTCCACGCTGCGCCTTGGTCCTCCTCTCTCACCGACGATCGTGACAGAAGAAACCACCAAGACTGGACCAAGCAGCGTGTCCAGGAGCCATCGCCAGGGAGATCTCTAGCAGATCTCCTTCGCCTCCTCGACTGGGTCAAGCCGGGTGAGGAAGAGAAGGGCTTGACATGGAAGCAGAAGGGCGAAAGGCTGGCGAGGGACATGGAGACCTGGTCCACAGGTAGGAGAGACGCCCAGAAATTTTTTAGGGGGGGGCTAACGCCGTGGACGACGGGCCAGCAGGAGACCGCGGCAGAGCGGCCCAGCGGGTTGGCAGAGGAGGCCGCCAGGTTACGGGGGCCACTGGTCGAAGAGGGGAGGGAAGGTGTAGAGGCACGGCGAGAGGTACTGGGGTGTGTTACCAGTCCGGTCCGGCCCATTCCAGATCCCTGTGTAGGACCAGTGGTGTGTGTCCCCAGTACGGTCCGGCCTGTTCCTGCTCCCCGTACCAGGCCAATGGTGTGCGTCGTCAGCCCGGCTCGGCCCGTTCCTGCTCCCCGCACCAAGTCAGTGGTGCACTTCGTCAGCCCGGCTCGGCCCGTTCCTGCTCCCCGCACCAAGTCAGTGGTGCGCTTCGTCAGCCCGGCTCGGCCTGTTCCTGCTCCCCGCACCAAGTCAGTGATGCGCTTCGTCAGCCCGGCTCGGCCCGTTCCTGCTCCCCGCACCAAGTCAGTGGTGCGCTTCGTCAGCCCGGCTCGGCTCGTTCCTGCTCCCTGCACCAAGTCAGTGGTGCGCTTCGTCAGCCCGGTCCGGGCCGCTCCTGCTCCCCGCACCAAGTCAGTGGTGCGCTTCGTCAGCCCGGCTCGGCCCGTTCCTGCTCCCCGCACCAAGTCAGTGGTGCGCTTCGTCAGCCCGGTCCGGCCCGCTCCTGCTCCCCGCACCAAGTCAGGGGTGCGTTTCGTCAGCCCGGCTCGGCCCGTTCCTGCTCCCCACACCAAGCCAGTGGTGTCCGGCACAGCCCGTGCCTGTTCCACTGGTGCCTGGTTCAGCACCGGTCAGCTGCTTCACGCCGGACCAGGGGTACTTTAGGGGTTTGGAGAGGGAGTGGGGATCAGGCCCGGAGCCGGATCCGCCGCTAAGGTGGAGTGCCCACCCGGTCCCTCCCCTGTGGTGTTTGGTTGGCGCCGCCGGAGTCCGCGCCTTTAGGGGGGGGTACTGTCACGCCCTGGCTCTGGGGACACTTGTATGTTGAGCCAGGGTGTGAGTTTCCTTTGGGTATTCTAGTTTTTGTATATCTATGTTGGCCAGGGTGGCTCCCAATCAGAGACGGCTGTAGCTCGTTGTCTCTGATTGGGAGTCATACTTAGGTAGCCGTTAGGCATTCATTGGGTGTGGTTTCTTGTTCCGTTTTGGTTCGTGTATGTAACCAGGGACGTCACGTTTTCGTTTTGTTGTTTTGTTCGTGTGTTCATTCAAATTAAATTAAATGTTCGCATTCCACGCTGCGCCTTGGTCCTCCTCTCTCACCGACGATCGTGACACTTTACCCATACCTACATGTACAAATTACCTCGACTAACTGTACCCCCGCACATTGACTCAGTACCGGTACCCCCTGTATATGTATGAAAATGTATGCACTCACTAACTGTAAGTCGCTCTGGATAAGAAAGTTTGCTAAATGACTAAAATGTAAAATGTAATGTAAATGTATATAGCCTATTTATTGTTATTTTATTGTGTTACTTTTTATTACTTTTTTTTCTTCAGTTTATTTAGTAAATATTTTCTGAACTCTATTTCTTGAACTGCATTATCGGTTAAGGGTGCGTGTGACAAATCAAATTTGATTTGATTTGATATAAGTTAATTTGTCCCAATACTTTTGGTCCCCTAAAATGGGGGGACTACAGTGAGGGAAAAAAGTATTTGATCCCCTGCTGACTTTGTACGTTTGCCCAATGACAAAGAAATGATCAGTCTATAATTTTAATGGTACGTTTATTTGAACAGTGAGAGACAGAATAACAACAAAAAAATCCAGAAAAACGCATGTAAAAATAATTATAAATTGATTTGCATTTTAATGAGGGAAATAAGTATTTGACCCCCTCTCAATCAGAGAGATTACTGGCTCCCAGGTGTCTTTTATACAGGTAACGAGCTGAGATTAGGAGCACACTCTTAAAGGGAGTGCTCCTAATCTCAGCTTGTTACCTGTATAAAAGACACCTGTCCACAGAAGCAATCAATCAATCAGATTCCAAACTCTCCACCATGGCCAAGACCAAAGAGCTCTCCGAGGATGTCAGGGACAAGATTGTAGACCTACACAAGGCTGGAATGGGCTACAAGACCATCGCCAAGCAGCTTGGTGAGAAGGTGACAACAGTTGGTGCGATTATTCGCAAATGGAAGAAACACAAAATAACTGTCAATCTCCCTCGGCCTGGGGCTCCATGCAAGATCTCACCTCGTGGAGTTGCAATGATCATGAGAACGGTGAGGAATCAGCCCAGAACTACACGGGAGGATCTTGTCAATGATCTCAAGGCAGCTGGGACCATAGTCACTGAGAAAACAATTGGTAACACACTACGCCGTGAAGGACTGAAATCCTGCAGCGCCCGCAAGGTCCCCCTGCTCAAGAAAGTACATTAACATGCCCGTATGAAGTTTGCCAATGAACATCTGAATTATTCAGAGGAGAACTGGGTGAAAGTGTTGTGGTCAGATGAGACCAAAATCGAGCTCTTTGGCATCAACTCAACTCGCCGTGTTTGGAGGATGTGGAATGCTGCCTATGACCCCAAGAACACCATCCCCACTGTCAAACATGGAGGTGGAAACATTATGCTTTGGAGGTGTTTTTCTGCTAAGGGGACAGGACAACTTCAACACATCAAAGGGACGATGGACGGGGCCATGTACCATCAAATCTTGGGTGAGAACCTCCTTCCCTCAGCCAGGGCATTGAAAATGGGTTGTGGATGGATATTCCATCATGACAATGACCCAAAACACATGGCCAAGGCAACATAGGAGTGCCTCAAGAAAAGGCACATGAAGGTCCTGGAGTGGCCTAGCCAGTCTCCAGACCTTAATCCCATAGAAAATCTGTGGTGGGAGCTGAAGGTACGAGTTGCCAAATGTCAGCCTCGAAACCTTAATGACTTGGAGAAGATCTGCAAAGAGGAGTGGGACAAAATCCCTCCTGAGATGTGTGCAAACCTGGTGGCCAACTACAAGAAACGTCTGACCTCTGTGATTGCCAACAAGGGTTTTGGCGCCAAGTACTAAGTCATGTTTTGCAGAGGGGTCAAATACTTATTTCCCTCATTAAAATGCAAATCAATTCATAACATTTTTGACATGCGTTTTTTTCTGGATTTTTTTGTTGTTATTCTGTCTCTCACTGTTCAAATAAACCTACCATTAAAATTATAGACTGATAATTTCTTTGTCAATGGGCAAACGTACAAAATCAGCAGGGGATCAAATACTTTTCTCCCTCACTGTATGTACAAAATGTGCTGTTATTCCTAAACGGTTGACCCGTTATGGATGACAATACCCTCAAATTAAAGCTGACAGTCTGCACTTTAACCTCATAGTCATTGTATCATTTCAAATCCAAAGTGATGGAGTACAGAGCCAAAACAACAAAATGTGTCACTGTCACAATTATTTTGGAGCTCACTGTAGGTTTGTCACAATACCAGTACCGCGATATTCAGAAGTATCGTGGCAAGTTAACAAACCATGTTTCAATTTCTTGAGGAAAACAGCCCTAATATTGGAAACAAACAGCATTATATTGTCATAGTATCATCGTAGTCCACTGGGCACAGATGTCAATTCAACGTCTATTCTAGGTTGGTTAAAATTACGTGAAAACAATGTTGATTCAACCAGTGTGTGCCCAGTGGGATCATGATACTGGTATCGTAACAACTCGATTTTGAGATTGCTGTCTTTGCAGCTCAGCACTTCAATTAAACTCAGTTGAATGCAATTTTCCATAATACTGTAATCAAATAATATGTCTCAGTGTTCATTATGGCCTACTTCTTTGTCACTATACACCACACTGTACCAGGTTTAAACAGATAAGACATTCATTGATCTCAATATGGTATCAATAGACATACCGGCAATCCTATTCCATGTAAGTCCAACAACACATTGATTTATACTGCTAGCAATGATGACAAGAATGATTCACTCAAAGTCAAACCTTCAAGCTAATCGTTGCCTTACTTTACTAAAAAGTTTTCTCGAACCCTAGTATATTCAAATATTTGACCTGCCCAACAAACAATGCCACAGCTACTGTGTAACATATTGCATATATTTGTACATAAAATTGTATTGTTTTCTTATTTTTAATAAAACAAATCTTTATGTATTCAATGTCTTCATATTTCATATAAGCATGTGGGTATATATGGCAGTGTCGGTCAGTGTGATGCACCACTTACAGTGCTGTCATAGGCTCTCTGTACAACAACTCCACTATTGTCTATTAGGTGTGATATTTCCCAATGTGATAATCTTTTTTTTTTTTGTCCATGATTAATGGGATTCTGTGCCCTTTCCTCACTTGAGCAACAGGTGCATAGATTTCTCAATGTTACAACCCTTCCTCTGTCCTCTCTGTCGATCCCACAATGAGCTCCACTTCCACTGTCTCACAGATGTTAGATATTGAGTATGTGGATGTCTGTACATACACCAACCATGTGTGTGACTTTGTATATGAGCATGTAAATGTCAAAATATATCCGCTATCACCCATGTGTGTTCCTTTCCTATCCTACTGGCTGGCGAGCACAGTGAGAAAGCGGGACCATAATCAATGAGTCACGGCCTTCTGGGTGCCTGAACAGGCGTGGCCGTAAATCCCGATAACATGGGTGGAGCCGGAAAGCCATTCCCATGGATACCCTGGCCTATGCCACCAGCTGCATGCGTCTGGGTGCTGCCCATCATGCCAGCTGTTCTGTCAACATGACAACGGCCAAGGTGTTTGACAAACAGATGGGATGGTGTGGTGATAGGATTGGTTAGTGGGCCAGCAACCTGCTAGTCCTGAGCACACCCCTTTGCCTCTTTGGTAACACTTTATTGTGTTCTTACTATTGTGTAGTTATTCTTCGGTGTAACATACAATCATTATAGTAGCTAACACAGTAATAAGACCACTATTTCTTATGTTACCATGTCCCTCATACATACAACAAAAGTGTTAAGAGTGGCACAGTATTCCAAGGTGCATTCCATGACATTACCAAATACATCATAGTGTTCAGATGACAATGAGAGTCCACTATGTACAGAATTTGATCTAGAGTGATATACGTCTTTCAAATGTTGTCAACAGGGGTGAAATCACGGGACACAAGCCATTGAGAAGGCACGTTTCCAACTCAACTATAGCTGGAGACACTGAGCTCTTTCCAGCCTCGTTAGCCCTCCTACAGCTACGTCCACGGCCACTTGTGACACTGCTAACAATATGCTAGTCATCCTGAGTATGAATAGGGTCTGACGATTGCTCTCCTGAGTAAACAGAAAACAAGCAGGCCACTGACAAGTCTCTTCCACTCCTCCGAGTTCCCCTGCTTACTCATCCAACCTGATTCACTCAGGGAGACGGAGACGGTCATACAGGAGAGACAGATACACACAAGCAGGGTACACGTTCTAATCTGAATACACACAATAGCTGTACAATCTGTACAACAGTGTACAATTGAGCACAGAGAGTCTTCCTGACATGACTGTCCCTGGTGAAGAAATGGGGGAAGGGGATAACAGTTGTGTGTGTGTGGTGCATGTCAATAAGTGTGTTTGACAGTTCATGTCTGTTACCCTTTGTGTGTGTAGATGTGTGTGGAAGGTTAAGGGTGTCAGAGGTCACCTTAATTCTCTTCTGAAAAGAATCCACAAAAGAGGCTGATATCTACGCTAATGACACACACGCACACGCACACACACACACACACACACGCGCGCACACGCACACACACGCGCACACAAACGCGCGCACACACACACACACACACACACACACACACACACACAAAGAGGAAGGGGGTGGGGTGAGGACTAGGAGCTGCTGTTGTTTTCTAGGACTTTGCTGCAGCCCCTGTCTCATTACTTGAATATTCGGCATTCTGCTTCAGACACCGACTCCTGTTCGAGGAAAATCCGGGCCCGGGATGTGTAAAATTTACCACGGGGGTGTCCGGAATTTCATACTTTGCTTCCAAAACAGCTAAGCAACCTGGGAGCCAGAGTGAGGAGCCCAAAAGATCCCACACAGCCTGGTTTGGGGCAGAGGATCCACTGGCTAACTCACTGACCCTCCTTTTTGTGTCCAGTCTCCCACCTCGTTTTCCACCTCTTTTGGGGATGTGAAACTGGCTTCTCCTTTCTCTCTTCACGCCGGGGCCTTGGAGAAGGATGCCCAACGGCCATCAGCGACCGTCGCAGAGTTTTGGTGGAATTCTCGCGCGCCCGGTCTGACCAAGACAAGGAATGCCTGGCTGGTGTGAGTAAAGTGCGGCTCCCCGGATTGAGACGGAGCGCAGGATTATGTTGGTTGTGACGGTCGCGACAGTGCTGGTCTATTTCGCAGTGCAAAACGACGGAGCCTCGGCGCCCCCTGGGAAGGCATGTTGGCTCGGAAACCCGTCAGGTGTGGGTAATGGGAGCTGTGTGGGTGAGTTGGGTTCACATCTGTACTTTAGTGTGCACTGGTTAATACAGTAACATTTTTGTTCACTCTAGAACAGGGACAAACTGGTTATATGGACTAAGGAGCATAGTGTTATGTTTATTTACTTTATATTTTTATATTTTGTGAAAAATCTAAGATTAGCAAATTGGACCTGAATAAATGTAACTTGATCCTAAAGTCTTACACTTTGACACATGTAAACGATAACCATTACCAGTGCATAAAAGATATTGAGCTCCATTATCAAGCATTGACTTTCTGTCTAATATTCACACATTACAAGATACATTGTATTGGTAGTACTCTCCTTTAAATTAGCCTTACATTATTATCAGTCAGTCTCCACACCACTATTCCGTTTTTGGCTGTGGCAAGTTGGTAAATAGTGACCCTTACACAAGGGTTACCTTCATCCCTGAGGGAAAACAGTGAGTGGGAGGGTAACAGACGGACTCCTCATGCGTCACAGCGAGCTGGCTGGGCAGAGTGTGTGATCAGGGCAGGGCAGGTCTTAGCTGGCCGAAAACAGTACTGGTCTCTGGTCAGTTGGCCGAGCGCCTGCCTTTAGTGGTGTCAGTGGAGGCTTAAGTCAGGGTTATCCCCTCACACCCGGAGAGGTTATCCCCTATGACCGGGTCATGCCATTCGCATCGTCATCATGACAAGTGTAGTGGACATGAAGGTCTTAGTTCTAGACCGACTACATTACAACATTGCAGTCGCCTGCAAGATCTTTTATAGGTGTTCAAGATATATGCTTATCACATCATAAAACATATCAATCTGATGCCCGACTGTGCAGTCGATGATGTGGCACACAACCATTGGTCAGTCTGAAACTCCATCTTTAGCTCTCATGGCACAAACTGGCTTACAGGTTACGCAGTGGAGACTTGTGGAATACATTCTCCATGGTCGAGAGGTTATCCCCTAGACTGGATCACTTCCATGGCAGGTGTACTAGATTATAGGGGGAAATTCCAGTTTGGTGTCAACATATGTCACTTAACCAAATATCTCCCATTTACATCAATGCATGATTTACACAAAATTACCATCATTGTTTAAGGGGATTTATTTTGCTCAGACACGAAGATGGCCACCCAAGGATGGCCCTGCATGGTCTACATTGTGTATCCTAGCAACTTAGCAATGACCTGTTTTTAAAGTTCACCAACGGGCATCATTGACCTCATGATCCACCACACAGACGATTCATTGTTTGTCTGCCCCTGGCCAATGGAGATTCATTGTTGTCTTCATTCCTCAACACCAGTGACTGGTGTCCATGGATGCACATGATAATGATGCTTCACCCATGTGTTGACATGGGCATGTTAGACTAGATTAGCATGTTGTTTTGGGTCAAGGTCAAGGGAAGAGCTATCGAACACAACACAGCTAGCATGAATGTTTTTAACCTTTTCACCGTGTCGCAAGACAATGTTTGTCTCAGCTGATCTGTTTCCACTTAACAATAAGATATTGGATTCAATCAGTTAACAGCTTCTCTTCCAAACAGCATGAAATAATTATATTTGAGTGAAATATAACATTATTTGGTATGTTACACGCTAATATTATTTTCTACTTCCAATGACTGGAATGTCCAAGACAGTCTTCACTGACATAGGAGGATGTTCACCATGTGAAAGGAGAGTGTGAAAGCACATGTTGCTAAGAGACAACTGTTTTATTGGGAAGCAGCCAGAGCTGCCTTGAACTCCGCCCCATTAAAAGCCATCAATATGATTTTAGACAGCAACATTGATTCAACACATTCAACAAAGGTATCAGCACAGAACAGCACACATTGAAAAGGGACTGCCAGTAAAGTTGCAAATTCTATAGCAATCGTGACTTGTGCAGCCCTGGACATCTTTCCGTCAGGAAACTATGTGACAGTAAGGAGCAAATGGACAGCTATGGATTACAAACTGCCACTATGCACTGTGTACTCACCTTGAATTTCTCTAGAAAATGTAAGGGTATAACCTGAGGTGTAGTGAAATTGTTTTAGATGTCATCATTTCTCAATCAATGTTTGTACTGACAGATGTAGCCTATTGAATATTATTATAGAATATGCATAAAATGCATCCTCCAATTGCAATGTCTGCCTATGCCAAACATATTGTCTCCAGAAACGTTTTTTATACCCTCAAACACCAAGTTAGACACACCTAATTTCAAAATAGGCCAGAATAGATCATTCTTCACGTTTTACCGGTGAAATGTCCAAACTGCGTCTGCATAACACTCATTTGATCTCAAGCAGTTTAATGGGAATATGCATTTAGATCTTCTTCAACTACTGTATCAATGCATATATTCTGCCTAGTAACACGGGCTGTTGAGTTTTGGCCGTATGAGACAAGAAATGCGACTATTCAGCTTCGGCTCCTAAAATCTCACTAGAAATGAGGATGTATTTGAGGTGTAACAGTAATATTATAGGCTTACTATGCTATGGTATTATATTATAGTCATTCATCATTATGTAATCTTGCAGGACATTGATTCAGCTTCAGAAAATTTTTCCAGAAATATTTTTAGCAGCTCCGTGTATTCTCAAATTGAAAGCACTCTGGCTGCACTACATTCCTGAGTTTAGCTCAGTTGGTCCCCTCTACTACATGATTTCAAGTCTTAGGTTACTTCCGGTCCATGATGGGGTCCGGTACGTGTCACTTCTGGAATCCCTAACATCACAGTCCTCCAGGTTTATATTTGTGTTGTCTGATGGGATAATGACCATTATCATACACTATCTACCATCTATGATTGAAAATCTATGTTCCTTTTGGAAAGCTCCAGAGCCCTATCTGATCTTCGGCCATGGTAAGGCTATATACCGGATGGACCTTGATGGAGGGAACCGAAAAAGGGTTGTGACCGGTGTTGGAAAGTCTATTCTACTGGACTTCCACTACACAGAGGGGAGAGTTTACTGGGTCGATAAAAAGACAGGGGTCATCTACAAAGCAGCAATGGATGGAACACAGAGACAGGTGCATCCACATACTACTAGTTCACCTTAAAAAATGAAACAGATTGTCCATATAAGGACAGCCTCAGAGTCACAAGAGTCACAGAGTCACCAACCTCTTCAAAGAGTATATTGATTAACGACACAACACCCCGCCTCCCCCTCCTTCCCCGCTGCAAAAAAAAAAAAAAAGTTTAACACTTGGACTTTTCTTACTATCACTGCATTTGCTGATAGCTACTTATTGAGGAAGATTTATGTGCTTACTATGACGGTGATTTGCAGTTGTCTCTCTTAGCTACCTTAAGATGAATGCACTGTAAGTCGCTCTGGATAAGAGCGTCAGCTAAATGACTAAAATGTTAAATGTAATGTCAAATGCTGTCCTAATTTGGACACTGTGACTCTGAAGCTTTCCTAATATGGCCACCGTATCCCATGGACACAGTATTACCTCCTATTTGTCAGTGGTCAATATGCTAATCTCAATTGTATGCGAGGTTGAGTCACTGACATGAATGGTTATAGATCCACAACTGTACTGCATCCTTTTCAGAAGCTGTACTCGTCTGAGAAAGGGATCTCAGGGCTTGCGGTCGACTGGGTTCACAATTTTGTCATCTGGACCAGCGGAGAAATGGGAACTATCAAAAGAGTGGATACAGATGGGAAAAACGAGAGGACTCTTCTAAGACATTTATCTCAGCCAATCTCCATAGCAGTCGCCCCAAATGACAGGTTACACCATATATTATCTCAACATGTATCTCTGTTTGTTTTCAAGTAACTATGAGTAAGATTAGCGCACTGATGACAAACATTCCAATGCAGTTCCTTAGAGTTACCCACCATCTTGTTTGTGGGTTACTATAATGCTGGGCCTTTAAAGGGTCCTTGCCTCTTTTAACACTGCTGGCACATAGGTGTAATCTGGCAGATTGCCTCTCACTTACCTCCACTCTCTGGTCAGAGAAAAAGGGAGCCATTTTGACCCTCAGAGACGATTGCTTCATGCCAGACAAGTATAAGTGAAGTACACCGAAACACAGATACATATACATGAACATGAAATGTTCTCCTGTTCACTAATGTGTTCCACACTGAATGTTCCTAATATTAAGTTGCTCCCCCTTTTGCCCTCAGAACAGCCTCAATTCGTTGGGGCATACCATACCCCGTTCAAAGGCACATAAATATTTTCACCCTCTGAATGGCACACATACACAATCCATGTCTCAAATGTCTCAAAGCTTTGAAATCCTTCTTAAACCTGTCTCCTGCCCTTCATCTACACTGACTGAAGTGGATTTAACAAGTGACATCAATAAGGGATCATAGCTTCCACCTGGATTCACCTGGTCAGTCTATGTCATGGAAAGAGCAGGCGTTCCTAATGTTTTGTACACTCAGTGTTGTGTACATTCAATCTAACCTTGTATTTATATGGATGGATACATTTGGTGTAATCACCAATACCCAGACATTTCATGTGTACTTGGTTAGGCATGTCTGGGCATGTCCTCTTACCTGATTTAAACTCTTCAATGTGGGCCACTTCCTTATCCCTAAAACCACTATGCCTTTCCTCAGATTTATATTCTGGCTGTCCGACGGGATCACACCCAGTATTCAGAGGTCGGATGTAGCAGGAGAGATGATCACTACAGTGCTGAAGATTCCGGAGAGACTGGGAGTGCTGACGGTCGACCGGACGGACAAGAGACTGTTCTGGGTCCAGTTCAGTCTGGAGGGAGAAAGTGCCATTGGGTCGTGTGACTACAACGGGAATGTTATCAATGTCATTGACCAGCCACTACGGTAAGCAGAATATGTCATTATAGTTATTATGCCACTAATTTGTCAGCACAGGTGACATATACATTTGAAGTCGCACGTTTACATACACTTAAGTTGGAGTCATTAAAACTTGTTTTTCAACAACTCCACAAATGTGTTGTTAACAAACTATAGTTTTGGCAAGTCGGTTAGGACATCTACTTTGCGCATGACACAAATCATTTTTCCAACAATTGTTTACAGACAGATTATTTCACTTATAATTCACTGTATCACAAGAAGATTGTGAAAAACTGAGTTTAAATGTATTTGACTAAGGTGTATGTAAACTTCCGACTTCAACTGTAACTACAGTGGTTAAATGTCACTATTTTGACATATTCTAAGGAGACCATGTTGCAATAGGGCAGCTATCTGTATCTGGAACTAGAGCAGTATACTGTATAATTAGATATATCACTTGTAGATCTGTTTATATTATTGCTAACTTCTGAACATTCTTCCCACCAGGTCTCAGTCTTTGGGAATGTCTGTGTTCCTGGAGCACGTCTACTACACTGATATGACATCACGGACCATATGGCAAGTCAATAAGTACTCAGGGGGTGAGGCAGAGAATATCAACCTAAAGCGAATGACACACCCCCCTACTGCTGTCAAGGTGGTACATCCCCTCAACCAGCCAATTGAAGACTCCATGCCTGTCTTTCCAGGTTAGAGTTCAATGTATTTTAGCTGTTTCTTCAATAAGTTTGGCCCTACTCTATTCCAAAACCTTGAACTCTGTTCTAAACTTATTCTATAACCTTTTTAATGCAGCGTGTGATGGTCGTACAGGAGTGTGTGTGAATGTGTGCTCCAACCCAGCTGAGCAGGGGATCTGCCAGTGCACTAAAGGCTTTGCCCTTAGCAAACATGGGAACTACTGTGAAGGTATGGTATCCATTAATTTAGCACCAATGCTTTTTATGTTATGCTTTGCTATGCTATGATATGCTATGCCATGTGATGTTATGTTATGAAATTGCAGTATTAGCAATTTATTGTATTAATTATTGAGTGTGGAATGGATGATTACCTACAAGGATTACTAAGAAATAATTAGACTAAACATACAATAATTCCATCCTAGATGTTAATGAGTGTGGCCTGTGGGACCACGGCTGTTCCCTGGGCTGTGAGAACATTCCAGGCTCCTACTTCTGCACCTGCCCCAAGGGTTACGCTCTGCTTACTGATAGGAAAACCTGCCAAGGTAAGACAGAGCTTCTGCAAGAAAGCAAATCTCCTTTAATGTCTTTGCTGGTCCTAGACCAATGGTGGTATTGTCTTGTTGATTTGGAAAGTATGGTTATTTACTTCCTAATGTATCTCTTGACAATAATAACATAAGAGAACAGCGCTTTGTTGTACATATTGTGTGTTTGGACTTTGTGATTGTGTGCAATGCCAGTTAATATTGTGTTCAGTATTGAACACTAGTTACAACAACAAAAAAATATGTTTCATTTATTTTTGGATCCCCATTAGCCGACGCCAATGGCGACAGCTAGTCTTAATGGGGTCTGACAAAATATAACGAAAAATACATTACAGACAAAACACTTTACAATTGACATACATTTAAAAACATTAACGTATAGTGTGTGTGTGTGTGTGTGTGTGTGTGCATATATCAGTTACTGTGATGGGTGATTTGAAGGAGTCAGGCGCAAAAGGGTAAATCACAGAATACAGAGTTTATTCCGGATAGCGTCAAACAGTCCAGTGCGCAAAACAGACGCAATGGAACAAAACAGGCACACAGGGAAAATATACCCCGGCAATACAAAACACACGGAGCTCAACCGAGCTACTCTCTCCTCACATTAAACAATCACCCACAAGGACAAGGGGGCAGAGGGAACACTTATACACATACTAATGAAGGGATATGAACCAGGTGTGTGTAATAGACAAGACAAAACAAATTGAATGATGAGATGTGATGCCGCAGTGGCTAGAAGGCCGGTGACGACGAACGCCGAAGCCTGCCCGAACAAGGAGAGGAGGCAGCTTCGGAGGAAGTCATGACAGTTACACATACATGTCAGTAAATACACACAACAAGTAGGTCGTTGTGCCGTGAGGTGTTGCTTTATTAGTTTTTTTAAACCAGATTTGCTGTTCAATTGCGCTATATAAGATGGAAAGGAGTTCCATGCACTCATGGCTCTGTATAATACTGTACATTTCCTTGAATTTGTTCTGGACCTGGGGACTGTGAAAAGACCCGAGTGTGTAAGTTGACTATACAAACAATTAGACATTTCCAACACATTAATGTGTCTTATAAAAACAACAAGTGAGGCAGTCAGTCTTTCCTCAACTCTTAGCTAAGAGAGACTGGAATGCATAGTATTAATATTAGTCCTCTGATTACATTGAAGAGCAAGACGTGCCGCTCTGTTCAGGATCAGCTGCAGCTTAACTAGGTGTTTCTTTGCAGCACTTGACCATATGACTGGACAATAATCAAGATAAGATACAACAAGAGCCTGCAGGACTTGCTTTGTGGAATGTGGTGTCAAAAAAGCAGAGCATCTCTTTACTACGGACAGACCTCTCCCCATCTTTACAACCATTGAATCTATATGTTTTGACCATGACAGTTTACAATCTAAGGTAACACCAAGTAATTGAGTCTCCTCAACTTGTTCAACAGCCACACCATTCATTACCAGCATCAGCTGAGGTCTAGAATTTAGGGAATTATTTGTACCAAATACAATGCTCTTAGTTTTAAAGATGTTCAGGACCAGTTTATTACTGGCCTCCCATTTCAAAACAGACTGCAACTCTTTGTTAAGGGTTTCAGTGATTTCATTAGCTGTGGTTGCTGATGCTTATATGGTTGAATCATCAGCATACATGGACACAAATGCTTTGTTTAATGCCAGTGCAGGGTAGAGGGCCTAGAGAGCTGCCCTGCGGTACACCACACTTTACATTAGAGAAGCCTCCATTAAAGAAAACCCTCTGGTTTATATTAGATAGATAGCTCTGAATCAACGATATGGCAGATGTTGAAAAGCCATAACACATGTTTTCTCAACAACAGGTTATGGTCAATAATATCAAAGGATGCACTGAAATATAACAGTACAGCTCCCACAATCTTATTATTATCAATTTCTTTCAACCAATCATCAGTAATTTGTGTCAGTGCAGTACATGTTCAGTGCCCTTCTCTATAAGCATGCTGAAAGTCTGTTGTTAATTTGTTTACAGAGAAGTAACATTGTATTTGGTCAAACTCCATTTTTTCCAACAGTTTGCTAAGAGCTGGCAGCAAGCTGATGTATCTGCTGTTAGAACCAGTAAAGGCCACTTTACCACTCTTGGGTAGCGGAATGACTTTGGAATCCCTCCAGGCCTGAGGACAAAGACTTTCCTCTAGGCTTAGATTAAAGATATGACAGATAGGAGAGCTATAGAGTCAGCCACCATCCTCAGTAGATTTCCATCTAAGTTGTCAATGCCAGGAGATTTGTCATTAATGATCGATAACAATTCATTTTCTTCATTTTCTTTTTTATACGAGTACAATGGCTCACTGTTCGTTGTTGTCATTTCCTGTCTAAGTTTGCCCACTTTACCAATAAAGTAATCATTAAAATAATTGGCAACATCAAATGGTTTTGTGATGAATAAGCCATCTGATTTGACGAAAATAATTTGACTTTCTGCCAGTAATTTCATTTAAAGTACTCCAAAGCTTCCATCATTCTTTTTATCATTGATCTTGGCTTCATAATACATTTTCTTCTTCTTTTTGTTGAGTTTAGTCACATAATTTCTCAATTTGCAGAAAGTCAGTTAGTCAGAGGTGCAGCCAGACTTCTTAGCCACTTCTTTTGCCCCATCTCTTTCAGCCATACCGTTTTTCAATTCCTTTCAATTCCTCATCATGAAGCCTTATCAGTTTTAACAGTAAGTTTCTTAACATGTGCATGTTTATCAATAATTGGAAGAAGTAATGTAATAAATTCATCAAGTGCAGCATCTGGATGCTCCTTATTAATTACATCAGACCAACAAATATTTTTAACATCATCCACATGAGTCACAGCTACATCTTTTGTATGATCTCTTATACACTATTTTAGGCCCATCTTTTGGAACTTTGGCGTTCCTGGATATAGCCACTATATTGTGATCACTGCATCCAATGGGTACGGATACAGCTTTAGAACAAAGTTCTACAGTATTAGTAAAAATGTGATCAATACATGTGGATAATCTTGTTCCTGTAGTGTTTGTAAACACACTGGTAGGTTGATTAATACCTGAACCAGATTACAGGCACTGGTTACAGTGAGAAGCTTCCTCTTGAGCGGACAACTTGATGAAAACCAGTCAATATTCAGGTCCCCAAGAAAGTAGACCTCTCTGTTTAAATCACGTACACTATCAAGCATTTCACACATATTATTTAGATACTGACTGTTAGCACTTGGTGGCCTATCGCAACACCCCAAAAGAACCACAACACTTCAATAACACTTGACATATGATCTTCTCTAAGCATTACAGGCATATGGTTCTGAATATATACAGCAACACCTCCCCCATAAGCATTCCTGTCTCTTCAATAGATGTTAGATCCTTGTATTGCTACTGCTGTATCATCAAATTAATTATCTAAGTGAGTCTCAGAAATGGCTAATATATGAATGTTATCTGATGTTTGCAAGTTATTGATTTCATGAACCTTATTTCTAAGGCAACATACATTAATATTGGCTGTTTTCAGCCCTTTCCTGGGTATCTTATCAGAGATATACATAATATGGAAAAGAGCAAACAAAGCAAGAAAAAAAATACATTCAGCAGTCCATTAATCAGTTGGTATGTGTAAGTGTATGTGTGTGCTGCGGTGTTAAAGCTACAAACCCATATTCTTGGCTCTCTAAATCCCTTCCTGGCTTTTGGGAGGGAGGGTGGACAATGAGCCTGTAATAGCGGATGTAAGCAACGTCCCCACGTGCTCTGGCAGCTTTCATGGCTGGAATAAGTTATTTCCTCTTCTGGCGCACAGCTTCAGGATAGTCCTTGTTGAGGAAGATATACATTCCTCTCAAGTTCTTGGCTCTTTCCAGAACAGCTACCTTGTCCTTGAACCTCAGGAACTTGACCACTATCGGCCTGGGCCTGTCACCTGGGCCGGTGGTGGGTTTTCCAGTCCTGTGGGCGCGCTCCACCTCAATCTTCCTGTGGTCCATCTTCAGTTTCTCAGAGATCATTTCCATCACTTTGTCCTTGGACTCCGTCCAGGTCTTAGGTGGAGATTCTGCAATTCCGTCCACAGCCATGTTGTTCCGCCTTGATTGTCCCTCGAGATATTCTGATTTCTCCGTCATTGTTATCATGGATTCACATACAGAACTGATGTCCTCTCTCAATGACTTACAGCTTGCTGTCATCTTGCCGTTCTCCTATTTAAACCCATCGAGCTGACCATGGGAGAACTGCAAACTGTTCTTAAGGTCCTATTACTTGACTCCACCAGTATTTGGACAAAACACTTGAAGCTATTTTCTTGTTGTTGTAACAACTGCTTGTAGAACTAGTTTTGTTTGTTTAAAAGATAATTTACCTGTGATAGAGAGACACCACGGTCCTCAACGGTACTCCCGCCGGCATTGGTCTTTGTCATGGTAACAACAGTAGGTTACGATGTTACTCCTCGCAGTTCCAGACAGGGCAGGTCGCAGGGAAGATGGAAAACAACAACAACAAACAGCAGGGATCTAGACAGCCACAAGCCCGAGACAATCCGCGGTCCCAGCCAAAGTGGCTAACTGCGTCGCGGGCTGCGTTCAAGCCCACTAGCTTGATAGGCAGCTAGCTAGCAGCAAGGATAGCTGCTGAGCCAAACAGCTCCTCAGACCCAGCAGAATCATTGGACAGATAGTAGTGGTCTCAGCAACTGATGCCAATCGCGTTGTGGGATCCAAACTCAAAAGGTAGCTAGCTAGTAACCCAACTTTTTAACCCAATAATTTCAAAACTTTCTGAAACAACAAACTTTCCAAAACAACAAACCGAGCTCTCCCTCAATCTGAGTTCAACAGGAAGCGTTACATCATATGCTGTGGTATTTGTACACATTCGTCCTTAAACCGCCTTTTGTGGTATTTGGGTCCCCTTTGCGACAGGTATCAAAGGCCCTGTCTTGGTCGCCTAGACTTCACGTTGACCCTTGAAGTCTTATAAATGAGTGGGTCAAGCAGATCACATACTGAGGCTAGGTGCCAACTCTCATCCAGGTTATATAGGTCAAACCACAGACTCTTAGTGGTGGGGACTTAGTCCTGTGACTGGCTTTATGTTATAGTCTGGGAGAGGGTCACAGGAGAGTAAGATATGTAAGGTAGACAGAGAAAATGAAATCTTATTGTGTAGTAGATGTGTGTAGTAGACTGAGTGTACAAAACATTAGGAACACCTTCCTAATATTGAGTTGCACCCCGTTTTGCCCTCAGAACAGCCTCAATTTGTCGGGGCATGGACTCTAAAAGGTGTTGAAAGCATTCCACAGGGATGCTGGCCCATATTGCCTCCAATACTTCCCACAGTTGTGTCAAGTTGGCTGGATGTCCTTTGGGTGGTGGACCATTCTTGATACTCATGGGAAACTTTTGAGCGTGAAAAACCCAGTAGCGTTGCAGTTCTTGACACACTCAAACCGGTGCGTATGGCACCTACTACCATACCCCGTTCAAAGGCATTTAATATTTTGTCTCTGAATGTCACACATACACAATCAATGCCTCAATTATCTCAAAAATCATTCTTTAATCTGTCTCTTCCCCTTCATCTACACTGATTTACATATATTTACAGGTGACATCAATAAGGGATCATAGCTTTCACCTGGATTCACCTGGTCAGTCTATGTCTTGGAAAGGACAGGTGTTCCTAATGTTTTCTACACTCAGTGTACAGTATATGGTAGCCTAATAGCCTTTAAAAGCTAGTGTATGTAGGCACTCTCGGTCAATGGCTTGGCAATGCTCAAACTTTCAGTGGTGCATTCAATTACTCATGAGAAAAATGTAATGAATTAATAGATTATACAAACAAATACAAGTTAATTGGTTTAACCCACATGCTAGAATTATGACACAAGATTACATACAGAGGTATAAGTACTGCATAAGTACTGTAGTGAGAGTTTGTTTGCACTCAACTGCAAGCAGTTCATTTTCCTGATAATTGTGACAACCTGCATAGTGGTTACAGTGTTTATCTTTAAGGGTCTTAAAGTAACATTCAACCCAAGGCCCTATTTTTGATTCCAGGTCCAGAGCAAAGAATGGGATAATAAAATGTGAAAGTAACAATTTTCAAGATGGTTTCAGTAGAATATGTCACAATAGTGAAATTTAACCATGAAGCAATAAAGCACAAGAGAACACCTTCCTAATATTGAGTTGCGCGCGAAGGTGTTCCCAATGTTTGGTATACTCAGTGTATGTGGAGGGCAGATATACAAGATGGCGTATTGAATATACAGCGGTACAAATCACCTCAAGATAAAAACATAATATTAAAAATCAGGAAGTTAGACTAAATATTAGCACTTCATATATTCGAGGGTAATAACATTCAATCTGGATAATAACACAAAACAAATTATAAGGCTAGAGAAATGTATCGACAAATATTACAACAACACGCAACACCCAAACATTGCGGAAGATAAACAAGGAGAATCAATCTCCAAGAGAAAACGTGACTCAACTGATACAGATGATTTATGCTTTTCACAACTGGGACTGGTAAATGTGGAAAGCGACCTGTTATAATAATAATAACAATATGCCATTTAGCAGACGCTTTTATCGAAAGCGACTTACAGTCATACGTGCATACATTTATTTGAAGTCGATAAATGACAAACTGGGCATACTAGAGTTGGTCAGTATGTAAAAGATGTAAAAGAGTTGAAGGCAAGTCTTGAAATTAGTGACGGAAAAGCTGCGATAATGGAGAGTGATACAAAAAAACTAAAAGGGACAGTCACTAGAATGGAAACGGACGTTAAGGAACTTAAAAAGGATAACAACTTTCTGAGAGAAGCCTTACTAGACATACAAACTAGATCGATGAGAGAAAATCTAGTACTTACGGGTATCAAGGAAAAAGAGGGAGACATTACAGAAAAATTGTGAAGGACTTCTTTCTTACAGCACTTCAAATCCCACTCGCGGCTGTCGACAAAATCCAACTCGAACGTGTACACCGTTTCGGACAAAGAGGACAGAGATATGAACGTCCAATTGTTGTCAAATTTGCTTTTTTTAAGGATAAAGTAATGGTTAAAAGCTTAGGTAAAAGACTTGCTGGCACGAAAATAGGCATGAATGAACAGGTCCCGAGGGAGATTGTAGAACGGCGCAAAATTCTGTACCCAATCTTCAAGGAATATAGATTAAAAGGGAAGCGTGTTGCTCTCGTTGTCGATAAACTGTATATTGACAACCAAATGTTCCACGACCCAAAGACTACTCCATGGCTATTCTGAAAGTTCTAATAGAGTAGTCGAATAATGGAACACCCAATACTAGCCATGGTAGGGATTGTAATAATAAAGCACATTTATACTAGGTATAGTATTTTATAAAGGGATAAGACGGTATTACAAGAAAAGATAACAAGCAAAATAATACATCTTCAAATATAACTAAATTAGAACTCAAGTACTCAATCAACATAGTGGAGATAAAAACATAGCAAACAGAAGACATAGAAGGCACAGTATGTGGGTATGTGTGGATGAATTGTGATGGAAAGTGTGGTGTGCGTTTTTGTGTTTGAAAAAGTGTGGCATTAAGTGAGTGAGAAAGGAAATTGTTTCATATCCCAGAACCAATGTGTGTCTGTGAGCAGGGGTTGTGAGAGAGAGAGCTTTTAATTTTGTACAGATGAGGGATATACATTTTAAAATATAGTATACATCTAATAATTGTTTTATTGTCCTATCATGATTTAACGATCCCCAACCCTATATCCAAGACACCCACCTGAGCGGCCCATACACCAAAGAGAAGTCCCCATCGGTTTTATGGACCTGCTGTGAGTTGCCTATATGCAGCCAAAACAGAAAAATAAATACAGTCAGAGACAATGGTCTGATGGTGATGTGGATATACTCGGAATACATATCCCAAATGAAATAAATGATCTCACTCCAATAAATTTTTATAGAAAGTTAGCAAAAGAAGATAAGATCTTGTTACCATGGAAAGGTAAATACCTGTCTATTTGTGGAAAAATCACCCTGATGAACTTTTTAGTCATATCCCAGTTTACCTATTTGCTTATGGTCTTGCCAACACCTAGCGACATGTTTTTGAAATTATATGAGCAAAAAATATTCCATTTTATTTGGAACGGCAAGCCAGACAAAATTAAATGGGCCTATTTATATATTGAATATGAATTTGGAGTACAGAAATTATCAAATATTAAAGCATTAGACCTATCACTAAAAGCTTCAGTCATACAAAAGTTATACTTAAATCCGAACTGGTTCTCCGGCAAATTAATATGATTGTCTCACCCAATGTTCAAGAATGGCCTTTTTCCCTTTATTCAGATTACAACCTCTCACTTTCAGTTATTTGAAAAGGAAATCATCTCCCAAATATCACTTTCTAAAACAAGCCATTGAAAGTTGGTTGCAATTTCAATTTAATCCTCCAGAAATGACAGAACAAATAATGCAACAAGTATTGTGGTTAAACTCAAATATACTAAAAGGTATAATCTCCATAAATCATATCATCGGTAGGACTGGTGGAGTTATGTCGCACATGCAGCTAACAAAAACATATGGAAATGTCTGCTCTACCCAAAATTACAACCAAATAATTGCAGCAGTACCGCAAAGATGGAAGAGGAAAGTGGAAGGGGGAAAAAGTAAGGAACTTGTCTGTCGGCCTTGCATTAAAGAACATAATTGGTTAAATAAAAAAGTATACCAGTTTCATTTAACGACGAAAAGATTGACAGCCATCCCATATAGATTGCAAAATAGTTGGGAAGAGGTTTTTGACGTACCGATCCCATGGCATAGTGTTTATGAACTGATTTGCAAAACGACACTGGATTCAAAAACGTATAATTTTTCAATTAAATTATTATATAAAATTTGTGCTACCAATAGAATGTTATTTATATGGGGGATACAATCTTCCCAGCTCTGCTGATTTACTGCGAAGAGACAGAATCATTAGATCATTTGTTTTGGTACTGTCCATTTGTAGATGTGGTCCTCTGTAGCTCAGCTGTTAGAGCACTGCGCTTGTAACGCCAAGGTAGTGGGTTCGATCCCCGGGACCACCCATACACAAAAAAAAAAAAATGTATGCACGCATGACTGTAAGTCGCTTTGGATAAAAGCGTCTGCTAAATGGCATATTATTATTAGATTGTTTTTGGACACAGGTCCAGGAATGGCTAAAGGATTGCAATATTTACCTGGAGCTAACCCTGCAGATCGCATAGTCAATCGATCAATAATATAATAATACTTTTAGCAACAAAAAAAAAATATTCATTTTACAATCTGTAGAAAAAATGAGAATAGAAAGGTTCAGAACTTTTGTAAAAGATCACAGAACAGTTGAAAAATATATGGCAAATAGAAATCCAATATGGATGGTGTTAAGCGATAGATGGGTGGTGTTGAATGGAGTTGAAGGATGGGACTAATAACAACTAATAACAACAAGATAACTAATAATGTAAGTGTACCGTGTCCATAATAAGTATATAGGTTGAGAGCTTTTGTGAAAGAGCACAGTTAGAAAGATATGGCATATAGAAGCAAACCAGATGGACATCATGAAAATGATCGAAGAGGTTGAGGGTAGAGGAAGTTCAGGAGTAAAAACAAACAAAATAGAATTATTGTAAAATTGACTGTGTCCAAAAAATTTATATAGTTTGTATAAGCTGGAAGTAGAGGCCTAAGCATTGTTGTTCACTAGTTTACTCCAATTAGGGAAGGGTTGGTGAGGTTGGAAAGTAATTAAGGGTAAAAAATTTAAAAAATAAATAAAGCAAAAGAGGCAGTGCTATATAATGAATACAGTCACATACAGTATAATGGTGTTATTCAGCTCGACGCTAAGCCTGCATTATTGCTTTAATAAAATGGTTACCAACATGTTAAAATCACAACGAATTATATATTTTCATTAAAACCGTTATTTTCATAAGTAACTTCAGAAAATGTATGTATTTTATCAGAAGATATAGTCTGGTCAAAAATCTGGTCGTTAGTTGTTTTGTTCATGTTGCTACAGACGCGACCAATCATGGATTATTTTGGCATAGTTGCATTTGTGGCACATCATTGTACAGATATTAGCATTTTTCACGCATCATGTTCAAATCATCTATACTGTAAGTGACATTGTTGAGCTTCACAATCAATTTGAGATACTTTCGGATCAATTGGACATGATGCACTTAAAATGCTAATATCAGTACCATGACATGAATGGGATTTATGCCACAAATGCTAAAATGTTATCATTTGGAAACCGTACCAGGGAAAACAAAACGCATGTAATGCTGTCATATATTGTCCATCGACTGCTTAATGTGTAAGGAGACCAATGTGTCATTTTGTAATTTGGGTGAACTATCCAGTTATAGCATATTAGCTCACCTTTTCTAATTACAGCTAGACCACCATTAGGCAAGTCTCCTTTAGCATGGATAAACCAGACTGAATGCTGCATTCACCATTGTTTCACAATGGTGAAATGTAGGAGTATACCAGCATAAGCCCCTTACTTTGATTGGTTCTCATTGATGACTTCACCTGAACCAATGTAATCCAGATGGATTTGAACTTTTTAATAAGTGATTCCAAACAAAATACAGTTATGTCAGTATATTTCAAGAGATAGGCAGAAAGATTCAATTTTGTCTCCACTTCAGCATCACAAGTAATTGTGGTACATCACAAACGTTCGTTGACTGTGGGCCTTGGACTTGGAAAGCATTCTCATTACACTTTCACCTTTTTGGATGGGATTAGGTCTGACTTCATAAAAGGATTTGACTGAGGTGCGTAGAGGTTGTGACGTCACGAGAGGCTACACAGCTTTCAGCGGGATTGCTCAAGTAGTGCAAGGAGACAAGGTTCAAACAAAACAAGGATTTTATTAAAGGTCTTGGGAAATTAACGAAAATATAACCAAATTCTGTTCTCTTGTGGCTCTTTAAGGGTTAACAGTTCAGGGATGTCTCTTCCACATCCAAAATCATAGTTCTCACTCGCTCAGATAACTTTTCCCCAGCCTTACTGTAGTCCACGTTGCAGCTAGTGGCCAACCCAGCAAAAAGTCCTTCCCAATGTCTCTCCCGTAGTTCCACAGGCGAATATATCCAAAGGTGAGTATTTCCCAAAGGTAAGTATCTCCAAATCCTTATATTCCTCATGGAAGTGGACGTGCAGCACTCTTGTCCTCCAGAGAGCCCAGGTTGGAGACTGTGTTACTTCACAACCCACACACTCCCTCTCAGTGTGTCTCTTCCCTTCAAAACCTCCAGCTCATCAGCTCCTGATCTGTTTCAGCTGCGTGGGAAGATTGGCCATAGAGGGGTGGAGTTCCCGACCATACCAGCAGATGGAGCCATAGCTGTCTGGGTTTGCAGCCATCTCAGGGGGATGTAACGTCCCTCCAGGACACAGCCTCTCGTGACATCACACATCCCCCTCCTCGGGACCGACGTCCTCGTCGGGGTAAAGGCAGCGAAGAAGGCATCACGCCGGGAGAGGGCGTCCGCATTGCCGTGGTGCTTGCCAGCCCTGTGGACAACAGAAAAGTTAAACGGTTGCAAGCTCAAAAACCATCTGGTTACTCTACTGTTTGATTCCTTGTTCTTGGCCATCCACTGCAGAGGGGCGTGATCAGATACCACCATGAAACGTCGGCCCAGGAGATAGAACCGAAGGGACTCCAGGGCCCAGACTACAGCCAGACATTCTTTCTCCACCGTTGAATAGTTCTTCTCTCTGGGAAGTAACTTTCTGCTTAGGTAGAGAATGGGATGTTCTTCACCGTCATGTGCCTGGGTGAGGACAGCACCCAGACCCACCTCCGAAGCATCCGCTTGGACAATGAATTCCTTCTTGAAGTCTGGTGCCACCAGGATCGGACTGGAGCAGAGTGCTCGCTTCAGGTTGAGGAAAGCCGCCTCCGCCGCAGGGTTCCACTTCACCATTCGTGAGTGGCGTTTGGTCGTCAGCTCCGTCAACGGTGCAGCTATGGTAGCAAAATCTGCAATAAAGCGTCTATAGTAGCCAGCGAGGCCCAAAAATGACCTTACTTGCTTCTTGGTGATGGGCTGCGGCCAGTCCTGTATGGCCCGCAGTTTGGCTTCCTGTGGTTTGACCAACCCCCGCCCAATGGTGTACCCCAGGTAGTTTGTCTCACTGAAGGCCAGCTTGCACTTCTTCGGGTTTTTTTCGGGAAGCATTCAGCATCTCCGCTGTGGCCTGGTACTTTTCCACAGCTTCCACGGTCAGATCAGCCGTGGTCAAGGCCTGTTGACTGATGAACCGTTTTGCCTCATAAGGCAGGGCGCGTAGGTAACGATCCACCACAACGGCCTCCACCACCGCTGCTGCTGTATTCCTCTGCGGATCCAGCCATTTCCTTGCGATTCGGACAAGTTCATGCATCTGCGCCCGAGGAGGTTGGTCTGGTTGGAAGGTCCAGCTGTGAAAGCGCTGGGCCATACCAAACTTTGTGAGTCCATATCTGCTGAGGATCTCAGACTTCAGGGCATCATAGTCAGTAACCTGGTCAGGGCCCAGGTCCCGGACAGCATTCAGCGATTCCCCGGTTAGGAAGGGGGCTAACAGACCAACCCACTGTTGCTTGGGCCAGGCTTCCCTAGTGGCCGTGGCCTCAAATGCATGCAGGTATGCCTCAATGTCATCGGTAGCTCCCATCTTAGATATAAAGTCACTTGCCTTTATTGGGCGGGTATTTTGGACAACCCTCTGTCTCTGCAACTGCAATTCCTCTGCCTTCAGAAGGTTGGCTTTCTTTTGCTCCTCCAAGAGAGCCACGTTTGCTTGCATCTGGGCTTGCTGGCCAGCAACAAGGGCTTTCAATATGTCCTCCATTTCAGTCGGCGGGGAGCCTACGGCCAACTTGGAAAACTGGGTGATCAAACCTTCGGTATCCTCCTCTGACATGCACTATTAACGCTTGAGCTGCCTGTATTCTCCACCATCTGTGACGTCACGAGAGGCTACACAGCTTTCAGCGGGATTGCTCAAGTAGTGCAAGGAGACAAGGTTCAAACAAAACAAGGATTTTATTAAAGGTCTTGGGAAATTAACGAAAATATAACCAAATTCTGTTCTCTTGTGGCTCTTTAAGGGTTAACAGTTCAGGGATGTCTCTTCCACATCCAAAATCATAGTTCTCACTCACTCAGATAACTTTTCCCCAGCCTTACTGTAGTCCACGTTGCAGCTAGTGGCCAACCCAGCAAAAAGTCCTTCCCAATGTCTCTCCCGTAGTTCCACAGGCGAATATATCCAAAGGTGAGTATTTCCCAAAGGTAAGTATCTCCAAATCCTTATATTCCTCATGGAAGTGGACGTGCAGCACTCTTGTCCTCCAGAGAGCCCAGGTTGGAGACTGTGTTACTTCACAACCCACACACTCCCTCTCAGTGTGTCTCTTCCCTTCAAAACCTCCAGCTCATCAGCTCCTGATCTGTTTCAGCTGCGTGGGAAGATTGGCCATAGAGGGGTGGAGTTCCCGACCATACCAGCAGATGGAGCCATAGCTGTCTGGGTTTGCAGCCATCTCAGGGGGATGTAACGTCCCTCCAGGACACAGCCTCTCGTGACATCACAAGGTTAAGAGGCTTTCCCCCCTAACCATCTGGCATTGTGCAGCGAAGACTGTGTTGTTGCCAAAAATAGGCAAGAGAGTAACGTTGTCATGCACACTACTTATTTAGGCCCATTGCTCCTCAGGGAGCATTGGCCATTGACAAATCCACTCCACTTTTCTGGTCCTCTCCAACTCACTACACCACTTCAGGTTTTCTTAGTGTCTGCTTCAAGCTCCTGCCTCTATGCACATCAAATGATAGGCCTACAATTGCGATCTACCTTGGATTTAAATGTTGTCACTATTAGTGTTATATTAGGTGATGTTAGGAGCATTACAGGCTTTTTTGTTTTCATCAGCAGTGTAATGTACTTAAGTAAAAATACTTTAAAGTACTACTTAAGTAGTTATTTTAGGTATCTGTACTTTACTTTACTATTTATATTTTGGACTACTTTTACTTCACTACATTCCTAAAGAAAATAATGTACTTTTTACTCCATACATTTTCCCTGACACCCAAAAGTACTCGTTACATGTTCAATGCTTAGCAGGACAGAAAAGTGGTCCAATTCACTCACTTATCAAGAGAACATCCTTGGTCATCCGTACTGCCTCTGATCTGGAGGACTCACTAAACACAAATACTTAGTTTGTAAATTATGTCTGCGTGTTGTAGTGTGCCCCTGGCTACCTGTAAAAAAATAAAATAATAATAATAATAATTGTGCCGTCTGATTTTCTTATTATAAGCAATTTGAAAGAATTTGTACTTTTACTTTTACTTTTAATACTTCAGTATATTTTTGCAATTACTTTTACTTTTGACACCTAAGTATATTTAAAACCAAATACTTTTAGACTTTTACTCAAGTAGTATTTTTCTGGGTGACTTTCAATTTTACTCAAGTATGACAATTGGGTACTTTTTCCACCACTGGTTTGCATTGCTCACAACCCTTCATACATAGCCCTTAATCATTTGTGATTGTTGATTCTGTAGTGTGTTCACTGATGTTGTAGCATGACAGTGAGGATACTAGTGCCTGAGCATCGGAAATGGCCCAAGGTTTAAGTTCAAAGCACAACATGCAATGCATTGCGAGTGGCGCAACTGATAAGGTCAGCTCAGACAAAAAAATTCAAATCAGTTAAAGTAACTGGACATCTGATTCTGGAATAACATGTTTATTGGATTATTACCACTTCAACTGCGATAGCGCTGCTTTGCAACATTATATTATCATGAATTTCGAATAAAGTAATTTGTATGTCCGCCAAACTGCAATACGCCATTGGGTTCTGTGTATCTTTGTTAATTATCTGCCCTTGCATCAACAGAGACCTCACCATGTCTGGCCAATATGACCCAGTGTGATCATGGATGTCTTGCTACTGATGAGGGGACCATCTGTGTGTGTACAGAGGGGTCCATACTACAGCCGGATGGACAGTCCTGTAGAGGTAATGCTACACTAAATGTTTACCTAAAGCCACTGGAGATGTGTTACAGAGTGGAGGTTTTATCAGTGTTACAGAGTGGAGGTTTTATCAGTGTTACAAGACGGAGGTTTTATTGCTCAGAGTTTCTGAGTGGAGGCTGTGTCACTGAATCTCTCACCATTTGTGTGTGTGCGTGTGTGTGCGCGCGCGTGCGTGTGTGTGTGTGGTTCACCCAGGCTGCTCCTCTTCAGACCGAGGGGGCTGTAGTCAGCAATGTTCCCCCATCACTCCTGGTAGGTGGGAGTGTGACTGTCTGCCCGGGTACAAGCTCCACCAAGACGGTAAACGCTGCACAGCCACTGGTGAGTCCTCACTGATACACACTCACACACACACTCACATACGCTGCCACGCATACAAGTATGGGGCGGCAGGTAGCTTAGTGGTTAAGAGCGTTGTGCCAGAAACCGAAAGGTCGCTGGTTCTAATCCCCGAGCCGACTAGGTGAAAAATCTGTCGATGTGCCCTTGAGCAAGACACTTAACCCTAATTGCTCCTGTAAATTGCTCTGGATAAGAGCGTCTGCTAAATGACCAATTTAAAAGTACATGTACACACACACAATAAATAAACACACATGCAAAAAGAGGTATGTTTTCCCTCTTGTTTTCTATTCATCATCACTTCATATCATTATGTTCCAGGACCACCACCTTATCTGCTGTTTGCCAACATAGTAAACATCAGACGTGTTAATCTGGATGGGACTGGTGACCACAGCCTTGTGGAGGAACCGAGTGGAACAGTGATAGCTCTGGACTATGATCCTGTACAAAACAAAGTAAGGAAATTTTTTGGGTTTTCAAAGGTAGAAGTGGTCTACAGTGAAGTCAGTTATACAACTTCAAAACTTATTCTACTGTTCTGAATTTACTATGGAGCACTTTGGGTCAGCTGTATTCAGATCTGCTACCATCTATTGGTCATTACTGGTTACTGCATGACTCTCAATGATGAGGAAGTGAAACTGTTTGGTCCATGTCAGGCAATTATGCTTACGAGGCATATTGATAACAAAAAATAATAGAAGGTGTGTGTTTTCCTAGGTGTTCTTTGCCAATACCGTACTGAAGCAGATTGAGCGGGCTGATTTGGACGGCGGGTCCCGTGAGGTTTTGCTCACTGAGGGGTTGGACTTACCAGAGGGCCTGGCTGTGGACTGGGTCAACCGCAAGCTCTACTGGACTGACCGAGGGTGGGTGGTGTACCCCAGGGTGCAGAGCTGGGGCCAATGCTATTGCCAGAACCTCATTTAAATTTAGAACACACACCTACATTGACATTGGCATTCACACTGAACTTTCTGAAGTTCAAACAATGAATTATATTATGCGTGGTTTGTTTATATTCTATTCCTTCTCCTCAAATTATATCTACTATTTTTTAATGTATTTTTTAGCTTAAGCCTTGGACATTACTTTTGAATTCTGTTTTTCAGCCTCTCATCTATTGACCGCAGCACCTTGGATGGTTTCGACAGAGAGACCATTATTAGCAAAGGCATACAGAAACCAAAGGGAATTGCAGTTCATCCTTTAGCCAAGTACGATATTTTAAATATATTTATTTATCAGAATTTCTGCTACACATTGTCCTCTGCCATTTAATTGCAGATGGGTGAGTTATCATTTCTGTTCTGTTTCTTGAGGAAGTTGTTCTGGACCGATATGGGTACCAGGCCTGTGTTGGAGAGTGCGTCTTTGGAAGGAAGTGACCGTGCGGTCATCGCGAGCACTGACTTGGTGTCCCCTAGCGGTCTAACCATTGACTTCACTGAAGACCAGCTGTACTGGTGTGACAGCAAGAGGGGCGTACTGGAGACGGCATCCCTGGATGGCTCCAACCGACGAGTCCTGACAGAGAACGAAGTAGGTGAGGCTTCTGTGGAACACACACACACAGTCAAAAGGTTATAGCCTATATTAACTAAATATGATAAATATTCTTATTGTAATTCCATTGTCTCTTCTGATTGGTCCAGGTCGACCTTTTGACCTGGTAGTGTTTGAGGACAGGTTGTGGATCACGGACTGGGAGCAGCAGCTGCTTCTGAGTGTTGACAAGCGGACGGGGATGAACCCAGAGCGTCTCCATGTCAACATGGTCCAACCGGCATCCATAGTTGTGGTTCACCCCCTCGCCAAGCCAGGTAGCAAGAAAGAGTGAGAGAGAGAGACTCCATAATATGATTGTTAAATACCTATGTTTGCTTTATCGCAGTCTTTTACCTAATTTATTTCATTGTCATCCTCAGGAGCAAATATGTGTCTCTATCGAAATGGGGGCTGTGCTCAGGTGTGTGAGAGCAGGCTAGGATTCGCCCACTGCTCCTGTCACTCACACATTGCCCAATCATCTGATGGCAAAGGCTGCTTGCCATCCTACGGATCAACAGGTGATATGAGCCCCAGTTTACACATTTCATAAAGATTCTGGTTGAGTTTGATTTTGAAAGATGCAACTTTGGTCTGCTCATGCTTTTTCCTACAGATTCTGAAGATGGCGAGTCTGCAGACTCGTTCTCTCTGAAAAACACAACTTTGAACGATGAGAGCTTGCTGCTCCCTGTGCCTGGTCTCTCTACTGACGGGGAGGAGGACAACATGGACGAAGGGAGTGAGCCCACACTCTTCATTGAGAAGATGGTGTCAGGTAAAAGCCACACTGCTATAACAACAATACCATAGATTTCATACGGGCACAAAATGGCTGCCACTCTGATTTTGTCCACATATGCAGTTTATACAGTGAAACTGGTCTTTTGAAACGTTTTTGGCAACATCCTTGCACTTCCAGACCAGGATGACTGTTTCTCTCTCCGTTGTGATGTGAATGCACAATGTCTACTGGATGGAGGCAACCCCACCTGCCACTGCCTGGAAGGTTTCACTGGGGATGGAGAGTTGTGTGTGGGTGAGTGCGTGTGTGCATACGTGTGTACCTGTGAACTTTTTTTTTATTTCCAATTAAATTCCTATTTAGGAGAACTGGGTGGCAGGTAGCCTAGCGGTTAAGAGCATTGGGCCAGTAACCCAAAGGTTGCTGGTTTGAATCCTCGAGCCGACTAGATGAAAAATCTGATGATGTGCCCTTGAGCAAGGCACTTAACCCTATTTGCTCTGGATAAGAGGATCTGCTAAAGGGATTAAAATGTCATTCCTGAAATCAGATAGGGAAAAAGGTGTGTGTCAGGTTATGTATCTTGCTGTGTGATGTTGTGTTTCTAGACCGTGATGAGTGCATGTTGGGGATGGCCCTGTGTAGTAGCCAGAGCTCAGTGTGTGTCAACACTGCCGGTGGATATTACTGCCAATGTCGCCCTGGCTTCAGTGGAGAGGGACACCACTGTACCGGTGAACAATCACTCATGAACTTTGATGATTTAACATTCCATTTTCGTATAATTTACATGTTCACAATCGTTTTCATGTTGTTTTCTTTCCCATTTAGATATTGACGAGTGTAAAATGGGAACACACAAATGTGATGAGCGAGCGGAATGCGTCAATACTATAGGGAAGTACCGCTGCATGTGTCAAGCTGGCTACAGTGGGAATGGACAGACATGCCAAGGTGCAGCGCTAAATACAGTATCATAATAAACATTACTACTGCAACAATCTCTATAAAGACAATTATGCTCAACTTCTGCTTAAAGTTTTTTACGACATCACCATAATCCCCTTTGTCTCTCCTGTTTTTTCTTTGTGTGTCTCTCTCTCTCTCCACCCTCCTTCTCTCTGCGTGTTTGCAGAGTTGTCAACTATGTCCTCGTGGGTGACCACCAGTAGGCCTATGGACGTCACCAGCCAATGGGTGAACACTAACACAGTGGAGAGCTGCCCCTCATCTCATGAAACTTACTGTCTCTACGAGGGAGTCTGCTTTTACTTCCCAGAGATGGAGTCCTATGCCTGCAAGCAAGTACCCCTATCTACCTCCTTGTACATGGGTCAACACCATTATTTACTGACTTGTCAACAACATTAGGGGGGCAAAAATACTGTTTTTATTACTCTTATCCAATCCTTTCAGATACAGTGGCTGGGAGTTGGGGGTTAAAATTGTTTCTTTATAGGGATTTTCACTCTAGTAAGTCAGTTCAGACAACGGCAGTAGGTGGCACTATTGTTCCATATATACAGCCTTTCCTTAGCTATGGTAACAAAGTGAGATAAAGGATTGTATCTACAGTGGGATAAAGGATATAGAATAAACAGTAAGATATAGGATTCTAAAGTTTGCCTCTGCATCGGTCTGCAAAATACACAGAAATGTTCTCAATAAGCATTCAGTAGACTTGTCTCATAAATCAGCCAACACCTGTTTTGAGCTTGTTGTTTTTCAGAAGTTGTGGTGTCATATTGTATGTGTGTGTTATATTAACAGTGAGTATTGCATGTGGTCTTCCCAGCTGTATCGCGGGCTACATGGGCGAGCGCTGTCAGTTCAGTGATCTGGAGTGGTGGGAGTTGCAGCAGGCCGAACAGGAGAAGAGAAGGAACGTGGCCATCGCCCTGGGCATGGTGGTCCTCATCACACTGCTCTCCATCGCTGCCTGCGTCACCTACTGCTACGGGTGAGAGGAGAAATTGGGGTGGCGGGGGGAGGGGGATTGTTGATTGGGTGGGTCTTATACCACAGTAACCCTCAGTGTAATAATAAATAATGTACTTAACCTGTAACAGGCTGCCCGAGTCCTTACCACGTTTGCTAGCTTTCTTTCTGTATCTTCATCAAAAACAGATTTAGCTGTGGTACGCAATACACATAGTGTTACAGCCTGTTCTTATACATTAAGTCCAAGATAATTACATAAGCTATTCCCTTTTGGAACCATAGAATAAAGGGTATTATAAGCTGGGTGGGTCGAGCCTTGAATGCTGATTGGCCGTATACCACGGGTATGACAAAACATGTATTTTTACTGCTCTACTTACTTTGGTAACCAATTTATATTAGCAATAAGGTACCTCGGGGGTTTGTGATATATGGCCAATATACCACGGCTAAAGGCTGTGTCCAGGCACTCTGCGTTGCATAGCGCATAAGAACAGCCCTTAGCTGTGGTATATTGACCATATATCACACCCCCTCGGGCCTTATTGCTTAATTAAATACCCCAGGCATAAATAGGCTTTGTTCAATTTTGCCTGTTCAAAATTAATGGTCCAAATTGTTGTCAATCTGGGTCCATTTGCTGTATGTTTACTGTACATGTGATGTAGGTGTGTGTGTGTGTGTTCGTGTAAACGTGCTGCGTAAAATATTGTATTATGCAGAGGCATCGGGAGCATAGGCCCCAACAGATTAAAGACGTGGGCCCTCCGTGGGGCTAACACCACGACAAGTATCCAATCCCCTTTGTAGAAACATAAAGAGGTGCCTATCAAACGCAGGGTGGCATGGCCCGTGTAATATAGGTGAAGGCACAACAGCAGGGGAGAAAATACAAATAAACTAATCACATAGAACGAATGGCGGCATGTGGCCCCGCTTTTGCTGAGGTGCCATGAGCATACGTAAACTCTATATTCCCATTCTTTTGATTCTACACACACACACACACACACACTCCCTTATCTGAGTTAAGTGGCTGATTCTCTTGACGGATGTTTTGGTGGCTTAGAGAGACACAACGGTGTCTCTGCGGCTCTTTAGACTCACAAATCAGGGCATTTTTCTCTTCCAGGGTCTCTTCCTTTGGCTTCCTGCTGGAAGAGGCATGCTTTCAATTACATGCTTGGTTTAGCTTGTTCTACAGCAATTGCACATCAAAATAGGTCATTTCTCTGCCCCAAGATGGACCCACTGAGCTATATCCCGGTTCAAACGCTACACTGGTGACAATAGGCAATAGTTCTTTCCCAAAATTGCCTTTCGCACTTGGCTGCAGGTGCAGATGCACCCTTGTGCAGTTTAGTTTTTCTAGCTGATGCACCCAACACACTTGCGGGGACATACAATGCACACAATGCACACTCACACTCTCTCGCTCTCTCTCTCTCTCTCTCTCTCTCTCTCTCTCTCTCTCTCTCTCTGCTGAAAATGTAGTTCACGTCCAAATACATACACACACACACATATTCTCCAGGTGAAAGGACAGGTCACAGAGATCAAACATACACCATTGTAATAAAGTAATAAAGCCACTTACTCTATTCGACTACAGTGGACTGTAAAATTGATGTTTCGCCATCCTTTCCTTCATGACTCATGGCTCTTTGCATGTGATATTATCTAGAGGCTGTGGGGACATGCTTTACTGTGGAACTGAAACGGTCTGTCAAAATGATACCACCAGTCAGGATTCCAAGGTCACCATTTACATAGATATGAGCATCCATATTTACTTGTCGGTATTGACACAGCTTACGCTCTATCAGTGTATTTTATATCCATGGTGACACTGGCATTGGAGTTGTCATGTATTGAAGAGAACTGAACATAACACAATTCCCTCTAGATCTGTGATACCATATGGTTGCCATTACAATATGAAGGGGTGTGTCTTCTATCATACAATGCTTGCTAATAACAGCTCATGGTTGCTAACAACAGCCTGTATAAATGCATGTACACTTTAATAATGCATTATTGATAGATGCATCGCATTTTACTGTATTCTTTGTCTACCAGAATGATTCGACATTTTACATTTTTGTAATTTAGCAGACACTCTTATTCCGAGCGACTTACAGTAGTGAGTGCATACATTTTCATACTGGTCACCCGTGGGAATCGAACACACAACCCTGGTGTTGCAAGTGCCATGCTCTACCAAGTGAGCCACATGGGACTATATGTTGACATATGACATATGACACAATGATATACCATGTGATTGCAGGTCCAGGAGATCCGTTCGGAAACACCCCTCTGTGGATGACATGAGCGAGACAAGCACCAGTGATGACACCATGTCAGAGACCACCGTCCCCAAGACGCCACGGGTAAGTCTGAACCCAGTTAATGGTGACTACCATACACAAACAATGACCAATCACAAAAGGCCTTGTGGGTCACAGGCAGACAGTTTAGAGAATATTGTTTGAGCGGTGTCCCAGAACTACTAGTAGGCTACTGTATGTTACCTTACTGTATTCCCCAACGGTTATCCCTTCTGTTTTAGTTCTATGTTGTTTTGGAACATGGTGGCGATGGAAAGGACATTCACATCATGGGCTGTCCAAGAAGAGCTGTTTGTCCCTCTTGCTCCTCTGAAACAGGTGCCATCACACATGCTTGTTTTAATGAATCCCAATCAAACAAAACATGTTATTTATAGGTCATTACTATGTCATTTCTGTATAGTGAAATAAAGCACAACCACATTGACTGCTATGGTATTATTGGGCCTTGGATTGAGACGAGCTTTGCTTTGATTGGACAGGTGAAAGCTTTGTGTCAGAGGAGGCATTGACTCTTCCCAGACACAACAGAGGGTACGAGTGCTCCTTTGGATTGGCTACCATGGAGACCAACAAGACAAGCGCCAACCACCTCAAGTCCATCGACAACCTCATCTTCCTGGACGAACCTCAGCCTGTCTCCGCTGTCCCTCAGCTCACCTGAGGCCATGCCCACTCATATAGCCCCACCCTCATTAACCCACCCCCAAACAAGAAACCAAAAACACACACTGGAACCTGGAGATTGCTAGCCTGGAATCCACACTGAATATCGTCCTAGTAGACGGTCCAACTGCCCTTCTATTGGAGGTTCTCCAGACTGAATCAGTGAAACAATAGTGAAACGGAGTGATATTCAGCTTCGATTCCAGGCTTCAGATTCTGACATTGCTTGATGTTTATAGCCCTGTATTCTCTAGGGAGTGGCTGCATTACCGGATTCTCTGGACGCCTCTTCCCGATAGCTAAACAGCAGCACCTTCTGCTCATGTGAGACACACGCAGAACAACTACACGCGCAGAAAATTGGGCTGCCCAGAGGTGGAAGGCTATTTCAATGATGTGCTGTCTATCAAATCGTGCAGTATTGCATGATCACTGAGAAGCGAAATAACAGTTGTATCTTATTTATGGTTAAAACGCAGATGTTTTGCCCCAATGCAACGTGAAGACAGGGCTAGGCTACATGTTACATGTCATGTTGTCATGCAGGCAAAATGCGTTTGGTTTCGCCCCACGTTTAGGATAAGGATATTGTGTGCGTCCTGCTTATGTTTACAAAATGCTTAGTTAGAACAGACAGAGAAGGTTGTAGGCACACGTCGATCACCTCAACAAATGTTTTTGTGTGTGTGGGGGGGGGTGGGGAAGGGGGATGGGGGGGGGTTGTTCAAATCACCACAGGGTTTTTATTTCAGCTGTTCAGAACTAGAAGTAAAGTAACACATGCACAAAAGGTAATACGGTTGTTTAGCTCTGGGGAAGAGGCGTCCTGGGGAAGAGACGTCCTGGGAAAGATGCATCCTGGGGAAGAGGCGTCCTAGAGGGCGAGACTGGGGCTGAATGGGCAGTCCAATCTAGTCACACAACTGCTGCCTATTCTATATTTAGGTAGACTTACACTACCGGTCAAACGTTTGGACACACCTACTCATTCAATGTTTTTATGTTATTTTTTTACTATTTTCTACATTGTATAATAATAGTGAAGACATCTAAACTATGAAATAACACAAAAATGTGTTAAACAAATCAAAATATATGTTATATTTGAGATTCTTCAAATAGCCACCCTTTGCCTTGATGACAGCTTTACACACTCTTGGCATTCTCTCAACCAGCTTCACCTGGAATGCTTTTCCAACAGTCTTGAAGGAGTTCCCACATATGCTGAGCACTTGTTGGCTGCTTTTCCTTCACTCTGCGGTCCTACTCATCCCAAACCATCTCAATTTGGTTGAGGTTGGGGGATTGTGGAGGCCAGGTCATATGATGCAGCACTCCATCACTCTCCTTCTTGGTATAAATCTCCCTTACACAGCCTGGAGGTGTGTTGGGTCATTGTACTGTTGAAAAACAAATGATAGTCCCTCTAAGCCCAAACCAGATGGGATGGTGTATCACTGCAGAATGCTGTGGTAGCCATGCTGGTTAAGTGTGAATTCAAAATAAATCACAGACAGTGTCATCAACAAAGCACCCCCACACCATAACATCTCCTTCTCCAGGCTTTACGGTGGGAAATATACATGCAGAGATCATCCGTTCACCCACACCGCGTCTCACAAAGACACAGTGGTTGGAACCAAAAATCTAAAATTTGGACTCCAGACTAAAGGACACATATCCACCGGTCTAATGTCCATTGCTCGTGTTTCTTGGCCCAAGCAAGTCTCTTCTTATTATTGGTGTCCTTTCATAGTGGTTTCTTTGCAGCAATTCGACCATCAAGGCCTGATTCACGCAGTCTCCTCTGAACAGTTGATGGTGAGAAGTGTCTGTTACTTGAACTCTGTGAAGCATTTATTTGGGCTGCAATTTCTGAGGCTGGTAACTCTAATGAACTTATCCTATGCAGCAGAGGTAACTCTGGGTCTTCCATTCCTGAGGCGGTCCTCATGAGAGCCAGTTTCATCATAGCGCTTGATGGTTTTTGCGACTGCACTCGAAATAACTTTCAAAGTTCTTGACATTTACCGTATTGACTGGCCTTCATGTCTTAAAGTAATGATGGACTGTCGTTTCTCTTTGCTTACTTGAGCTGTTGTTGCCATAATATGGACTTGGTCTTTTACCAAATAGGGCTATCTTCTCTATACCCCCCTAGCTTGTTACAACACAACTGATTTTCTCAAAAGCATTAAGAAGGAAAGAAATTCCACAAATTAACTTTTAAGAAGGCACACCTGTTAATTGAAAAAAACAATCCAGGTGACTAACTCATGAATCTGGTTGAGAGAATGCCAAGAGTTTGCAAAGCTGTCATCAAGGCAAAGTGTGGCTATTTGTATATATACAGTGAGGGAAAAAAGTATTTGATCCCCTGCTGATTATGTACGTTTGCCCACTGACAAAGACATGAACAGTGAGAGACAGAATAACAACAAAAAAATCCAGAAAAACGCATGTCAAAAATGTTATAAATTGATTTGCATTTTAATGAGGGAAATAAGTATTTGACCCCCTCTCGATCAGAAAGATTTCTGGCTCCCAGGTGTCTTTTATACAGGTAACGAGCTGAGATTAGGAGCACACTCTTAAAGGGAGCGCTCCTAATGTCAGCTTGTTACCTTTATATAAAAGACACCTGTCCACAGAAGCAATCAATCAATCAGATTCCAAACTCTCCACCATGGCCAAGACCAAAGAGCTCTCCAAGGATATCAGGGACAAGATTGTAGACCTACACAAGGCTGGAATGGGCTGCAAGACCATCGGCAAGTAGCTTGGTGAGAAGGTGACAACAGTTGGTGCGATTATTCGCAAATGGAAGAAACACAAAATAACTGTCAATCTCCCTCGGCCTGGGGCTCCATGCAAGATCTCACCTCGTGGAGTTGCAATGATCATGAGAACGGTGAGGAATCAGCCCAGAACTACACGGGAGGATCTTGTAAATTATCTCAAGGCAGCTGGGACCATAGTCACCAAGAAAACAATTGGTAACACACTACGCCGTGAAGGACTGAAATCCTGCAGCGCCCGCAAGGTCCCCCTGCTCAAGAAAGCACATATACATGCCCGTCTGAAGTTTGCCAATGAACATCTGAATGATTGGGTGTCAACTGAGTGAAAGTGTTGTGGTCAGATGAGACCAAAATGGAGCTATTTGGAATCAACTCAACTCGCCGTGATTGGAGGAGGAGGAATGCTGCCTATGACCCCAAGAACACCATCCCCACCGTCAAACATGGAGGTGGAAACATTATGCTTTGGGGATGTTTTTCTGCTAAGGGGACAGGACAACTTCGCCGCATGAAAGGGACGATGGACGGGGCCATGTAGCATCAAATCTTGGGTGAGAACCTCCTTCCCTCAGCCAGGGCATTGAAAATGGGTTGTGGATGGGTATTCCAGCATGACAATGACCCAAAACACGGCCAAGGCAACAAAGGAGTGGCTCAAGAAGAAGCACATTAAGGTCCTGGAGTGGCCTAGCCAGTCTCCAGACCTTAATCCCATAGAAAATCTGTGGCGGGAGCTGAAGGTACGAGTTGCCAAATGTCAGCCTCGAAACCTTAATGACCTGGAGAAGATCTGCAAAGAGGAGTGGGACAAAATCCCTCCTGAGATGTGTGCAAACCTGGTGGCCAACTACAAGAAACGTCTGACCTCTGTGATTGCCAACAAGGGTTTTGCCACCAAGTATTAAGTCATGTTATTTCCCTCATTAAAATGCAATCTCTCTGTCTCTCACTGTTCAAATAAACCTAAAATGATAGACTGATCATTTCTTTGTCAGTGGGCAAACGTACAAAATCAGCAGGGGATCAAATACTTTTTTTAAAAAGTCTTCACTGTTATTCTACAATGTAGAAAGTAGTATAAGCAAAGAAAAACCCTTGAATGAGTAGGTGTTCTAAAACTTTTGACCGGTAGTGTATGTTGGGGAAAAAACAAATCTCTATCCGTAGAGATAGAGATTTGCCTATCCTTCATTCTTCTGGTGTTCCAACTAGGATATTTGTTTATAGTCACCTTTCCTTGTTAGCTGCTGTATAAGAGATGTGTTAATGTTTTTATCAGACAAAATGTGCCATGCTACAGTGGGGGAAAAAAGTATTTAGTCAGCCACCAATTGTGCAAGTTCTCCCACTTAAAAAGATGAGAGAGGCCTGTAATTTTCATCATAGGTACACGTCAACTATGACAGACAAATTGAGGAAAAAAAATCCATAAAATAACATTGTAGGATTTTTAATGAATTTATTTGCAAATTATGGTGGAAAATAAGTATTTGGTCACCTACAAACAAGCAAGATTTCTGGCTCTCACAGACCTGTAACTTCTTCTTTAAGAGGCTCCTCTGTCCTCCACTCGTTACCTGTATTAATGGCACCTGTTTGAACTTGTTATCAGCATAAAAGACACCTGTCCACAACCTCAAACAGTCACACTCCAAACTCCACTATGGCCAAGACCAAAGAGCTGTCAAAGGACACCAGAAACATTTTACATTTACATTTTAGTCATTTAGCAGACACCCTTATCCAGAGCGACTTACAGTTAGTGAATATTTTTTTTTTTTTTTTTTTATACTGGCCCCCCGTGGGAATCGAACCCACAACCCTGGCGTTGCAAACGCCATGCTCTATCAACTGAGCTACATCCCTGCCGGCCATTCCCTCCCCTACCCTGGACGACGCTGGGCCAATTGTGCGCCGCCCATGAGTCTCCCGGTCGCGGCCGGCTGCGACAGAGCCTGGAAACAGAAACAAAATTGTAGACCTGCACCAGGCTCGGAAGACTGAATCTGCAATAGGTAAGCAGCTTGGTTTGAAGAAATCAACTGTGGGAGCAATTATTAGGAAATGGAAGACATACAAGACCACTGATAATCTCCCTCGATCTGGGGCTCCACGCAAGATCTCACCCTGTGGGGTCAAAATGATCACAAGAACGGTGAGCAAAAATCCCAGAACCACACGGGGGGACCTAGTGAATGACCTGCAGAGAGCTGGGACCAAAGTAACAAAGCCTTCCATCAGTAACACACTACGCCGCCAGGGACTCAATTCCTGCAGTGCTTAAGCCAGTACATGTCCAGGCCCGTCTGAAGTTTGCTAGAGTGCATTTGGATGATCCAGAAGAGGATTGGGAGAATGTCATATGGTCATATGAAACCAAAATATAACTTTTTGGTAAAAACTCAACTCGTCGTGTTTGGAGGACAAAGAATGCTGAGTTGCATCCAAAGAACACCATACCTACTGTGAGGCATGGGAGTGGAAACATCATGCTTTGGGGCTGTTTTTCTGCAAAGGGACCAGGACGACTGATCCGTGTAAAGGAAAGAATGAATGGGGCCATGTATCGTGAGATTTTGAGTGAAAACCTCCTTCCATCAGCAAGGGCCTTGACGATGAAACGTGGCTGGGTCTTTCAGCATGACAAACACACCGCCCGGGCAACGAAGGAGTGGCTTCGTAAGAAGCATTTCAAGGTCCTGGAGTGGCCTAGCCAGTCACCAGATCTCAACGCCATAGAAAATATTTGGAGGGAGTTGAAAGTCTGTGTTGCCCAGCTACAGACCCAAAACATCACTGCTCTAGAGGAGATCTGCATGGAGGAATGGGCCAAAATACCAGCAACAGTGTGTGAAAACCTTGTGAAGACTTACAGAAAACGTTTGACCTGTGTCATTGTTATTGACCAAATAATTATTTTCCACCATAATTTGCAAATAAATTCATAAAAAATCCTACAATGTGATTTTCTGGAAAAAAACATCTCAATTTGTCTGTCATAGTTGACGTGTACCTATGACGAAAATTACAGGCCTCTCTCATCTTTTTAAGTGGGAGAACTTGCACAATTGGTGGCTGACTAAATACTTTTTTCCCCCACTGTATATCACATTTAAAATGTATGTATTGAATCAAGGCTTGCTTTAATGGCAACACAGTGAAATAGAGGGAAATAGAACACAGTGAAAGAACATACCAAAAATGGACTGATCAGGAGAAGCACCTGTGTAAACGCTTGGAGGAGGAGAGTGGAGGATATTATTATCAACGTCAATGAACAAATGTATAGCTATGTCAATTCTATGAATAACTCCAGCAAATCTTTTGCTAGTATATTAGTGCATTGTTTAGCCATCCTGGCATTTGTCAGCATGTAGGTTGTGTGACTTTGATGCTATATTTATTTTTAAACAGACAAAGACCGTTTGATCCTAGACCTCAAATTTTCTGATATAGACTAACTTTTTTTATTGATGCTGGTTTTAAACTACACTGTTTTGTCTGGAAAAGGGAAGGTTCCATTGGTGATGCTGGGGTGTCTGAATAAAAAAAGAGAGAGAGAGACATGGGATGCATAGTGTACTGCTATGTGTGCATCCCAAATGGCACCCTATCCCCTACATAATGCACTACTTTTGACCAGAGCCCTATAGGTCCTGTTCAAAAGTAGTGGACTACATAGGGAATAGGGTGCCATTTGGGACGCTACCATACCGATACACTATCTATGAATACTAGTGCAGAACACATAAAGACTACTAATAGTAGAGAAGGAAAATGGAGGCTTGTTATGCTACTGATTTCTGTTTTTTCATATGACCTTGTCTATACTGTACCTGCTCAAGTTCTTGACAACGACTGTGATGTTCTTCAAGAACTTCATAACAACTGGTTTCCTTTTCTATTTAGTTTTGCTCTATTTGTTGTTCAGCATACACCTTCTTCAGTTAACTGGATTGATCAGTTAAAGCTTACATTTGAGTCAATGCTTGTATATCTTTGCTGGTAATAAAATCCTTATATTCACAAAAAAACTGTCTGGTGGAAATACAGATATCTTTTCAACAGTACTGGAAAACACCAAGTGGGATATGGGTTTGTCTCAGTAGCAACAAAGTCAATATTAAATAATCAATGGCGACAACCATACCACCTGGCCTTAATTCTCTAAAAAGGGAAAGCATGTACCACCATCATTTCAAGATCACACCACAAAAGCACTCCAAATATGATTAAGTGTAAGACAACTGTGAAAGAACAATAGGTCAAAAGCCTTGGGGGGATATTATTATTATTGTCTTGGTCTGTCACACCAGCCTTCGCTTTGGCTTCCCCTCCTGTCCAGCTCAGGCGTTCGGCGTCGCCGGCTTTCTAGCTGCTGCCGAACCTGCTGCTGGCAAACGCCCTTCACTCATCAACCCCAGACTTGTCTCGTCATCATTACACACACCTGGTTCCAATCCCCACTCCATCACTGTATATATACTCCCTCTGTCATTTGTCTATGTCGGTCATTGTATATGTTCCTTGTTTTCCTGAGAGGAATCTCTCCTACTATTTCCTGAGTACTTTATATTTTGCACTGTGGGTTTCGTCCCGCTTTAAGCTATGGTGCTTTAATAAATTCAGTAGTTCTAAACCTGCGACTGCCTCCTGCCTACTCCTCTCTACACTTGTGACATGGTCCTCTCAATGCAGCCTACTGCCTCAAGCCATAAGAAGAGCTAACAATGAGGAGAGTCACTCAATGGCAGTGACTTCTTTGAGTAGTCATTATGAAACTTCTAAATATTCAAGGGAGGCTATTATTTCATGGAATCCCTCATGGACGAAATTCTCTTCCTCTGGATGGAATTCAATAATTGCAGATTCTGTCTGTCTGTCCTTCTTTCTTTCTCTCTTTCTCTCTTACTCACACGCTCTTGCTGCATCTCTCACTTCCTCTTTCGCCCTATTTCTCTGCCTCTCACCTTGCCTAGGGAAAGACTACTGTTTCCTTCCAGCTGCGATGCATTCCCGTTCAGGGACCAAATGGTTCTATTTGTAACGCTCTGGCAACGTTGGTGCCCAATGCGCCCGCCGCTCTCTCAAGCCTCACTGATGACAGTTAATGGAGGGCCGCTGTCGTTTCTTTGTTTCAAGCTGATGGGGGGAAAACAAAGCGATTTCCTTCAAAAACCATCATTGGCCACATCGATATTGATTTCCTGGCAAGGGAACACTTATCTATATATTGCCCTCATTTATATAGCCATTGCCCTCTACTCTAAACAGTGGTTGATAGGCCCTGAAATAAAGATGCAATTGGACCTGTGTCAATGTTTTTTTGTAATACTCCTCAATGGGGGCAATAGAGTCAATCGTAAGTAAAAAGCATTTTCTTTCAAAATATTAACCTTTCTCATATAGTCAGCCTCTAAACTTTTAGGAATTGTATTTGTTTGACCATGTGGTGATAGTTTTTAGTTGGATAATGTGATGTTGAGTTCACAGTTGAACAGGGATATATATTCAGTCAAATGAATAAATGACCCGTGTTGAGCTACTACTACTACTACTACTACAAAAACTACTGCATTCAGTGTGTATGATACAGTATGCACAGTAGGACTACGTTTTCAATAGCTGTGTTGCATGGCCAACCACACTAAAACCACACTAATTTGCAAGACGCCTCAAAGCCAGAGTGAGTGGAGGCAAATGAATATGTCTTACACTTCCATCATTACCATCTGTGCACCTCAAGATGTACAGGATGTATAAGCTACCCAACCCCTCCTCTTTCCTCTGACGGACTGCAAAAAGTGGAGCATTTGGGTTTTGAGCTGTGTGTGAGTGTGTGTGTGTCTCTCTCTCACTCTGTGTGTGTGTGTGTGTGTGTGTGTGTGTGTGTGTGTGTGTGTGTGTGTGTGTGTGTGTGTGTGTGTGTGTGTGTGTGTGTGTGTGTGTGTGTGTGTGTGTGTGTGTGTGTGTGTGTGTGTGTGTGTGTGTGTGTGCCACAGTCCGGTCCCATTTTTGCTTCAGCTGTTGGGAATTAAAAAGGAGGGATCAAGGGATGAGGGAGGTAATCCACCTGAAAGGGATAGAGCGAGAGAACGAGAGAGGGAGAGGAAAAAAAGAGAGAGCTAGAGAGAGGAAGAGCTAAAGAGAGAGAGGGAGAGGGCAGAAAGAGGAGAGAAAGTGGAGAGCGAAAAGGGGAGAGAGAGAGAAAAAGCGAGAGAAAGACAGGCAATGAAAGATAGACAGAGAGAGAGAGGCAAAGAGACAACGCCAATGCACACGCCTTGCCTTCCCAGAAAAAAGTTTACTGTATCTCATTATTTCCCCCTTCATTTCCCAGTCAGATGGTCGATGGGAGCCGTTGGCCCAAGATGGCCGTTGTTTCTTCACTCTGGTAGGTCCACAGATGAGGGCGGCTAAACAGAGTATTAGCTGCCCACTCAAAGGCTTTACCCTTATCCTTCAGGTTGCTATTTCATCCCCCTGGCATCTGACCTGGGCCCTTCAGGCCTGTTTTTCAAGGCTTTGGGGCAGATTTAGAAAGAATTGGAGATAATGTGTCTTTAGTGTATTTAGGCTTGAACACATGTGCCCAAAAGCTGGTGGTCTATCAAACAGTGAGTGAGTGAGTGAGTGAGTGAGTGAGAGCCCTTATGTCTTGGTGCTCCCTTGATAGAGTTGTCGAGGTGATACAGGGGGTCAGAGGGATTGACGAGAGAATGAGGTGTAGTGTGTTTACCCGTTTCGAGGGCTAAGCCGGGCAAGCTGGCACGCCGGTCATCTAGATCTGTGCCTGCAGCGGTGTGTCTTCAAGTGGCGATTATGTAATGCAAAGAAGCACACATATTCACAGAATATCAAGCAACTTGATCTATCCAAGAAAACCAAACTGACACATTGTACGATAAAATATATATTTATGTTTAAATGTTTACATTTGTGAAAATATGTACATAAACACACATAAATTAACGCTAAACAGATGCAGAATCAGAGTAGGAGATTGATCATTGAATTTGATAGCGATGGTGTAATAGAGATTGAAATGTCATTGAAGTATGCAGTTCTCAAGGCCAGTGCAGCAGATTGTCACTTGAATCTGGGTCATTGGTGTCTTTTGTCCAGAAGATGGCGATAGTGGACTACATAAACCTTTACAATAGTTCACAGTGTCTCACAGTCCTTGCTCTGAGTCAATTCCATACTCTATTCTAGTGGTTCCCAACCTTTTCCGTTACTGTACCACCAACTGAGTTTTGCTCTGCCCGGAGTACCCCTGAAGTACCCCCTCATGTGCATTTTACCAGTAAGCCTATGGTCTCATGAGTCTTCTCAAGTACCCCCGGTGGATAGGCCAAGTACCACTGCTCTATTCCACCACTAAAGACAATCGACTGCTTGGGTCACATATTCACATTAACAGCCTATCTCTAAAACCCATTGGTGTTCCTTTGCCCAATCTTTTAGGCCAGTGGCTGTGGCTGAGAATAAATCAGACTCTTATATTCAAATATCCATCTGCCTAGGTCCCCCTTTCTCAACTCCAGACAGACCAGGGGGTCCCCACCTCTGATGATTTTCATTCTTACCTGGGGGATTCAGATCAAGGATTCAGATTGGGACCATCAAGTAGGTAGAATCTCTGGCCAATCAGTGGTGTAGGATTACTTTATGAGAGCTATTCATTTTCTAAGACTCATTCATGTATTTCTAAAATCTGTGGAATCAGGTTTTTGAAATATTGATGCTAATTGATTATTTACCTACTGGCTAATTTGCGTAGGCCTTTCCACTCACAGCCCCTGTCATCCCGTATATGGGTTGAAAATAGCAGATTTTGTAATTGATAAGCGCGTAAATTGGAACACAGTGGGTGTAGAATAACATGCTATACATGACATCAGAGGTCAGGTTCTCTGCTTCACAGCGCTGTATGGGTTTTGACTGATATCAGTAATGAACATGAACACTGCTCGGGACTAGAAGATGCCCCCATCCCTCCCGCTAATTGGCTACTTTTACACATTTGTTGTTGTCTGAGAGAGGGAAATGCTGTAAATCCGCAATGCTGTAAATCCCCAAGGAGTCGATGTCTTCTGAAAGATGAGCTGTTGAGGATTATAATAAATATCGCAAATCATCCAAGCAAACCACACACCTGTCCAAACATACACAATTTACAGTTTCAAGGGCTATTTTTGATCCACAGTTACAAGGATGACATGCATTTAAACCCTGGGTTGTCCTGAACAGAATGAGCCTACAGTATGTTTGTGGTATAGTGAATAAAATTAGACAGGGAACACACACTTGAATGCACTCCTGACTCCATTCTATGCGCACCAAAATTACAATATTTGTCTGAAGTGCCTTTTGAAAGCCTAACACTGTAAGATCGTATTTTATAACTTAGCTAGCCATGTTGCAATAGAATACATTTTCAAGTTATGCCCATCTGACCCAGATTGCGATTTATAATGGAAATGTTTTGGACTGCAAAAACAACAGTAATTGTGTGATAGTGGTGATGCAGGGCTGTGTTTCAAACAAAAACTACAAGTGTGCCTGCCTCAGTTCCTCAATGGCAAAGCTAGGAGACCTCAAAAAAGGCTCTGTCCTTGAGTCATAAATGTGCATTGAAAATACTTGAACTATGCACAGTTTGGAGAGATGTGTGGCCACTTGAAGACACCAGTTAGACCTCACTCAAGCCCTTTTTAAATCGTTTTTTCTTGCAACTACTCCCAAATTTAAATGATGATGATTATTATTATTATTATGTTACTGAATGTATCCAGAGTATTTTCAGATTTCGTTATCAACAAATGCTGTGACAAGTACAGTAAATGTAGAATGCACATACAATCAACTGTGTAATGTTTGGATTCAGTCTTGTGTCAGGTGAACTGTTGTCCTCACCTTTGGTCTGATAATTTCCCAATAATCTCCAAACTGTTCTCTTTCGATCGCTACCATGGTCATGCATATGTTTTGCTATAGTTATTCTTGTTAGAAACATTTCTATTTGGCCCTATCCATATAGGCCAATTTCCACAAGTGTAAGGGGTTAATACTGATTGGCCAGATGTTGTTACCTCTTGAAGAGCTGATGCTTGGCTGTAAATGTGGCATTCAAAAATCTGCATAAGAGTAATCTGTCTCCATCCAGTTTTTGTCCACACAGAAATTCACCCATATACCTTATAAAGAACTCTAAAACTACAGTGGCATCAATCAATATATTTCCTCTTCAAGGGAGGAAAGAAAACCATCAGCACAGCCTCAATGCTTGGATTTCTGGACCCCTGGCCTAGTTCACATGAAAACATACTATAGTGTATGATGGTATAAATAGTATTTACTGTAGTATACTGTAGTATTTACAGTTAATTATAGTATAAATCCTGTATTAAAATAAAACTGTGGCATATACTGTAGTAATTAATGTAGTGTTTTTGTGGTTTGTAGTATCCTTTAGTATTTACTGTGAGGATTTTTGCAGACATTACTGTAGTATTTACTATAGTGTTTCTGCTTTATTGTCTTTGACATAGAAGTTGAGGCTTTCTACTTCAGGAAACCTACCGGAAAAATACTAAAAGAGCACATTTTCCATGTCCTTTAATGAATCATGCCTGGGGTCTTAACAAATAGCTCAGAGCTTCTACTCTTTTTAATAACCTGTACAGAACACAATATGGTCTATACTTGGCATGTAGGCTTCTCACTTATGGGTGGCACAAATTGTGATACGGGGGAGGGGAATGGGCAGGGTATATGCAAATGAATACTATAGCATTTACTATTGTTAAAAAAGTGTAGTGCTTTTGCGGACTGTAGTGTTTTTGCGGACATTACTGTAGTAATTTCGACAGTGTTTTTTTTGTGCGTATAATAGTGTTGTTCTTACAGTATACTACAACATTCTATAGTAAGTACTACACATTATCAAGGGATACTACAGTGTGTAGTATAGTATTCTACAGTATACTACAGTTTACTATAGGATTCTATTGTAAGTACTGTAGTATTCTATAGTAAACTGTGGGAGGCCACATTGAAGCTCTCAGTCTTCCCTGTTGCTCACAGTAATTATCAGTCCATTTCTACTGTATCTCAGATCAAATGGTGAATTAATTGTAACTCAGTTCATACCTTTGTCAACTGCCACTTCTTTCTGTCTCCCATGCTGGTCTTTTAGCCTAAATCTTCTCTTTTAGATTTCCTAACTTAACTGGAATTCAAATACTATTGTACCCAATGGTGTAGATCGCTAGCCTTATGTAGTGCCAGTAGGATGGTAACATGTTAGACAAGTACTCACTATTTCACATAAATTCCATTTTATTTAATTCATAGTCTTCACATCTTGTATATTTGTAGATAGTCCTACATATTTCAGTACTATGTTGGTACATATATTACTGCCATGTTGAAGGAAATAGTTCATTTGAACCCTAAGGGGTAAGAGACCCAGTAGTAAATATGCAAACACCCCACATATTGTAGGCTTCTCTCTACATATGGTGGGTGCCGTGAGCGACAGCTACAAGCCAGCATCTCCCCCTTTGAATATGCATTTCCCATTATATGCTTGGATGGTCTTAAAACAGATTGATTCATCTCAGAGAGATGTTTAAGCAGAGGCACACGTTTGTGGATGCAAATTCATGGTGAGTCTTCCTTTGATTATGCAAAGCGGGAGCCACCATAAGCATATATTCGGGGAGGTGTTATACCAATGCAAATATGAAGCCCTGTTGCATTACTTGGTAATTAAGAGTCGGTGTTATCAGGCCACTTGGTTATCTCCACTAGTTAATTAGCTTCGGAGCTTCATTGTGAATATTTAATGAGGGTATTGTGAAAGGGCTAAAATTGGTTCTTGGTACACCATTGCTATCCCTTTATGAGAAACAGTAATGTGAACCGTCACCATTTATATTGTCGAATAGGTGATGTTATTGGTGATGTGTCTGTTTGTCTTTGTGTCTCCTTCCTGCTTTTGGGTATTATGAAAGTTCAAGGTAAGAAGTGAAGATGTTTAAAAGGTAAGGTATAAATAACATCATTCAGCATTGTCATAATTGGACGAATATATTTTAGAATATAAAACCCAAGTGTCAGTGGTGACATTTCTATTCAATTCTACTTAGTATATTTACAGCTGTGTAAGATGCTCTACTCTATCTCCTTTGCAGGTAATAAGCCAAATGCAATCTTTTTGTCATCCAGTATCAATTCATTTGCGTTCATAATGGTGCAATATGCATATTGCGGACAGATTGCATTTTGCTTAGTTTAAATCATCTTCATGATGCGTATGAGCTTGAATCATTTGACATTGTGGGGAACATGCATTGGTGCAACGTTTAACCATTTGTTAGACCAGCGTATGTATACATTTAAAAGACTCAGGCTGAACATAGATTGAACATCCACTGACTTCATTGAATTTGTATGGCTTCATATTCCTCACCTTACTTGATCCTTCTCCCCAATAAAATGAAGCCAATGTGAAGTAGGCTTACGCATAGTTGGTCTATATGTGAAAAGGCTGTACTGTATGATACTGTAGCAGTGCCAGAAATGAATTCCTTGGCACTGTAAGCATACAAACACACACAAACACACACACACACGCAATCAGACACAAATACACACACCCTAATTTCAACTTTGACCAACTCTCTAAAATGGAGTGTTTATGATAACGAAAATACGGTGGAATAGAAAGGATTTAGAGTTTATCTGACAATAATCTGTTTATCTTTTTTGAAGCACCTTCAAGAAGATAGCCATAGAGTAATCTCTATGATGATAGTAGCCATAAGTATTGCATGATCGCTTATCACCCACCTAGACTATAAGATACTCATGTGCTCTGACAAAGTTGACAATGTTATGGCACCTATTGTATACAGTACCTGATTGTTAGGTTTGTGACACCTGTACAGACAGATATGCTTGTTGCCATCGATTGCAAGGGTGTTCATTCTCTTTAGTTGTAATGAGCAATTAAATGTTCTCATGTAGGAGATAGTTATAGTTGTACTTTTTACCAATATGTTAGAATAATTAATGTTTTGAATTATTTTCATTGTCATTTGTGAGATGCAGTTACTTCTGCAAGTGGTTTACAAAATGTCCCCAACCTCAGGTCATTTAGTTCAGTCTGAACTTTAAACGACCTAATTTGCGTTGTACCTATGAGGCATGTTTCAATTTATGTTCTCTATGTAGTGTAGCTGTGTTTGAAGCTGTTTTCAGTACCCAAAAGACACTAGAGACATAACCTATTATGATGTTGTTGTGGCTTTGGTTTCTCAGCCCAAACTAGCAGGTGAATCTCTGCTATCTTTTGGTCAGATCATGCTCCAGGTATGCAACTTAACCAGTTTAGCTCTTGGTTAAGAAAAAGAACAATATACAGAAATAGATGAGGTGCAAAAGGTCTCGTTCTCACACACTCTCACACACATGTGCAAGCTGCTTAGGGCTGTGGTAATACAAGCTGCTTAGGGCTGTGGCATGATTTCCCCTTGATGTGTACTCTTTCCCTTCACTGACATACAACTAAACCACTAATGACTAATGCCAAGACAGTCGTTGCTGAGAATAAAATAAGCCGACATGACACCGTAGGCAGAATAATACTTTGTTTGCACTCTTGGTTCATACATTAATATCCACTTCAGCAACAAGGCTTTACATTGATACAGTGCGAACGAACAATAGCATGAAAGACACCATTAAAATATACAGGTTACTTAAAGTTATAACAGTGAATTTTGACAATTGCATGTTTTTTTCTTCAACAAAAATATGTTTTAAATTCAACTCACTTCGAAGTCCAACGGTCTCGAGGCCTTTTTCCGAGACCCTTTCTTTCGTTAAAGTCTTTGGAAATGTATGGTGTCTCACTTTCCAATGTGGTCGGTGACTTTGTGAGGTCAGTATATGCAGTTGAACGGATCACGTTCAGACTCCGTTTCCCATCATGCCACACACATACATTGTGGTCACATTACTTATTTTCTCCAATGGGCCTTCAGATCAGATGTTTGTATCTAATTAAGCAGCCTTCCCCTTTGATGTCTTTTGGCATCTTTAAGCCCATATCTGTTCTTTATCAATATCTTTATCAAGATTATATGCATATTTTAGGCTAAAATAGAGAGAAACCTAAGACCTGAGAAGATATTGTGTTGCAACGATGGATACAGAAGTTACAGTGTCGTTCGCTCCATCGGTACAAGTCATCCACCGAACATACGTTAGCCGTCATACAAAAGTCTACCTCTCACACACTCCCAGTGTCTAAAACAATTTGACATAGCAAAACAGAAAAACAAAGAATGATGAAGAAAAGACATTGACAAAAAACACGTAGATGGTTTCAATCGTAAATTGAAGCCACCTCATTCTTCATAAGTACCAATACACTTCCTATTTATCAAGTAACATCTTTCAAGTAGATGTACTTCCTTTATCTGGTATAAATGTAACTGTCCCTTCGATATTATTTTATATTTTTGCCATAAATATGGAGAATCAAGTGGGAGCCAAAGAAACATCAGGTGAAGGACACACTGACTGTTCGTTGCCTTGGTAGGTAGTGCTTCCTTCCACAGTGCAGCTCTTTAGAGATGGCACCTCCATCAAAGCGAATGATTTGACATCTGCACGTTAGTAGTATGCTAAAGCACAAACAGACATCAGCCCGCCTTTTGTTCCTGCGTGTTCCACACACCCCCAGCCTACCCTCCCTCTTTCATTCCTCCACCCATCCATCCATCCATCCATCACCCATACATCTCTCCATCCCTCCATCCATTCCTAGATAATTCTCCCCATCTCCTCTGTCATTGGTTCCTGCGTCTCTTGTCCATCCTTTTCTTTCTTTCTTTCTTTCTTTCTTTCTTTCTTTCTTTCTTTCTTTCTTTCTTTCTTTCTTTCTTTCTTTCTTTCTTTCTTTCTTTCTTTCTTTCTTTTCCTCCCAAATGCATCTATTGGGTCTTCCTGGTGGCTGCGGCGGCAGCTTCTGCTTTAGCTGCGGCTGCCTTCTTGGTCTTGTCAATGTAGGCCTCGTGGAAGAACTGACAGAAGAGCACAAAGTAGCTGAGGTACATGAGCGAGGACCACACAATGTTCTGCACGTGTGACGGGCACTCCTGACCCTGCTGCATCCACGAGTACACCAGGTAGTTCACCACGCAGCCCACCAGCATCTGGGTGATCTGCGTGAGCGTGATGAACATGGCGAATTTCCTTGAGACCTTGAAGCCGGCCGCCCTCAGGGCGTAGTAAGAGTACATGACGGCGTGGACCAGGTAGTTCATGGTCATGAACCAGCCGCCGCCAGCCACCATGTCCTTGTAAGAATACCAGGAGTACAGCAGAACAGTCATGTGATGGTACCAGTGGAGGAAGATGAGCTTCTGCTTCCGCAGCACGATGAACAGGGTGTCACCTGCATGGTGGGTGTGGCGAGAGAGAGAGATGGAAAGACAGATGGAAGGACAGAGAAAGTAAATGAAAAGAGAGAGACAGAGACATTGAGAGAAAGAAAGCGTTAGAAAAGGGGGAGGAAATTGACATTTCAAAGTTACAAATTGAAAAGAACAAAAGTTCAGACATTCACATAGCAAGTCATACATTTCAGGTAACACTTATTACTTGCATTGAGTGCTATTTCAGTGTTATCTACTAATACCCTGTTCTTGGCAAATCAATGTTGTAAGCGATAAGACAAAGTGAGGATCCAAATAAATCTTTACAGTGCTCTACAACTTGGCTTTATAAGTGGATTCTGCATCCCTGCTCATGTTTAATACATCTAGGTCCGAATTTAATCACAGATGAAATGCACTGTGGGTTCACTCAGAATCTTTATGCTGTAGGTGTCCTTTCACGTCAATATATAATAACAATGTCTGCGAGCAGAGCAGTCTCCAAGGTGTATCTTTTTAAAGGTTTGGCGAAAGAAAAATCAGCTTTGCTCTGTGAAACGGAGCCCACCATACCTGACTAATTGGTGAACCCACTGCTTGAAAGTGGAAAACTACCAGAGGGTTCAGAGTTAGCTCCGTGCCCCTGTCTGTCTGTCTGTGTGTGTGTGTGTGTGTGTGTGTGTGTGTGTGTGTGTGTGTGTGTGTGTGTGTGTGTCTGTGAGAGAGCGTGTGTTTGTACAGCATCAGTGTGTGTGTCTCTCTCTCTCTCTCTCTCTGCCTCCCATATGCCTCTGTGACAGCGAGCAGTGCTGCGGCTAAGTGGCTGCAATGTTCCATTTGCAGGCCTCAATGTGTTGGTCACGGGCCAGCAGGTTTGGCTCCACCCAACCAAAGAGCCAGAGCCAGAGCCAGGTTAGGGGTAGGGGCTTCTATCCCCCTCCCTGTGCCCCTGAGAGGGGGCTCCTGCTCTGGGCTCGTACTCGGAGCTGACAGGGTGTGGAGCCCCAGTGACCGCAGGACTGGGCAAATACAAAAGGGCTACACAGGAAGAAAGTGTATTCCCAGACACAGACTTTGGGGACGAGCGAAAGGTCATCCAAACTTGCACCCGATGGGGTGAGAGGGCACGCCTGTCGCTGAGGTCATTGAGGACAGAAAAGATAATCGAAGACGTAATTTGTTTCTTGTGCTACTGTGTGTGAAATGTCTGACATGGCAGCATCTTCATGCCTACAGATCCGTGTGCCGCTCCTCGGGTGGGTAATTTCAGCCACCACATAATTTAAGCTGGAAGTAGAGGACTAAGCATTGTTGTTCACTAGTTTACTCCAAGGGTGGCGGGGTTGGAAAGTAATAAAGGGGAATATATATATTTTTAAAGGATATGTATGTGTATGTATGTATGTGTATGTTTGATGTACCCCCCCCAAAAAAATATGTATATTATGAACATATTTTCATATATCCAATACCACAAAGTGTGATAAACCTTCTAACCACAATGGACACAAAAAGGCATTCACATGTAAAACAGATAAAGGTAGTAGTAGTAGTAGTAGTAGTAGTAGTAGTAGTAGAAGTAGTAGCAGTAGTAGTAGTAGTAGTAGTAGTAGTAGTAGTAGGAGGAGGAGGAGGAGGAGGAGGAGGAGGTCATCTTACCCAATTCTGGTGCCTTACTGAGCACAAAGGCGTAGGCCCAGAACTTGCTGACCGGCCCGTTGTAGAAGCTCTGATCACACACTGACTGCTTGAGCCCTTTAGTCATCAGAATGTATGTCATGTAGCTCCCAGTGCGGACAGCACCAAATATACTGGACAAGAGAGAGACAGACAGAGAAAACAGTTAGTAGAATACAGTAAGTCAAGCCCAAGGACCCTGGAATACAGTCACTCCTGCCACAGCAAAGTTTGTACAGCATTGTTGTTTACACAACTACTGCCAATGCACACACGTGAAAACTGGCAGCATGATGACTTCTATTCAGTGAGTTCTTCACTCAAAACGATCCGGAATGTACCTTTATAATTGACCTGATAGTTATATATAGCTATTTAATGCTATACAACATGCTTACAGCATGTGCATTGACTCAACAGAAATAGGGAACTAACAAATGGGCCACTGACAACCAGAAAGAAACAGGTGGGGGTTTAAAATGGGTTCTGAAAGGCATCCACGGGGGTGTTTACTGACTTGGTGCTCGCCAAGCCAACTCAAGTAGGGTCTTAAGAAACACTCGCCATGGACGTCCACTAAATTCGCCTGATATCAGACAAACTAAAGGAAAAGGAAACCCACACCAACTTAGGTAAGGGGATGCAAATAAACGTGGAGCAAACCAAACGGGAGAGACAAAAGATAAAAGGCTTTATTTCACAACTTAAAGAGGAAGAGCTAAACGGTGGTGTCGTTCTTCCAACATCTCTCACGCCAACTGGAGCACTCGGCCAGCCACTCTGCAAGCACAGGTGAAACTAACGACTGACTAATGAGGCGACAGGTGCAACACATCCTGACCAACGAGGACAATTCAAATCAGGGCAAGCCACACCCAAACAGAACCAACCTCGAAATTGAAATCGAGCAAAACCCCAAAGCCCATAACAACTGGACCAGTGTTGTAAAAGTCTGCTGCCTCTTACCTGAACACTGCGAGAGTGAGGGACCATAGCACCAGCGGTTTCCTCAGCTCAAACTTCTCCCTTCGTTTCATCACATGGCGGCCACCTAGTATGAAAGCAGCGTAGAGGGCTGAGAAGAGGAATGACTTCTTCCTGTAAAGGGAGGGTGGAGTTTTGTGAACATTACGCAATCGGCACTCACTACTACATGTGGTGGACTGTCAAGTAGTGTAAGAACAGAGGGCGTAAAATATGACCACTTTTGGGGTGGCACAAAAGCATGTGACAAACTTTGATTTTGGAGTGGACTACTCCTTTAATTCCACATGGAGCACTGAACAACAGCTGAAACACCACTTGGACATTTCAGATCTAATAGGCTACATACGGAAGTGCTCAGCATTATCATGAAGCACAGGTGGCCTCACGGAAGACCAGGGTGGATCAAAATAAAGCAACATTTCAAAGCAAGCTGATTTTGTTTGGTCCCAGTGGACTCAGAACGAGACATGCGGTCTAATCAATAACGTTTGGGTCGATGATGATGCAGAGTGAGCGCAAATGTTGCATTCTGGGAGTTAGACATGCTAGTCGGCCTAAGGTTTGAGTTTTGGGTATAATAGCAGATGTTTTTGTCTTGGGTCAATTACAAGGTTGGATTGCTTAAAATAATGACTTGGTTTATCAATTTCATTTAGTGATTCAGCATTGTGACACACCCCTCTGGAGTGGACATCCTTCTGTCTTATAACAACAATTCTATGATGCCCTTTTTGGGACCTTTGGTCATGTCATGTTGATGGACAGTAGTTGATCTAGACTAGAGCTACGTCACTTCTTTACTAATGCAATACATTACATTAAATAACAAAATGATGTTAACTATAAACCAAGAGGAACCCAGACTTTGGGATCCCATATGTTATTACCAAAACCCTAGACCAAGCAAAATGTAAATGGCGAGAACTCCCCTTCTACATTCTGCACACTCAACTTCATATGGTGGCAACAGCACTATTTCTTGCTCTTTTCAGCTGACTAGATGGGTCTACAATAATGTATTTTTCCCTCTGAAAAATGGTTGAAGAGAGAAAAAAGGAGAAAGCTAATTAACATGTAATGACAATCAAAGCTAGATTGAGGAAGAAAATGTGTCTTGTCATTATGCTTGAGTTCGCCTCTCGGCCTAGCTGCCATCCTCCCGGCCAGATTGGAGTTGTTTTTGGAGTTGTCAATTAATTGCAGGAGAGATATGACCTAAAAGACCCACTCGCACCACCTTCTTTGCTCTGCCCATCCTTATAACACAAGTATTCCAGAACCAAAAGAACGGTTCAAACATAAAAAAAAAAAAAATCCTGACCTAAAAAAGGCTCTGCAAACAAAATAAATCGAACGTTATAGAAACGTAATAGATCCTAACTTCCTATATGGACACTCACTAACTAGCCTGTGTTGACCATGTGAATAATGTCATACTGACAGAATTACTGTAACACTTCTGACCAATCTTACACCAAACAATATCCTGCAAGGACATTACTGTTATGCAAAATGCAAAAATTGAAACATCCATCTGTGTTTGCTTACAGGCTTGATAACTGATTGAACAAAGGACAAAGCAGTGCAGTCAAAGTCCAAAGAATCTGGTTTCACACAATGATAGCACGATTCGGAGGGCAGAATGACATCATTGTTTCGATGCAAATAAACAAGGGTGAAGAATGGAGAGACTCACAGTAAGCACCCTACTTAGCGAGGCAGAGCGAATTCTAGATGAGCAACAATCACCACATTCCTCACACACTGTCTTCAGACTAAAAAAGGTTAAAGGTCAATGATAAATGGCCTTCAGTGTGATTCCTCAGAACAGTACGAATCTTCAGAGATGTGGATACTAGGAAGTAGAGGACCAAATACCCTTTTCACACAATCGCACCAAACCCAAACCAAACTGTGCTAGTTTGGTTATTTCCTTTTCACATTGTCCTTTTCAGCACAGTTCCCAGAAACCAGATAACCAGGTCAGCTCAGTCCAGCTTGGTTTGGTTCAGCTCAGTTTGTCTCAGTAGTGTGAAAAGCCCTACAGAGTATGGTCTGAATGAGGTCCAATAACATGAGAGGAGGTATTGCTATTGGGAAAAAAACACAAAGGTCGGAAGAAACCTGAGGCATGGTCAAAGTCGACAAATGCGTTCGAGGGCTGTCTCTCTCCTTGCTTGATCAGGTCAGCTGTGGCCAAGCTATGCCTCCAGGAATGGAAATTCATTTCAGATGTCAGTGTGAATTCACATCATGCCTCCACACCTCGTAGTAGCTGCATGTGGCAAGAGCATTCATGTTGGAGCTTCCATTAGGGCTGAATGTGTCTCTTGCTGCCTCTTTATACCTCGGTCAGAATACATTGAAGATGCCTCTAGATGCTGATCAATGGTCAGTTTAGCATTTTCATCATGGTTAAGGTAGGTTATGATTGGAGGAGCATAAGCTGATCCTAGATCTGTGCCTCTAAGCAACTTCTAACAGAGCAGCTCTGTCAGGGTTATAGTCAGGGATATGCAATCATCTCTGAATGACAATATCAGAGAAGGTGTACTAATCCAAGAGATTTATCTTCACCTGAAACAAGATTTATGCACTTCAAACAATTTCAAAAGATGTGTCTTCCTTGGCACTGGACTAATTTCTTTATGATTGATTTATTTGTTCTCTACTCCTTTCTGACAATATTGAACCACAAAGCGACCTGAGACAGGATATATTTAGACAAAAACTCAGTTTGGACTCAAAAACCCCAGCTGAATGCACTGATTGTAAGTCACTATGGATAAAAGTGTCTGCTTAAATGTAAATGCAATGCTATTTGGAAACCCCAACTTACAGGAAACTTTACACCATGAATGCTGTTCCTGACTAATAGCGATAGCACAACCCACTGGGCAAAAACTGGTTGAATCAACGTTGTTTCCACATAATTTCAACAACAAAAATGTAACGTAATGACGTTGAATCAATGTTAAAAACTGATCCGATTTTTTTTTACTCATCAACGTAAGGGAATTTTGTCTTTTTCACCCAACTTTTAACCTAAATCCAATGACATTATGAAATGTTTTGTTGATTTCACATTGAATTCACGTTAGTTGACAACTCAACCAAATGGAAATCAAAACTAGACGTTGAACTGACGTCTGTGCACAGTTGGAATGTACAAGGGGAATGAATGGTGCAATTGAACCGATGCAGCATAATGGAAAGTGACAAAGTCAGTTGCAAGTAGAGTAGTGGAATCAACATTGATTTCTCACACCTTTCTGTATTCTTCCAGCTGAGATTTGTTCCAAATAGCTGTACAATTAACCTTAGCTTATTTGGCTGTGTATTGCACAGCGTAACACTGATTCAAAACTAATATTCACTGTGAAAATAGTAAATGTCATATACAGCAAAGGTCGCACATTGAGGCTTCAAACAAAACCATTCGTTTTGTTTGTGAATACTAGTCCATTTTAATGTAAGAAAAAAGAAAATGTTTCTATGCTTTAAATGGAGTGGTAGCCATTTTTCTTCATTAATATATTGTACCTCTCACATCCCTGAGAGCTATCCAACAGAGCTCCTCTTTTTGCCAGTCATCGTCAGCATCCATGGAGAGCCAGCCAACTCCCATGCATTCCCTTATCGCTGGGTGAGACTTGCTGGGCGGTAGTCGAGTCTGTGTATCAGAGCCGCTGCTGGAGCTAAGAAAACATTAGGGGCTGATCTAATGCTTTCTGATAGAGCGAGCAAAGCAGTGGCGGGGATCGCATTTCCTCGTATGTCTGCATCATGCATCAGGTCATCCTGTCAAACAGAGCTAGCTAGTGGCTTGAACTATATCTATATTAATAAAACGTTGATGACTTTTAATATGGAGGTCAAATTAGAACTAGTGACTGAACCTGGTTTTAATCATAATGTAGGATCTCACAATACTGGCTCATAATGACAACCACATACTGCAGCTCTGTGCATTTACTTGTGGAAGAATATGTCCACTGGTTTGGGGCTTGTTTGAAAAATCATTGCAATAAGTGTCTTGCTCTGCAAATATTTAAACAGTATAACAGGCCTATTTCAGAGTGCGAGATTAGGGAAAGTAAAAACAGATCTCTAAACAAATCTTAACTGAAGGCATAAATCACACCTGAGCATGATACTGGACAATGGCAGGAACTATTTGGCTCAATTTATGTAATACAAAGGAGTCTTTCAATGTTGCTGGCTAGATCTGCACACACCTTCCAAGCAGTTCACAATAAGTGGCCCTTCCCCTCCCCCTAGCTGTGTTGGTCAAAGCTGGTAGCTAACCTGCTGTGTAACTTGGATCTCTATTAGCTGGAGCGGGAGATTTCTCCCCTTACGTAACACTGACTTTGTAGTGTGAGGATGAGTGTGTGTGTGTGTGTGTGTTCAGTCTTGGAGCTGCCCTCACAGTAAAGTGACTCAGTTTAGGGCGAATAGCCTTGTCCCCTGGCTTGCTTTGGTTGTTTGTAGGTTGCACAGTAGCAGAGGAATCAGTAGTGGTGTCAAGACAGCCCCCCGAGGTGGTACGCCAAACTTTCGGTTCCGTAACAAACTGCTACATAAGGCCAAGCTATAAATAAGTCCTGGATATTACAGATTAGACAGTCCGGTAAGAACCATCCTGAGTGTAATTCAGTGTTGTAGGACTGTAGGCTTGGAACAGAACATACAGTTTCTTGCATCGAACAAAACCGAACCTCGTCCCCAGGCTCAAATTTCTGGCGCATAGAGCCTGGTAACAGTGTGGGACTGTTTGGAACTTAGCGGGTGTGGATTTACTGAGTGACATGCTAATCAATTCGTATTCTGAGCAAATCACACGACTATGAGGCATTGCTCTAAATCGAGGTGGGAGAGGGTCTTCACTAATTAACACAGCCACAAAGTCATAAACCCTGCCTATTTCTACAATTTATCTTTTTAAAATCTGATTTTAAACCTAACCTTAACCACACTACTAACCTTAAGCTTAACCTTAAATTAAGACCAAAAAGCATATTTTTGTAACCAATTTTGAATTTGTGGCTATGGAAGCTAGTGGAAACTGAGAGGAAGCGAGCCTGCGACAGTTGTATTACATGGGACTTTACGAAAATTAAAATGCAAATCAATTTATAACATTTTTGACATGCTTTTTTCTGGATTTTTGTTGTTGTTATTCTGTCTCTCACTGTTCAAATAAACCTACCATTAAAATGATAGACTGATTATTTTTTTGTCAGTGGGCAAACGTACAAAATCAGCAGGGGATCAAATACTTTTTTCCCTCACTGTATAGTAGGAAGTGAATGAAAGCTCTGCAAAGGTTTGAATTAGACCTATTGCCATTTTGCCAAGTGTAGATCATTAGGGAATAGAAGGATGCATGGTAAACGGTGCAAATTAGATGTCCATTTAAACTCATGGCCACTTGCACAAATGCAAAAACACATTTAATGTGATACACTGTTGGGTTGAAAATAGCTATGCCTCTGCAAAAGCTGTTTGGTGAAATTGACTTTACGATGGAATGACTGCTCTTTCCTCTGTTTGCATCTTGACTCTCAGCTGACACTGTGACAAGATGGCAGAGTAAAGTTTGAGAGAGGGTTTTTCTCTTGAGAAACGTTCACAGGGAGTCATCCCATATCTCCATCTCTGTCTCCCCAATTCAGATGAGCTCCTGGGTGACTCAACATCAAGCCAGGGGTGGGCTCTGGGTCGATGCAGTCAGCAGAAATCACCATCTTCGCAGCATGTCCTTCTGGGAAAAGCAGCATGCAAAACATTACTCCCAGGAGTCGATACCATAACTCATTGGGGACCAGCTAGCTGGCCTAACCTTTGCGAAAGGAAAATTCTAACCTTTGTCAGAGAGTCACAATCAGTGATGATGTAGTATTAGCTACTGAGGGGAGAGGAAGCCAAGCTAGCACATAACGTTCTGAGAACTACAGTGCTATGAACAAGTATTTGCCCCCTTTCTAATTTTCTCTACTTTTGCATATTTGTGACACTGAATGTTATCAGATCTTCAACCAAAACATAATATTAGATAAAGGGAACGTAAGTGAACAAATAACACAACAATTACATATTTATTTCATTTATTTCATAAACAAAGTTATGCAACACCCAATTCCCCTGTGTGAAAAAGTAATTGCCCCCTTACACTCAATAACTGGTTGTGCCACCTTTAGCTGCAATGACTCCAACCAAATGCTTCCTGTAGTTGTTGATCAGTCTCTCAAGTCGCTGTGGAGGAATTTTGGCCCACTCTTCCATGCAGAACTGCTTTAACTCAGTGACGTGTGAGTTTTCAAGCATGAACTGCTCGTTTCAAGTCCTGCCACAACATCTCAATTGGGATTTGGTCTGGACTTTGACTAGGCCATTCCAAAACTTCCAATTCGTTGCTTTTTAGCAATTTTCATGTAGACTTGATTGTGTGTTTTGGATCATTGTCTTGCTGCATGACCCAGCTGCGCTTCAGCTTCAGCTCATAGACGGATGGTCTGACATTCTCCTGTAGAATTCTCTGATACAGAGCAGAATTCATGGTTCCTTCTATTAAGGCAAGTCGTCCAGGTCCTGAGGCAGCAAAGCATCCCCAAACCATCACACCACCATCACCATGCTTGACCTTTGGTATGATGTTCTTACTGTGGAATGCAGTGTTTGGTTTTCGCCAGGCATAATGGGACCCATCTCGTCCAAAAAGTTGACTCAAGTTTGTCAAAAAGCACCTGGATGATCATCAAGACTCTTGGAAGAATGTTCTATGGACAGATGATTCAAAAGTATAACCTTTTGGACGACATGGTTCCAGTAATGCCTGGCGAAAACCAAACTCTGCATTCCACAGTAAGAACATCATACCAAAGGTCAAGCATGGTGGTGGTGGTGTGATGGTTTGGGGATGCTTTGCTGCCTCAGGACCTGGACGACTTGCCTTAATAGAAGGATCCATGAATTCTGCTCTGTATCAGAGAATTCTACAGGAGAATGTCAGACCATCCATTACCTTAATGAGTGCTTGTTTCCTTTGAAATAGTGTCTGTTTGAATAGACTAAAATGAACAGCTTTGTATGCGTAAAAAAAAAAACATGGCATGCTAGTTCCATCCTGGTGTTGCAGTGGACTAATTCCCGGGATAGAGAACAGAAAATCATACGTTTTGTTTTCATTACTAATGCCAAAGCAAATTAATGTCCATGTTGTCCTACTGTATCTGTGCTTGGAGTTCAGAAAAGTTAACCCCAAATTAGCTAGCAGTGATATTAAAAGTGTTATTGAAACATAACCGCCAAATAACCTTTAAATGTAGTTCTTACAGTGTCAATAATAACCATAACAACACCTTTTTTTTTAAATTGAGAATGTTCTCAGACTGTTATTTAATAACCTTAAAATAACCTAGAATTTCCGATCTCTGAGCGTTAATAAAACCTCCCAGGAAAACTTTCAGGGAACCAGAGTAAAATGTTCTCAGAACCTCTCTGCAACCTAAAAATTAACGTTCCCAGAAAAGGCAACATTTTCACATCTGTTCTCAGAACGTTTAAAAAACATTAGGTTTTACCGGTCAGTAAACGTATGGCTTTGCTCACACAATCAATATGAAAACAAAAACATACATTCCCACAACTTCCAAGGAACTAAATGTGCTAGCTGGGAGGTTCCTTAGGAAATTGGAATGTGATGGCAAGATTATACTGGGTAACTGAGGACCAAAGACTTCGGCTGAATTCCAAATGGAAACATAGCCTGTTCCCTGTAGGAACTCCTGTAGATCTGAAACAATTGGACAGATAGGAAATATGATGCAAATTCCATCCAGCCTATCAGAAGGCAAGTTGATGCATATTGCTTACAGCTATAGTTTATTTTATTTATCCTTTATTTAACTAAGCAAGGCAGTTAAGAACAAATTCTTATTTACAATGACGGCCTACACCGGCCAAACCCGGACGATGCTGGGACAATAGTGCGCCGGCCTATGGGACTCCCAATCACGGCCGGTTGTGATACAGCCTGGAATCGAACCAGGGGGTTTGTAGTGACACCTCAAGCACTGAGATGCAGTGCCTTAGACCGCTGCGCCACTCGGGAGCCCACTACAGTATCCAATCCTTTCAAATATATAGGAGTTCCTAGGAGGTAGGGATACATTTCTAATTAACCCAGTGAGAGTGCATCTTCCACACAGTGATTAGAGCTCTAGGAATCCATGACAAAAGGCTGCAATTGTTCTTGGCAGCTGGACAAATATTTAACAAGCAGACAAGTTGGACTGGATCAGTAACATGAGTAACATGAGACTGCAGGAGGAACAGTAATCTTCCTAAGACCTACAAGTCTGTTTTCATTAATGGGCACATCCTCAAATCAAATCAAATCAAATCAAATTTTATTGGTCACATGTGCCGAATACAACAGGTGCAGACATTACAGTGAAATGCTTACTTACAGCCCTTAACCAACAGTGCATTTATTTTAAACAAAAAAGTAAGAATAAAACAACAACAAAAAAGTGTTGAGAAAAAAAGAGCAGAAGTAAAATAAAGTGACAGTAGGGAGGCTATATATACAGTAAAATAAAGTGACAGTAGGGAGGCTATATATACAGGGGGGTACCGTTGCATAGTCAATGTGCGGGGGCACCGGCTAGTTGAGGTAGTTGAGGTAATATGTACATGTGGGTAGAGTTAAAGTGACTATGCATAAATACTTAACAGAGTAGCAGCAGCGTAAAAAGGATGGGGTGGGGGGGCAGTGCAAATAGTCCAGGTAGCCATGATTAGCTGTTCAGGAGGTACTCAATGGTACAGTATACAGACAATACCATTTGTCTTGCACATTTAAACCTCAACTAACTTTTAATCAGAGCAACTAATTTATCATCATAATGCTCTGACAGAACCATCCAATATTTTACCAAAGAGCACAATAGATACTGTATGTCCACGCAATAAGCTAACATGATATCCCATCATGCTTTGTTGGGGTCTACAGCACTTCCTTCAGAATTGCACAAAACAACTGATTCTATAATGACATGCAGTCACCCAAGAGGATGGTATCCAATTGCTTGGAAGCCCATTGAGGGTTTCAACGACTGAATACACTACACAACCTAAGCAACCATCACTGACGCTGAGCAATTGGGACGTCTGTGGGGAATTTAGTGAGAATGACTCAGCAGGTATTTTGAATATATGTGTATTTCAGTGGAAGGCAGCTACAGTGTGCTGGACGTTGAGACCAGCCTTGCTGTTAATCGCAGGCAGATAGCCAGCTGTGGGCTGATCTGTAAGGTTGTTTTTTGGACACTTGCTGGCACAGAGCCAAACACTCATGTTTACAATTACCGTATTTTCCGCACTATAAGGCGCACCGGAGTATAAGCCGCAGCAGCTAAATTGAATGATATTGAATGATGTGTACATATATAAGCCGCACTGGACTATAAGCCGCAGGTGTTTTAATGTTTAATTACCATATGTAAGGGTTCGTGCACAGAGGGGATTGTCGGGAAAGAGACAAACTGTCTCGCTCTCGTAATGTCTGTCTGTCTTGCTCTCGTTCTGTCTCTCGTTCTGTCTCTCGTACCACTCTCGGTTCCACTTTTACTTTTGCGCGCTACCTGTCTCACTCTTTTCCGGCCTCCAGCTTTTCCTGCTGGAGCCCGCCACTTAAAGGTGGGGAGCGCGGACCGGTCATAGAGCCCATAGAGTTAAAGTTGGTGGACTGTAACCTGTAAAATCCATAGATTTAGGAGGTTTTCTAGTGGCCGTTAGCTGTAAAAATCCATAGATTAGCCGCAGGGTCGAAAAATGGGAAAAAAGGCGCGGCTTATAGTCCGAAAATTACGGTACACTTATCCTTCTGCAATTGAACGGTGATCTCTTGTGAAAGAATCTGTTTAATGTCATCATCAAAATGTCACAGTGCCACTTAATTGGCTCACTGCAAGAGAAAAGGTTTCTTAATCCATGCAATGTCTTTACATTCCTGAGAAACAGTTATGCAAACCAACTTAGAATGTCATAGTATAAGCTATACCTGTAGCCAAAATGCTATATGTGAGATTGTAACGGAAGGATATTTTATCAGTTTACTGAGTCTCAACCAAAAACATTTGTCCTGAGGCTGAGGATACTTGCAGGAGCTAATGGCAAGGGAGGGTAGCTTAATTAGCCATCATGTGAGGGTAGCTATATGCTGATTTTCAAGTTAGGCACACTGGCCCTGAAGCCTTAGCAGTGATTCAAGCCTGGACTGGCCAGACGCCATTTCCAGAAATGCTGAGTCAACCATTACACTTCTCTCGTTTGGATAATTGAGCACCCCAATAGCTGAGAGGCAGCAAAGAACAACCCTTGTTACAACAACGAGGCAAGGTTTGCATAAGCTTGATTGTTCGCAGTTGTTCCCAAAAGAGCTTATCATCTGTCCTCACTTTCCCCAAGGGTTTTGTTCTCGCTGGACTCAGGTAGTCTATATTAGTAGTGGCAGCTACAGAGTCCATCCCTGCAACCAATCCATCACACAGTAGTCAATAGACAGCTACTACAGCAGCCTACCATTAAACATTTCCTCTCTTTCCAATTGGTGTTAGTAGGCCTCAACATACCGTAGGCCATTCAAGAAATTTGATGAGAGAGAAGGGTTTTTTCCCGCAAAGTGAGAACACGTTTCAATTACAGTGCCACAGAGTTTGAAAGTGTTGTTTTGATGAGAACATGGATCAGAATGTGTCATTAAGGTATTTGGTTTGATTGAATAGGGCCCCAAAGATTGAAGGCAGTTCAAATGTGCCAAAAAATCTATCACACATGAAGCAAAGCATTGTTATTGTATCTGTACAGCGGAGAAAGAAACAGGTTGGTTAACATTCAATGCTTATTTTCCTCTCAAGGAGTTTATGTTGAAGGGCTGCACCTATTTACAACTACTTTTCCTACTCTATAAAATCTGTCTCAAACCTTGTTACATGTTCATACACCTATTGTAGGCCTGTTTCTATTTTATTTGCTTTTGGGTGAATATGACTAACCACTCATGAATTATTATTTCCTCTCAGAACCATGCAATATGGTCTTCCCAGAGCTGATATCCCTGCTGCAAATGCTGCCCAGAAGAGTCGGCACAAATCAGCTGCAATGTGATTGGCTAGCACTCTGTCAGCAGACATCATAAGATAATTTCTATTGGTCAGTTGGTAGTACCAGCTCCTGCACAACGTTTCCACAGCTTGATTCTGAAAAGGGTCACATTTGGACTCACACAGGAACATTTCTACTTTAAATTAAGTGTTTAGTTGCAACATCAATGTTTATACTATAACAAATTATCACACTTATTTTAGCTACTTTCTAGTTTTGTAGCCTACCCATAAACTAGCATGTGGCATTAGTGTAGGTTGCTGTTGTTGCTGCTGCTACGTTATAACTTTGATTTCTCCCTGTCCATTGAAGGTTTTTCAACAGGTATAAATACTTGGAAAGTCAGTTTATAACCAATGCTAGCCAATTAAACTCAACTCCACGATTTACGATGGAGTTGAACAGCAACTAGTATGGACGAACTGGAGCTCTCACGTTACATTAAATTACGTTTTTGTCCAAAACGACTGATTTCAGCACCCAAAGAACAGCCCACAATTACACACAACATTGTTCTGTGTAATTGCGGGCTATTCACACACAACATTGTTCTGTGTAATTGCGGGCTATTCTTTGGGTGCTGAAAAGTTTTTGATAAAATGGTCCAGTCCGCCAACACTAGTTGCCGCTCAACTCAATCATAAATCGTGGAGCTGAGTTTATTCGGCTCGTGGAGCTGAGTTTAGAGTGGTAACCTCCTATAGGCTACAACACTGGTAAACTGGAGACGAATTTGACACTGATGCCTATAAAAAATGATCAATAAGCATAATGGTGATTTATTTCCTAGTCACTTACCAGTATTAAGAGGGTGGTGTGATTGCAGATTGAGCATAACCTGCTTATAAGATAAGAGATAAGATCTTAAAACATCTTTGGTCAACATATGCCTGTGTTAAAGGTTTGTCCAGAACATGAACATATAGCCTATCTTGGCAGTTCCATTATTATTTATAATGTTTGCCTATAATTTGGTCACCTTTTCTTTAGGAATGTGGTTGTAATGGTTAGCATAATATACTTATCGCTCTGTGTCAATGAATGAACACGTTTGTTTAGTTATTCTGACCGTTTGGCCAGAGAAACTTGCCTACCGACTCCAAGCCGGTATTGTGCGTAATGTTGATGTAATCTGTTTTTGGAGCGCGACAGACAGTAGGCTATTTAAAATAGTAATAAGCGAACGGTCTACCTCTGTCAGCACTCTGCCTACCAATGTCGGGTCTCTTTCATTCATAACCTACCAGTTGTCACACGGGCTATTGCGCAGCGGTGAACGTAAGAGGATGAAACTCTCTCGTCATTGACGAAACATATAATAGTAGCCCCGCATCACCTTGAATACCTGGAATCTGATGCCTAAAATAAACATACTACTTCTCTTCACTGACAAATCACTGAACGTTACATCAGAAGGCAAGGCAATGCAATTGTAGCGAGATGTAACAATATGATGCTATGTTCAGTCGGTTCACTGACACCAAGGGACCCTTCCTTGATTCATTGTAACTATTGCACAGCAGGCTTTTGTGCATATTAACAATGCTGTGAATATGGTAAACTACTGTGTGCGGATGATCCTCTAACTTCATAACAGCTTTTATTATAGGATAGCCTATAAGCAGACCATAAGCTATTTGCAAGCTTGACGTTAGCAGCATCCAGAAAAATAGGCTTTATTATTCTCATTAATTAAATTCCTGTTTCTATTTATAAGATGATGAGGACATTAAGCCACATATACACCAACTATCATCCCAACATCAATATGATATTTCATATAGCCTACCAGTTTTCTTGCATCCATCGTATGGCTTCTTCCTCGTTGAACTGTCTCTCAAATTCGTACTCTTGCAGAGCCAACACCGACATGTTCACTGTGCGCGTTCCTGTAAACGGGGACAAAATTATATTCTGACGAGGTATTATATTTAACTGAATTCCACTTTATCTCTCTATCTCAGCTACACCCCTTGTCTCGCATCGCTCTTGCCACTGCCAGAAAATCCAAACTCAATGCGAACGTCCGGCTATATGCCTTCCATCTCGAGCCGGCATACGCCCTCTCCACGAAGGAGTTGGATTCAAGGTCCTAAAGCCAGCGGAGCCGCTTCAGCAAGTACAGTAGATCGTCACTGTAAGGCCTATGTCGTCAGTCACATGCTTACTACAGCCTATTAGGAAATGTACAGCAAAAATAAGTATTCACATGAATCCAGGTCCTTTCCTTCTAATAGTGTATCATCATTTGGTAACACTTCATATTAATACACTCTTCATACTGCATTAGAGCACATTCCTAATTCCTTATAAGCTATGCATAACAGGTGCTAATAACACATAAACATACATTGCAACATCCACAGAGCATTATTGCCAGTAATTTATAACACTTTGCTTCATAAGGTATTATAAAGCCTGGCCGTAATACTCTGTGTATGTTATAATACCCTGAATGAAATGCTCCACAGGAGTGTAAAGACATCAGAATCCATGCAGGAGTTCCGTATATTTGCAAGGTTTGCAACTTATAATGCCAGTGTTATACTGCCTTGTATGAAATGCTCCATAGGGATGTAATGACTTCACGAGTTCATGCAGGAGTTCCATATTCAGGTTTGGTCACATAGGCAGAGTGTGGTCACTTAACGAGCACATGCAGATAATGCCATCATAAGTGGTATAGTCTCATTCCACCTTCCACACGTAACTCTGCCTTGAGGGCCAAACCTGAATAAGGAACTCCTGCATGGATTCCCAAGTCGTTACACCCCTGTGGATCATTTCATACAGGGCATTATAACACTTGCTTCATAAGGCATTATACGTTGCTGTTTCTATTCTGCTCCTGGATGTCTCCTAAATTCACGACATTAGTTAGAGTTATGTCCTATTAGCAGGGTAGTAGGGTGTGGAAAGAATAAATAATGTTGCTGGAGTATCATTATGCATTGCTCCATCAGTTTGCACCTGCATATGTTTGCAATAAGCTGAACTTATCTGAACTCCTGCAATCAAAGAGTGATGTTTCCCAAGACAGGAGTTGGCAGATCGCCGGAGAGCAGCCTAATCAGAGTGTACACAGGCAGCTATTATCTTGCCAATAAGTGGGCATGATTCTTTGGCCGGACTGGGTTGAACCTTAGCCTGGTAATAGGTCTATCTATATATTATCAGTTCCTATTGTAATACGTTGATACCCTCTTAATTTTATTTCTTGAAGTGTAGCTTCACCCTTCACCCACCATATGCAAAGACACAAATCGAATCAAATCAAATCAAATTGTATTGGTCGCATACACCTGTTTAGCAGATGTTATTGCGGGTGTAGCAAAATGCTTGTGCTTCTAGCTCCGGCAGTGCAGTAATATCTAACAAGTAATATCTAACAATTTCACAACATATACCCAATAAACACAAATCTAAGTAAGAAATGAATTAAGAATATATAAATATATGTCAGAGCGGCATGGACTAAGATACAGTAGAATAGTATAGAATACAGTATACATTTACATCATTTACATTTACGTCATTTAGCAGACGCTCTTATCCAGAGCGACTTTATCCTATCCCAGGTATTCCTTAAAGAGGTGGGGTTTCAAGTGTCTCCGGAAGGTGGTGAGTGACTCCGCTGTCCTGGCATCGTGAGGGAGCTTGTTCCACCATTGGGGTGCCAGAGCAGCGAACAGTTTTGACTGGGCTGAGCAGGAACTGTGCTTCCGCAGATGTAGGGGGGCCAGCAGGCCAGAGGTGGATGAACGCAATGCCCTCGTTTGGGTGTAGGGACTGATCAGAGCTTGAAGGTACGGAGGTGCCGTTCCCCTCACAGCTCCGTAGGCAAGCACCATGGTCTTGTAGCAGATGCCAGCTTCAACTGGAAGCCAGTGGAGTGTGCGGAGGAGCGGGGTGACGTGAGAGAACTTGGGAAGGCTGAACACCAGACGGGCTGCGGCATTCTGGATGAGTTGTAGGGGTTTAATGGCACAGGCAGGGAGCCCAGCCAACAGTGAGTTGCAGTAATCCAGATGGGAGATAACAAGTGCCTGGATTAGGACCTGTGCCACTTCCTGTGAAAGGCAGGGTCGTACTCTCCGAAAGTTGTAGACCATGAACCTACAGGATCGGGTCACCGCCTTGATGTTAGCGGAGAACGACAGGGTGTTGTCCAGGGTCACGCCAAGGCTCTTCGCACTCTGGGAGGAGGACACAACAGAGTTGTCAACCGTGATGGCGAGATCATGGAATGGGCAGTCCTTCCCCGGGAGGAAGAGCAGCTCCGTCTTGCCGAGGTTCACGTTGTGGTAATCCGTCATCCACACTGATATGTCTGCCAGACAAGCAGAGATACGATTCGCCACCTGGTTATCAGAAGGGGGAAAGGAGAAGATTAGTTGTGTGTCGTCTACGTAGCAATGATAGGAGAAGTATATACATATGTGATGAGTAATGCAGATAGGTAAACATTATTAAAGTGACTAGTGTTCCATTTCTTAAAGTAGCCAGTGATTTCTAGTCCATGTCTATAGGCAGCAGCCTCTAATGTCCTAGTGATGGCTGTTTAACAGTCTGATGGCCTTGAGATATACAGTAAGCTGTTTTCAGTCTCTCGGTCCCAGCTTTGATGCACCTGTACTGACCTCGCCTTCTGGATGATAACGGGGTGAACAGGCAGTGGCTCGGGTGGTTGATGTCCTTGATGATCTTGTTGGCCTTCCTGTGACATCGGGTGCTGTAGGTGTTCTGGAGGGCGGGTAGTTTGCCCCCGGTAATGCATTGTGCAGACCGCACCACCCTCTGGAGAGCCTTGCAGTTGTGGGCGGTGCAGTTGCCGTACCAGGCGTTGATACAGCCCGACAGGATGCTCTCAATTGCGCATCTGTAAAAGTTTGTGAGGGTTTTAGGTGCCAAGCCAAATTTCTTTAGCCTCTTGAAGTTGAAGAGGCTCTTCACCACACTGTCTGTGTGGGTGGTCCATTTCAGTTTGTCAGTGATGTGTATGCCAAGGAACATGAAGCTTTCCACCTTCTCCACTGCTGTCCCGTCAATGTGGATAGGGGGGTGCACCCTCTGCTGTTCCCTGAAGTCCACGATCATCTCCGTTGTTTTGTTGACGTTGAGTGATAGGTTATTTTCCTGGCAACACACTCCCAGAGCCCTCACCTCCTCCCTGTAGGTTGTCTCGTCATTATTGGTATTCAAGTCTACTACTGTTGTGTGGTCTGTAAACTTGATGATTGAGTTGGAGGCATGCTTGGCCACACAGTAATGGGTGAACAGGGAGCACAGGAGTGGGCTGAGATGCACCCCAGTGTTGAGGATCAGCGAAGTTGATTTCCTACCTCGCCAGGAAGTCCAGGACCCAGTTGCACAGGGCAGGGTTCAGACCCAGGGCCTTGACCTTAAAGATGAGCTTGGAGGGTACTATGGTGTTGAATGCTGAGCTATAGTCAATGAACAGCATTCTTACATAGGTATTCCTCTTGTCCAGATGTTACAGGGCAGTGTGCAGAGTGATGGCGATTGCATCGTCTGTGGATCTATTGGGGCAGTAAGCAAATTGAAGTGGGTCTAGGGTGGCAGGTAAGGTAGAGGTGATATGATCCTTGACTAGTCTCTCAAAGCACTTAATGATGACAGAGGTGAGCGCTACAGGGCGATAGTAGTTTAGTTCAGTTACCTTTGCTTTCTTGGGTACAGGAACAATGGTGGCCATCTTGAAGCATGTGGGGACAGCAGACTGGGATAGGGAGAGATTGAATATGTCCGTAAACACACCAGCCAGCTGGTCTGCTCATGCTCTGAGGATGCGGCTAGGGATGTCGTCTGGGTCGGCAGCCTTGCGAGAGTTAACACGTTTAAATGTTTTACTCACTTGGGCCACGGAGAAGGAGAGCCCACAGTCCTTGGTAGCGGGCCACGTCGGTGGCACTGTGTTATCCTCAAAGCGGGCGAAGAAGGTGTTTAGCTTGTTTGGAAGCAAGACGTCGGTCTCGGCGATGTGGCTGGTTTTCCTTTTGTAGTCCGTGATTGTCTGTAGACCCTGCCACACGCGTCTCGTGTCTGAGCCATTCAATTGCGACTCCACTTTGTCTCTATACTGACATTTTGCTTGTTTGATTGCCTTGCGGAGTGAATAACTACACTGCTTGTATTCTGCCAAATTCCTAGTCACCTTGCCATGGTTAAATGCGGTGGTTCGCACTTTCAGTTTTCCACGAATGCTGCCATCTATCCACGGTTTCTGGTTAGGGTAGGTTTTAATAGTCAGAGTGGGTACGACATTTCCTATACACTTCCTGATATATTCAGTTACCGTATCGGTGTATTTGTCTAAATTATTTTTGCAAGCTACCCGGAACATATCCCAGTCCGCGTGATCAAAACAATCCTGAAGCGTGGATTCCGATTGGTCAGACACACACACACACCGACATGCAGACTGAGCGTCCGTTGTCTACAGTACCTTTGACTTGATGATGTGACTGAATCTTTGCATTCTGTCTTACCTCATTCAGTCATCCAATATGGAGTGGACTCCCACAACCTTGTCCTAGATTTGACAGGGGGAGGAAATATCACCTGATGTAGAAAGAAATACTGTCTTCATCAGTGTGTGATATAGTGGTACTATTTCTGTCTATACATATTGCGTTATCGTGTCTGCCTAACAGAGATGGTACGATGAACCAAGCTCGCCTGATGAGTAACCTCACCAGCTCGCCTGATGAGACCTGAAGACTTGCATTAGCTTCCTGAGCTAATCCCTAGGCCTTAGCTCTGTGGGCTAACACAGTTTTGTGACGCGTATGAGTCCTGGATTTGAATCCCAATTGGCCAACCTTGAACAAGTTAATTATCAAACAGCCACTTGTGTAACTTTACTTCCAGACACAATTATATTCTGGGATTCAGGGTGGTGTACTGATGCGCTTCCCGTAACTGTGAAAATTGGAATGTTAAGTTTGAAGGATAGACACGACCTCAGGTGTCAGAGCTAAACTGTACTCTTTAAATCATAACGTTAACTGAACAATACAGATCCTGGAGGGTAGGGTATAACATAACCCCAGGGTCAACAACTGTAACAATAACATAACTTTTCTGCTGTACGTACTGTACAGTAGGCTGAGGCAGAGGAAGCTGAGCTGCTGAGCCGTCCAGCCAGGCGGCTGGTAGGGCTGCAGGGTTGGGCTTGTTAATGACTGGGCCGGGAGGTGCTTGCACTTTTCGAAGACTACTAGCATGCCAGCGTGAACCGTCTGAGAGATGGAATGTGACTGGTACAAGCTTCTGTCTCACCTGAACAGGGTTTGACCAGAAGGACTGGAGCTTGTTGTTGCGGTTGGGCCATCTGATCCGGACCCAGTCAGAGGCGGCTATGACTGGTTGCCTAACCCCCCGTGATTTGTCAAAGCGGTCTTTCATCCGCTGCTGGTGGGCCGCGACTGTGGCCCAAGCATAGTGAGCGGGTGGTTGAGCCAGAAGAGGGCGATGAGGGCGGAGTCTTTCCAGGGGCAGCTGCAGCTCACGTCCCAGCATGAGGGATGCTGGGGAGACCTCTGTGGTGGAGTGCTGCTTGGCATGGTAGTGCAGCAGTGTTTGGAGCAGCCTGGTGGCGAACGTGCACCCTTGTGCGAGGTGGGCCCTGATGCCATTCTTGAGCGTCTGGTTGAAGAGCTCTACCTGGGCAGCAGAGGTTGGATTTAGGATCTAGTGGATTGGTTCAGTGTTGGAGTGGAGTGGGGAAATGCCCTTGTTTGAGAGGCGAAATCCCACAAAGTCAATGGCAGGGGCAGAGAAGAAACGCTTTTCTCCATTGAGAGTGAGGTGGTGTTTTGCCAGTGCAGTGAACACACTGTGGAGGTGCTCATTATGGACCCTGGTGGTGGGCCCGCGAACAACGACGTCATCTATTGTATGCAGTAATCATGCACTAGTAGGAAGTCCACTGTGTGCAGCTCACCCTGCACTATCAGCTCAAACATAAATATCACTGTCATGTCTACCTCTGTTACGCCTCTCAGTAAAGCAATGAAAACAATCAAGAATCCAATACATTTTTCTAAAAATAGCCCACATTAATATGTGGTTCATGAAATCGGTTCATTAAATCGATAACTTGCTAGTAACAGATAGCATTCATATACTGACTATCTCTAAAACTGACTTAGATAATACCTTTGCTGATACAGTGGTAGCAATACATGGTTTCAACATCTTCAGAAGAGACAGGAATGCCAATTGTGGAGGTGTTGCCATGTATGCTCAGAGTCATATTCCTATAAATCTTAGAGAGGATCTCATGTCAAATGTTGTTGAAGTAATATGAATACAGGGTCACCTGCCTCACTTAAAGCCCATTCTTGTGGGATGCTGCTACAGACCACCAAGTGCTAACAGTCAGTATTTTTTTTTTCTCCTTTATTTAACCAGGTAAGCCAGTTGAGAACAAGTTCTCATTTACAACTGCGACCTGGCCAAGATAAAGCAAAGCAGTGCGATAAAAACAACAACACAGTGTTACATATGGGGTAAACAAAACATAAAGTCAAAAATACAACAGAAAATACATATTTCAGAATGGCTGTGTACAGGTGCAGTGATCGTTAAGCTGCTCTGACAACTGACGCTTAAAGTTAGTGAGGGAGATAAGAGTCTTCAGCTTCAGAGATTTTTGCAGTTCGTTCCAGTCATTGGCAGCAGAGAACTGGAAGGAATGGCGGCCAAAGGAGGTGTTGGCTTGAGGATGACCAGTGAGATATACCTGCTGGAGAGCAGACTACGGGTGGGTGTTGCTATGGTGACCAGTGAGCTAAGATAAGACAGGGATTTGCCTAGCAGTGATTTATAAATGACCTGGAGCCAGTGGGTTTGGCGACGAATATGTAGTGAGGACCAGCCAACAAGAGCGTACAGGTCACAATGGTGGGTAGTATATGGGGCTTTGGTGACAAAACGGATGGCACTGTGATAGACTACATCCAATTTGCTGAGTAGAATGTTGGAGGCTATTTTGTAAATGACATCGCCGAAGTCAAGGATCTGGATAATATGTGTGAAATGCTTGATAATGTATGTGATATCAACATAGAGATATCTTTTCTGAGTGACCTCAATATTGACTGGCTTTCATCAAACTGCCCACTCAAGAAAAAGCTTCAAACTGTAACCAGTGCCTGCAACCTGGTTCAGGTTATCAGTCAACCTACAAGGGTATTTACAAACAGCACAGGAATGAAATCATCCACTTGTATTTATCACATCTGCAGAAATCTGCTCTAAAGCAGTATCAAAATCCATTGGATGTAGTAATCATAATATAGTATGCTGGGCCTAATATATTGTATAAGAGGTCATATAAGAAGTTTTGTAGTGATTCCCATGTTGAAGATGTAAGAATATTTGTTGGTGTGTGGTGTGTATTGAGGAGCAACCAGACGCTGCACTTGACACATTTATGAAATTGCTTATTCCAGTTACTAATAAGCATGCAACCATTAAGAAAATGACTGAAAAAACGGTTAAATCCCCGATGATTGTTGAGAAATTGAAAATGTGTATGGTTTAGAGGGATGAGGCAAAAGGAATGGCAAATAAGTCTGGCTGCACAGCCGACTGGCAAACGTACTGTAAATTGAGAAATCATGTGACTAAACTGAACAAAAAGAAGAAGAAACTGTACTATGAAACAAAGATAAATGATATAAAGAATGATAGTAAAAAACTTTGGAGCAGCTTAAATTACAGTTTGGGCAAAAAGCAAACTCGGCTCCATCATTCATTGAATCAGATGGCTCATTCTTCACAAAACCCACTGATATTCCCAACTACTTTAATGATTTTTTCATTGGCAAGATTAGTAAACTTCTGAACATACACATCCATGCATAACTTACCAAATTATGAAAGACGAGCATTGTAATGTTGAATTCCGTAAAGTGAGTGTGGAAGAGATGAAATAATTATTGTTGTCTATCAACAATGACAAGCCACCTGGGTCTGACAACTTGGATGGAAAATTGAGGATGATAGCGGACGATATTGTCACTCCTATTTGCCATCTCTTCAATCTAAGCCTACAGGAAAGTGTGTGCCCTCAGGCCTGGAGGGAAGCACAAGTCATTACGCTAGCCAAGAATAGCAAAGCACCCTTTACTGGCTCAAACAGCTGAACAATCAGCCTGTTATCAACCTTAAGTAAACTTTTGGAAAAAATGGTGTTTGACCAGAAACAATGTTATTCCACAATAAACAAATTAACAACAGATGTTCAGCACATTTATAGGGAAGGGCATTCAACATGTACAGCACTTACACAAATGACTGTTGATTGGCTGAGATAAATGTATAATAAAAATATTGTGGGAGCTGTTTCATTAGACTTCAGTGCAGCTTTTGATATTATCAATCATAATCTGCTTCCGGGAAAATGTATGTATCATGGATTTACATCCCCTGCTATATTGCAGATCGAGAGTTACCTGTCTAACGGACCACAGAGGGTGGTCTTTAATGGATGCCTCTCTAACATAATCCAAGTAGAGTCAGGCATTCCCCAGGGCAGCTACCTAGGCCCTTACTTTTTCAATCTTTACTAATGACCTGCTACTGGCTCCAAGAAAAGCCTGTGTGTCTATGTACAGTGTGGGAAAAAAGTATTTGATCCCCTGCTGATTTTGTACGTATGCCCACTGATAAAGAAATTATCAGTCTATAATTTTAATGGTAGGTTTATTTGAACAGTGAGAGACAGAATAACAACAAAAAAATCCAGAAAAACGCATGTCAAAAATGTTATAAATTTATTTGCATTTTAATGAGGGAAATAAGTATTTGACCACCTCTCAATCAGAAAGATTTCTGGCTCCCAGGTGTCTTTTATACAGGTAACGAGCTGAGATTAGGAGCACACTCTTAAAGGGAGTACTCCTAATCTCAGTTTGTTACCTGTATAAAAGACACCTGTCCACAGAAGCAATCAATCAATCAGATTCCAAACTCTCCACCATGGCCAAGACCAAAGAGCTCTCCAAGGATGTCAGGGACAAGATTGTAGACCTACACAAGGCTGGAATGGGCTACAAGACCATCGCCAAGCAGCTTGGTGAGAAGGTGACAACAGTTGGTGCGATTATTCGCAAATGGAAGAAACACAAAAGACCTGTCAATCTCCCTCGGCCTGGGACTCCATGCAAGATCTCACCTCGTGGAGTTGCAATGATCATGAGAATGGTGAGGAATCAGCCCAGAACTACAGGGGAGGATCTTGTCAATGATCTCAAGGCAGCTGGGACCATAGTCACCAAGAAAACAATTGGTAACACACTACGCCGTGAAGGACTGAAATCCTGCAGCGCCCGCAATGTCCCCCTGCTCAAGAAAGCACATATACAGGCCCGTCTGAAGTTTGCCAATGAACATCTGAATGATTCAGAGGAGAACTGGGTGAAAGTGTTGTGGTCAGATGAGACCAACATCGAGCTCTTTGGCATCAACTCAACTCGCCGTGTTTGGAGGAGGAGGAATGCTGCCTATGACCCCAAGAACACCATCCCCACCGTCAAACATGGAGGTGGAAACTTTATGCTTTGGGGGTGTTTTTCTGCTAAGGGGACAGAACAACTTCACCGCATCATAGGGACGATGGACGGGGCCATGTAGCGTCAAATCTTGGGTGAGAACCTCCTTCCCTCAGCCAGGGCATTGAAAATGGGTCGTGGATGGGTATTCCAGCATGACAATGACACAAAACACACGGCCAAGGCAACAAAGGAGTGGCTCAAGAAGAAGCACATTAAGGTCCTGGAGTGGCCTAGCCAGTCTCCAGACCTTAATCCCATAGAAAATCTGTGGAGGGAGCTAAAGGTTCGAGTTGCCAAACGTCAGCCTCGAAACCTTAATGACTTGGAGAAGATCTGCAAAGAGGAGTGGGACAAAATCCCTCCTGAGATGTGTGCAAACCTGGTGGCCAACTACAAGAAATGTCTGACCTCTGTGATTGCCAACAAGGGTTTTGCCACCAAGTACTAAGTAATGTTTTGCAGCGGGGTCAAATACTTATTTCCCTCATTAAAATGCAAATCAATTTATCACATTTTTTACATGCGTTTTTCTGAATTTTTTTGTTGTTATTCTGTCTCTCACTGTTCAAATAAACCTACCATTAAAATTATAGACTGATCGTGTCTTTGTCAGCGGGCAAACGTACAAAATCAGCAGGGGATGACGAAATGACGAAAATCAGTTTTTTCTATGTCAAACAGTTTTGTTATATTTCAGTCTTCTGTGATGTATATAAAGTGTAATATTGGGATGCAAACTCAAAATTGAATACATTTCAACGCTTTATCTGACATGGTACAGGTCTCTTCTTTTCTTTTTTTGCTGAAAAGCATGTGTGTGACTTTTGTTTCAAAGTAGATTTGTTTAAGACTACCAAGAGTCCCTCTGTGTGACCCTGATTTAGCTCACTGCAGTAAAAACAACGCTATCAACAAGGCAGGTCCTACAGGCCCTAGTTTTGTCGCACCTGGACTACTGTCCAGTCTTGTGGTCAGGTGCCACAATGTACACGGAGAGCTAACATTAATAATATGCATGTCAGTCTCTCCTGGCTCACAGTAGAGGAGAGATTGACTTTATCACTACTTGGATTTTTGAGAAGTATTGACATGTTGAATGCGCCGAGCTGTCTGTTTAATAAACTACTAGCACACAGCTCTGACTCCCATGCATACCCCACAAGACATGCCACCAGAGGTCTCTTCACAATCCCCAAGTCCAGAACAGACTATTGGAGGCGCACAGTACTACATAGAGCCATGACTACATGGAACTCTATTACACATCAAGTAACTCATGCAAGCAGTAAAATCAGATTGAAAAATACAGATATAAGTATACCTTATGGAACAGCTGGAACTGTGAAGAGACACATGCACAGGCACAGACACACATACACACACGATAACATATGCACTATACACACAAGTACACATGGATTTTGTGTTGTAGACATGTGGTAGTAGAGTAGTGGCCTGAGGATACACACAAACTGTGTTGTGAAATCTGTTGTTAAATGTACTGTAATGCATTTCAAATTGTATATAACTGCCTTAATTTTGCTGGACCCCAGGAAGTGTGGGGATCCATAATAAATACACATACAAATTCAAATGGGCACCCATGGGATCTCCACGAAGACAGATGGCATGATCTTTTGGAAGCAGCTGGGGCCATAGCGTAATATTATTGTAGTCACTTTCTGTCAGGAAGCAGGAATTTGAAAATTGAGCGGTGACTCAGTGCAACAGAGTTTTTATACATTTACACTTTTAAACATTTATTTTAAGTGTTTAATTTCAAGAATGCGTTGTTAGTGCTGTTGTTACACACCGTTTTATGCTACTCCTTTTCTGGCTAGTGTGGTGTATTAACATTATGACTGTTTTGGAACAAAGAAGGTTGTTTTATGATCTTAGTTCAAATGTGGCGTTTGGAGGGTGACGCCCCAGGGGAGACTGGTGATTGGCCAGAAGAGGGAGCTACCCACATCTTGGGAGGTTATATATAAGGGGGGAACAACAACGGAGGGGCAGATAGCATCAAGATTTATTTGGAACTGCTTCTCCGGATCTCCGCGGGTCTGTAAACTTATGCTGTAACCTCGTGGTTTTAATAAAGGCCTTTGAACACGATGCAGCCTAAGCAGACTCCTTGATTGACGGTAACAACTACGAATAACCGACACTACACTAGATTTTACTCTCTTCTGACTGAACTGAATTGATACGCAAGTGCTAGCGCTCTAGCCATAACTACAGTCCATTCGGAAAGTATTCAGACCTCTTGACTTTAGTTTCGTTAGAGCCTTATTCTAAAATGGATTAAATCGTTTTTTCCCCTCACCAATCTACACACAATACCCCAAAATGACAAAGCAAAACAGGTTATTAGATTTGTTTACACGTTTATTAAAAATAAAAAACAGAAATATCACTTTTACATAACCTTTAGTCATAACCTTTTTTACAACTTTTTTTATTTGGGGGGGGGGGGGGGGGGGGCTAGATCAGCTTAATATTGCAGATAGATTGTAACTTCTATCAATGTAATTGTCTGCATCACTTCCAATCCCCCATGTTTTTTATATACACTGCTCAAAAAAATAAAGGGAACACTTAAACAACACATCCTAGATCTGAATGAATGAAATAATCTTATTAAATACTTTTTTCTTTACATAGTTGAATGTGCTGACAACAAAATCACACAAAAATTATCAATGGAAATCAAATTTATCAACCCATGGAGGTCTGGATTTGGAGTCACCCTCAAAATTAAAGTGGAAAACCACACTACAGGCTGATCCTACTTTGATGTAATGTCCTTAATTCAAGTCAAAATTAGGCTCAGTAGTGTGTGTGGCCTCCACGTGCCTGTATGACCTCCCTACAATGCCTGGGCATGCTCCTGATGAGGTGGTGGATGGTCTCCTGAGGGATCTCCTCCCAAACCTGCACTAAAGCATCCGCCAACTCCTGGACAGTCTGTGGTGCAACGTGGCGTTGGTGGATGGAGCGAGACATGATGTCCCAGATGTGCTCAATTGGATTCAGGTCTGGGGAATGCGCGGACCAGTCCATAGCATCAATGCCTTCCTCTTGCAGGAACTGCTGACACACTCCAGCCACATGAGGTCTAGCATTGTCTTGCATTAGGAGGAACCCAGGACCAACCGCACCAGCATATGGTCTCACAAGGGGTCTGAGGATCTCATCTTGGTACCTAATGGCAGTCAGGCTACTTCTGGCGAGCACATGGAGGGCTGTGCGGCCCCCCAAAGAAATGCCACCCCACACCATGACTGACCCACCGCCAAACCGGTCATGCTGGAGGATGTTGCAGGCAGCAGAACATTCTCCACGGCGTCTCCAGACTCTGTCACGTCTGTCACATGTGCTCAGTGTGAACCTGCTTTCATCTGTGAAGAGTACAGGGCGCCAGTGGCGAATTTGCCAATCTTGGTGTTCTCTGGCAAATGCCAAACGTCCTGCACGGTGTTGGGCTGTAAGCACAACCCCCACCTGTGGACGTCGGGCCCTCATACCACCCTCATGGAGTCTGTTTCTGACCGTTTGAGCAGACACATGCACATTTGTGGCCTGCTGGAGGTCATTTTGCAGGGCTCTGGCAGTGCTCCTCCTGCTCCTCCTTGCACAAAGGCGGAGGTAGCGGTCCTGCTGCTGGGTTGTTGCCCTCCTACGGCCTCCTCCACGTCTCCTGATGTACTGGCCTGTTTCCTGGTAGCGCCTCCATGCTCTGGACACTATGCTAACAGACACAGCAAACCTTCTTGCCACAGCTCGCATTGATGTGCCATCCTGGATGAGCTGCACTACCTGAGCCACTTGTGTGGGTTGTAGACACCGTCTCATGCTACCACTAGAGTGAAAGCACCGCCAGCATTCAAAAGTGACCAAAACATCAGCCAGGAAGCATAGGAACTGAGAAGTGGTCTGTGGTCACCACCTGCAGAACCACTTCTTTATTGGGGGTGTCTTGCTAATTGCCTATAATTTCCACCTGTTGTCTATTCCATTTGCACAACAGCATGTGAAAATTATTGTCAATCAGTGTTGCTTCCTAAGTGGACAGTTTGATTTCACAGAAGTGTGATTGACTTGGAGTTTCATTGTGTTGTTTAAGTGTTCCCTTTATTTTTTTGAGCAGTGTATATCCTCCCCTTTATTACTTTTCAACCCCGCCATCCTTTCCCTACTTGGGGTAAATTAGTGAACAACAATGCCCAGGCCTCTACTTCCAGCCTATACTTACTATCTACACCTTATGGACAGAGTTAATTTTACAATAATTATATTATATATATATATATATATATATTATTATTTTTGCTCCTGAACTTCTTCTACTCTCAACCTCTCTGATCATTTCATGATGTCCATCCGGTTTGCTTCTATATGCCATATCTTTCTAACTGTGCTCTTTCCCAAAAGCTCCCAACATACAACCTATATACTTATTATGGACACAGTATGCTTACATTATTAGCTATCTTTGTTATTATTTGTTGTTATTTGTTATTAGTCCCATCCTTCAACTCTATTCAATACCTCCCATCTATCTCTTAACACCATCCATATAGGATTTCTATTTGCCATATGTATTTCAACCATACTGTGATGTTTTACAAAAGTTCTGAACCTTTCTATTCTCATTGCTTCTACAGATTGTGAATTAAAAATAAACATTTTTGCTAAAAGTATTATTATATTATTGATTGATTGACTATGACTTTTCAGATCACCCAGTAATGCTATCTGCAAGGTTAGTTCCAGGTTAATATTGCAATCCTTTAGCCATTCCTGGACCTGTGTCCAAAAACAAGCTACAAATGGACAGAACCAAAACAAATGATCTAATGATTCTGTCTCTTCACAGCAAAATCTGCAGAGCTGGGAAGATTGTATCCCCCATATAAATAACAGTCTATTGGTAGCAAGAATTTTATATAATAATTTAAATTGAAAGATTCTAATTTTTGAATCCGGTGTCGTTTTGCGTGTCAGTTCATAAACACTATGCCATGGGATCGGTACGTCAAAGATCTCTTCCCAACTATTTTGCAATCTATATGGGACGGCTGTCAATCCTTTGGTCCTTAAGTGAAACTGATATACTTTTTTATTTATCACAGTTTTCCTTAACCAATTATGTTCTTTAATGCAAGGCAGACAGACAAGTTCCTTACTTTCTCCCCCTTCCACTTTCCTCTTCCACTTTTGCGGTAAGGCTGCAATTATTTGGTTGTAATTTTGGGTAGAGCAGACATTTCCATACGTTTTTGTTAGCTGCATGTGCGACATAACTCCACCAGTCCTACCGATGATATCATTTACGAAGATTATACCTTTTTTAAACATTCTGTCAAAAAATAAAGGTTTTTTGTCAATTAGTATGTTTGAATTTAACCACAATATTTGTAGCATTATTTGTTCTGTTGTTTCTGGAGGATTAAATAGAAATTGCAACCAACTTTCTATGGCTTGTTTTAGAAATAGTGACATTTGGGAGATTATTTCCTTTTCAAATAACTGAAAGTGAGAGGTTGTAATCTGAATAAAGGGAAAAAGGCCTTTCTTGAACATTGGGTGAGACAATCTTACTAATTTGCTTGAGAACCAGTTCGGATTTAAGTACAACTTTTGTATGACTGAAGCTTTTAGTGATAGGTCTAATGCTTTAATATTCAATCATTTCTGTCCTCCGAATTCATATTCATTATATAAATATGCTCTTTTAATTTTGTCTTGCTTGCCGTTCCAAATAAAATTGAATATTTTTTTCTCATATAATTTAAAAAACTGTTCGCTAGGCGTAGGCAAGACCATAAGCAAATAGGTAAACTGGGATAATACTAAAGAGTTAATCAGGGTGATTTTTCCACAAATTGACAGGTATTTTCCTTTCCATGGTAGTAAGATCTTATCTACTTTTGCTAACTTTCTATTAAAATGTATTGAAGTGAGATCATTTATTTCCTTTGGGATATGTATTCCGAGTATATCCACATCACCATCAGACCATTTTATTGGTAAACAACATGGTAATGTAACATTTTTATTTTTTTGTGATCCAATACGTAATATAGTACATTTGTCATAATTTGGTTGTAATCCAGAGAGGTTAGAAAATGTATCTAGATCCTCTATGAGGCTGTGGAGGGATTCTAGTTGTGGATTTAAAAGAAAACATGAATCATCAGCGTACAATGACACCTTTGTTTTTAAGCCCTGGATTTCTAATCCTCTGATATTATTATTGGATCTGATTTAAATAGCTAACATCTCGATGGCCACAATAAATAGATATGCCGATAGTGGACAACCTTGTTTCACTCCTCTTGACAGTTTAAAACTTTCTGAGAAATAGCCATTATTTACTATTTTACACCTAGGGTTACTATACATGATTTTGACCCATTTTATAAGAGATTCTTTAAAATTGAAATGCTCCAGGCATTTATATATAAACCCCAGTCGTACTTTATAAAATGCCTTTTCGAAGTCTGCTATGAATAGCAGGACTGGTTTCCCATATTTTCCATAGTGTTCTATTGTTTCCAATACTTGCCTTATATTATCTCCAATGTATCTTCCATGTAAAAAACCTGTCTGATTAGAATGAATAATATCTGACAATACCTTTTTAATTCTATGCGCTATAAATTTTTGCTAGAATTTTTGCATCACAACAATGAAGTGTAAGGGGCCTCCAATTTTTTTAATGGACTGGATCTTTATATTTTCCACTTGTATCCTGTTTCAGTAATAATGAGATCAGACCATCTTCTTGAGTGTCAGATAATCTACCCTTTACAGTGGGGGAAAAAAAGTATTTAGTCAGCCACCAATTGTGCAAGTTCTCCCACTTAAAAAGATGAGAGAGGCCTGTATTTTTCATCATAGGTACATGTCAACTATGACAGACAAAATAAGGAAAAGAAATCCAGAAAATCACATTGTATGATTTTTTATGAATTTATTTGCAAATTATGGTGGAAAATAAGTATTTGGTCAATAACAAAAGTTTCTCAATACTTTGTTATACGCCCTTTGTTGGCAATGACACAGGTCAAACGTTTTCTGTAAGTCTTCACAAGGTTTTCACACACTGTTGCTGGTATTTTGGCCCATTCCTCCATGCAGATCTCCTCTAGAGCAGTGATGTTTTGGGGCTGTCGCTGGGCAACAACTCCCTCCAAAGGACTTTCAACTCCCTCCAAAGATTTTCTATGGGGTTGAGATCTGGAGACTGGCTAGGCCACTCCAGGACCTTGAAATGCATCTTACGAAGCCACTCCTTCGTTGCCCGGGCAGTGTGTTTGGGGTCATTGTCATGCTGAAATACCCAGCCACGTTTCATCTTCAATGCCCTTGCTGATGGAAGGAGGTTTTCACTCAAAATCTCACGATACATGGCCCCATTCATTCTTTCCTTTACACGGATCAGTCGTCCTGGTCCCTTAGCAGAAAACCAGCCCCAAAGCATGATGTTTCCACCCCCATGCTTCACAGTAGGTATGGTGTTATTTGGATGCAACTCAGCATTCTTTGTCCTCCAAACACGACGAGTTGAGTTTTTACCAAAAAGTTGTATTTTGGTTTCATCTGACCATATGACATTCTCCCAATCCTCTTCTGGATCATCCAAATGCACTCTAGCAAACTTCAGACGGGCCTGGACATGTACTGGCTTAAGCAGGGGGACACGTCTTGCACTGCAGGATTTGAATCCCTGGCGGCTTAGTGTGTTACTGATGGTAGGCTTTGTTACTTTGGTCCCAGCTCTCTGCAGGTCATTCACTAGGTCCCCCCGTGTGGTTCTGGGATTTTTGCTCACCGTTCTTGTGATAATTTTGACCCCACGGGGTGAGATCTTGCGTGGAGCACCAGATCGAGGGAGATTATCAGTGGTCTTGTATGGCGCAGTGGTCTAAGGCACTGCATCGCAGTGCTAACTGTGCCACTAGAGATCCTGGTTCGAATCCAGGCTCTGTCGCAGCCGGCCGCGACCGGGAGACTCATGGGCGGCGCACAATTGGCCCAGTGTCGTCCAGGGTAGGGGAGGGAATGGCCGGCAGGGATGTAGCTCAGTTGATAGAGCATGGTGTTTGCAACGCCAGGGTTGTGGGTTTGATTCCCACGGGGGGCCAGTATAAAAATATATGTATTCACTAACTGTAAGTCGCTCTGGATAAGAGCGTCTGCTAAATGACTAAAATGTAAAATGTTGTATGTCTTCCATTTCCTAATAATTGCTCCCACAGTTGATTTCTTCAAACCAAGCTGCTTACCTATTGCAGATTCAGTCTTCCCAGCTTGGTGCAGGTCTACAATTTTGTTTCTGGTGTCCTTTGACAGCTCTTTGGTCTTGGCCATAGTGGAGTTTGGAGTGTGACAGTTTGAGGTTGTGGACAGGTGTCTTTTATACTAATAACAAGTTCAAACAGGTGCCATTAATACAGGTAACGAGTGGAGGACAGAGGAGCCTCTTAAAGAAGAAGTTACAGGTCTGTGAGAGCCAGAAATCTTGCTTGTTTGTAGGTGACCAAATACTTATTTTCCACCATAATTTGCAAATAAATTCATAACAAATCCTACAATGTGATTTTCTGTAATTTTTTTTCTCAATTTGTCTGTCATAGTTGACGTGTACCTATGATGAAAATTACAGGCCTCTCTCATCTTTTTAAGTGGGAGAACTTGCACAATTGGTGGCTGACTAAATACTTTTTTCCCCCACTGTACATAGGAGTGGTTAAAACATGCTAATAACGGTCCTCTTAGTATATCAAAAAAGGTTTGGTATACCTCGACTGGTATGCCATCCAACCCTGGAGTTTTCCCTGACTTAAAGTCTTTAATTGCATCCAGAAGTTCCTCCTCTCTAATTTCACCTTCACATGAGTCTTTCTATATGGCTGTTAATTTGACATTATCAATAGAAAAAAAATCACTACAATTAGCTTCAGTTAGAGGAGATGGAGGCGACTGAAACGAAAACATTTGCTTAAAGTACTTTGTTTCCTCCTTCAAAATATCATTTGGTGAATCATGGGTGACTCCGTCAATTGTAACCAGTTTCATTAAGTTCTGTTTGGTAGCATTCCTATGTTGAAGATTAAAAAATAATTTTGTGCATTTTTCCCCATATTCCATCCAGTTTGCTTTATTTTTATAATATATTACACTTGATCTTTGTTGAATAAGTTTCTCCATTTATTTTTGTTTTTCCTCTAATTTATTCTGTGCCTCTTTGCTACAGTTTTTATTGCCATCTATCTGTTCTGTTAGACTTTCTATTTACTTTGTTAGTATAAACTATTTTGACCTAAATTGCTTTTGTTTTCGAGATGAGTACTGAATTGCATGGCCTCTAAAGGCACATTTAAAGGTGTCCCATACAATAAGGGGATTTGCTGTACCTATGTTATGTTGGAAAAAGTCAGTTATAAATTCCTTTGTTCTAATTATAAATAAATTATCATCCAATAGGCTTTGATTAAATTTCCAATATCCTTGCCCACATGGAAATTCAGTAAGAGTAATGTATATGCCAATTATATGATGGTCCGACCGCATTCTGTCCCCTATCAACACTTTTTAAAACTTTTGGTGCCAACGAGAATGAGATAAGAAAGAAGTCAAGACGACTAGCTTGATTCAGACTCCGCCATGTATATCTCACCAGATCAGTATATTTAAGCCTCCATATATCTACTAGTTCTAATGTATCCATGACATTCACAATTTCCTTAAGAGCATATGGGTGATTGTTTGTGGTGTGATTTCCTTTACGGTCCATTGAGCTATTTAAAACAGTATTATAATCCCCCACCATAATAATATTGTCTTGAATTGCTTGCAGGGTTGATAATTTATTATATATATTGTCAAAGAATTGTGGATCATCATTATTTGGTCCGTAAAGGTTAATGAGCCATATCTGTTTATGGTCCAATAACATATTTAAAATAATCCATCTACCATGCGTATCTATTTGGACAATTTGCACATTCGGATCGAAATTACTATTCATTAATATCATCACCCCTTTTGAATTTCTTTTCCCATGTGAGAAGTATATTCCCCCCCCCCCCATTCCTTTTTCCACGCAACTTCATCTCGAAATGTTGAATGAGTTTCCTGTATACAATAGATATTATATTCCTTCTCTTTGAGCCATGTAAACATTGTTCTTCTTTTGTTATTATCAGCTAAGCCATTACAATTATAACTGGCTATACTTATTTCACCATACACCATAATGAGATACAAGTTTCAAGTCTATTTATCATTATATATGTTTGTAAATTTACCAATAAAAAATACCGTAATGATTGAGTGTCCATATAGCTGTACCGTGATATTTGCATTGCTACGGAGTAACCCTTCAATTGTGTCAGAACGCTGAGTGTGGATGTGGTGCAGGGAATCAAGCGCAGGAACAAGGGTGTTCGTCAACAGACTTTAGTAATCCAAAATAGTAACTCCAAACAGGTGAATAGCCAAACCAAACCGGGAGGCATGAACAAATTATGCACATACACAACAGTGCGTAAAAACAAGAAAAGGCGCACGCAGTGCGGACTCTCGACACAAACAACACGAGAGAGAAAACCCATCAACAGCAACAGCTGACATAACAATCACACATAACACCTGACCCAACACACGATAACTAAATAGGAAACAAAATCAAACACTAACAAGGGACAGATGTACAAACAGACAAAACCAAACAAACATGAAATATCGAACGGTGGTAGCTAGTACTCCGGGGACGACGACCGCCGAAGCCTGCCCGAACAAGGAGGAGGAGCAGCCTCGGCCGAAACCGTGACAGTACCCCCACCTTGACGCGCGGCTCCAGCCGTGCGCCGATCCCGGCCTCGTGGACGACCAGGACGACGCGGAGCAGGGCGCGTAGGATGACCCCGATGGAACTCGGTCAGCAGGGACAGGTCTAATATGTCCCTCCTCGGCACCCAGCACCGCTCCTCCGGGCCGTACCCCTCCCACTCCACGAGATATTGGAGACCCCCCATCCGGCGTCTCGAATCAAGGATGGACCTCACAGTGTACACCGGAGCCCCCTCGATGTCCAACGGGGGCGGAGGAATCTCCTCTATCTCATAGTCCTGGAGTGGACCAGCTACCACCGGCCTGAGGAGAGACACATGGAACGAGGGGTTAATATTCCTGTAATCAATAGGCAGTTCTAACCTGTAACACACCTCGTTCAACCTCCTCAGGACTTTGAATGGCCCCACAAACCGCCGACCCAGCTTCCGGCAGGGTAGGCGGAGGGGCAGGTTTCTGGTCGAGAGCCAGACTCGATCTCCAGGTGCGTATACAGGCCCCTCACTGCGGTGGAGATCGGCGCTCGTCTTATGCCGACGGATGGCCCGCTGCAGATGGACGTGGGCAGCGTTCCATGTCTCCTCCGAGCGCCGCACCCACTCATCCACCGCAGACCTTCCCCCCTCACATGGGAAGGAGACGACAGGCCTTCGAGAACCGATCCACAACGACCAGGATGGTAGTATTCCCCTGTGAGGGGGGAAGGTCTGTAACAAAGTCCACCGAGAGGTGGGACCAGGGTCGTTGTGGAACGGGCAGGGGTTGTAGCTTACCCCTGGGCAAATGTCTGGGCGCCTTACACTGTGCACACACCGAACAGGAGGAGACATAAACCCTCACATCCCTGGCTAACGTTGGCCACCAGTACTTAGTGCTAAGGCAGTGAACTGTCCGGCCGATACCTGGATGTCCAGAGGAGGGGGACGTATGAGCCCAATAAATGAGGCGATCGCGTACCTCGAGCGGAACATACGTCCGACCCACTGGACACTCTGGAGGACTTGGGTCGGTGCGTAACGCCCGCTCGATCTCTGCATCGACCTCCCATACCACCGGTGCCACCAGACAAGACTTTGGTAGTATGGGAGTGGGCTCAACGGACCTCTCCTCCGTGTCATACCGCCGAGACAGGGCATCTGCCTTCCCGTTCTGGGACCCAGGGATGTAAGTGATTTTAAACACAAACCGGGCTAGAAACATAGTCCAGCGGGCCTGGCGAGGATTCAGTCTCCTAGCTGCCCGGATGTACTCCAGGTTACGGTGGTCCGTCAAAATGAGGAAAGGGTGTTGAGCCCCCTCAAGCCAATGCCTCCACACCTTTAGGGCCTGTACCACGGCTAACAGCTCCCTGTCCCCTACGTCATAATTCCGCTCCGCCGGACTGAGCTTCTTAGAATAAAAGGCACAGGGGCGGAGCTTAGGTGGTGTGCCAGACTGTTGTGAGAGGACGGCCCCAATACCGGCCTCGGACGCGTCTACCTCTATCTGGAATGGTAAAGCGGGATCCGGATGCGCCAACACCAGCGCCGAGGTAAACAGGTCCTTCAGTCTCCCAAAAGCCCTGTCCGCCTCAGCTGACCACCGCAAGCGCACCGGACCCCCCTTCAACAGAGACGTTATGGGAGCTGCCACCTGTCCAAAACCCCGGATAAACCTCCGGTAATAATTCGCAAAACCCAAGAACTGTTGCACCTCTTTCACAGTGGTTGGGGTTTGCCAATTACGCACAGCTGACACCCGGTCAACCTCCATCTTCACCCCTGACGCAGACAACTGATAACCCAAAAAGGAGACCGACTTCTGAAAGAACAGACATTTCTCTGCCTTGACATATAGGTCATGCTCCAACAGTCTCCTCAACACTCGGCGCACCAGGGCTACATGCTCAGCTCGGGTAGAACTGTACACCAGAATATTGTCTATGTACACGACTACTCCCTGCCCCTGCATGTCCCGGAAAATCTCATCTACAAAGGATTGGAAGACTGAGGGAGCATTCATTAACCCATATGGCATGACGAGATACTTGTAATGACCGGAGGTCGTGCTAAATGCTGTCTTCCATTCATCGCCCTCTCTAATGCGCACCAAGTTATATGCGCTCCTGAGATCCAATTTAGTGAAGAACTGAGCACCGTGTAATGACTCCGTCATAGTCGCAATCAGAGGAAGTGGATAACTGTACTTCACCGTAATCTGATTGAGACCGCGGTAATCAATACACGGGCACAAACCTCCATCTTTTTTCTTCACAAAAAAGAAGCTAGAGGAAGCGGGTGAAGTGGAGGCCCGTATGTATCCCTGTCTCAGAGACTCGGCGATGTAAGTTTCCATCGCCTTCCTCTCCTCTTGAGACAAGGGATACACATGGCTCCGCGGGAGTGCTGCTCCTAACTGGAGATCTATCGCACAATCCCCCTGTCTATGAGGCGGCAGCTGCGCCGCCCTTGTCTTACTAAACACCAGTGTCAAATCCTCATACTCGGGGGGAATATGCAGTGCGGGCATTTGATTTGGACTCTCCACCGAGGTCGCCCCTATGGAAACACCCAGACATAGCCCCTCACACTGAACAGACCACCCTTTAAGAGCTTTCTCTCGCCACGAAATAGTAGGATCATGGGTAATCAACCAGGGAAGTCCCAGCACCACCGGATACGCAGGAGAGTCAATCAGATAGAGCTGAATCGTCTCCTCATGACCCCCCTGCGTCTTCATCCTAAGGGGCGCTGTGACCTCCCTAATTAACCCAGATCCTAACGGACGGCTATCTAGGGCATGTACGGGGAAAGGCTTATCAACGGGAAGGAGAGGAATCCCTAACTCTACACAGAACTGGCGATCTACAAAATTCCCAGCTGCGCCTGAATCTACTAGCGCCTTATGCTGGGAACGAGGTGCAACCTGTGGGAAACAAACAGGCAAGGTTATGTGAACGACAGAAAGCTCTGGGTAAGTAGGGCGCCCACTCACCTGGGAGGACTCCCCAATGCGTGGCCTGCCTTCACCTCCACCGGGGGACCTTCCCCAACACCTAGCCACGGTGTGCCCTCCACGGCCACAGTTGGTGCAGGGAACGGCCCCCCTCGGGTTCCTACTCCTCCGTTCTCTAGCGCCAGCACCTCCGAGCTCCATAGGGCTCGGCTCGGAGGTGCCGGAAGGTGGAATGGGCAACCCCCCACCCGGGACGTCCACGGGTGGCGAGCAGGGTGTCCAGCCGAATGGCCATGTCGACCAGTTGGTCAAACGACAACGTGGTATCCCTGCACGCCAACTCTCTCTGGACGTCCTCCCGGAGGCTGCAGCGGAAGTGGTCTATGAGGGCCCGCTCATTCCACCCTGCATCTGCCGCTAGAGTCCGGAACTCCAAAGCAAAATCCTGTGCGCTCCTCATCCCCTGTCGGAGGTAGAACAGACGCTCCCCCGCCGCCTTCCCTTCTGGTGGATGGTCAAACACGGCACGGAAGCGGCGGGAGAACTCCGCATAGGTAATAGTAGCGGCGTCTATTCTCCTCCATTCGGCGTTGGCCCACTCCAACGCCTTGCCGGTGAGACAGGAGATGAGGGCGGAGACGCTCTCGTGTCCCGAGGGCGCCGGGTGTACGGTGGCGAGGTAGAGCTCCACTTGCAGCAGGAACCCTTGACACCCGGCAGCGGAGCCGTCGTACGCCCTCGGGAGCGAGAGCCGAATCCCGCTGGGTTCCGGAAGGGGGACAGGAGGACTGACCGATGGGGATGGTCCGGTAGGTGGGGGCGTGGGTACCCCGCTGCTTTCCCATCGGTGGAGAGTGTTCATCACCCGATCCAGGGCGTGACCGATCTGGTTGATCCTGTCCTCCTGCCCACGAAGACGGTCCTCCATAATGTCCGTTGGCGCGGTTGCTCCTGCTGATTCCATGGGTTGATGTGTGATTCTGTCAGAACGCTGAGTGTGGATGTGGTGCAGGGAATCAAGCGCAGGAACAAGGGTGTTCGTCAACAGACTTTAGTAATCCAAAATAGTAACTCCAAACAGGTGAATAGCCAACCCAACCGGGAGGCATGAACAAATTACGCACACACAACAGTGCGTAAAAACAAGAAAAGGCGCACGCAGTGCGGACTCTCGACACAAACAACACGAGAGAGAAAACCCATCAACAGCAACAGCTGTCATAACAATCACACATAACACCTGACCCAACACACGATAACTAAATAGGAAACAAAATCAAACACTAACAAGGGACAGGTGTACAAACAGACAAAACCAAACAAACATGAAACATCGAACGGTGGTAGCTAGTACTCCGGGGACGACGACCGCCGAAGCCTGCCCGAACAAGGAGGAGGAGCAGCCTCGGCCGAAACCGTGACAAATTGTTCTCCACTAATTCCCCCGCTAAAGCCCATCCCAAGTTGAGCCGTCATCCCAGTGATCAGCATCCCACCCACGTCCCTCCATATCCCTATGGCCCCGAGAGGCCAGGACCCATCCATCGAAAACAGCACACAGTGCCACCCACAAAACAGAAGCAGATTAACCGCCAAAAGCATTTCCAATGCTGTCACCAACTCTCTCTCTCTCTCTCTCTCTCTCTCTCTCTCTCTCTCTCTCTCTCTCTCTCTCTCCCTCTCTCTCTCCTCTCTCCTCTCTCTCTCTCTCTCTCTCTCTCTCTCTCTCTCTCTCTCTCTCTCTCTCTATATATATATATATATATACATATATATATATATATATATATATAACAATTTATGCCAAAAAATTATGCATATCCTATTTTCCATCATTATCAATTAATATGCGTAATAATGTCGGCAGTTCATGCGTCGGATTTTAACATAGAACCCGGATTGCCATTGTATTACATTTAATTTATTCACAAGCAATTATTATCCTAGCAAATAATTCCTGTGGTCCATCCCATACCCCCCTTTGTGTCTCTGAACATTTGGTTGTCAATATATAGTTTATCCACCACGAGTGCAACACGTTTCCCTTTTAATCTGCTTTCCTTGAAGATTGGATACAGAATTTTGCGCCTTTCTGCAATCTCCCTCGGGAACTGATCATTCATGCCTATTTTCGTGCCAGCAAGTCTTTTCCCTAGGCTTTTAACCATTGCTTTATCTTTAAAAAAAAGCAAATTTGGCAACGATTGGGTGCTCATATTTCTGTCCTCTTTTTCCGAAACGGTGTACATGTTCGAGTTGGATTTTATCGACAGCCTCGAGTGGGATTTGTAGCGCTGTATGCAGGAAGTCCTTCATAATATTCTCTGTTATTTCTCCCTCCTTTTCCTGAATACCCGTAAGTACTAGATTTTCTCTCATCGATCTAGTTTGGATGTCTAGTAAGGCTTCTCTCAGAAGGTTGTTCTCCTTTTTTAGTTCCCTAACGTCCGTTTCTATCTTAGAGACTGTCACTTTTAATTTTTTGGTTTCTTTCTCCATTACCAAAGCTTTTTCGTCACTCATTTGAAGACTCGCTTTCAACTCTTTTACGTCTTTACTGACCAATTCTAGTATGCCCAATTTGTCATTTATCGACTTCAACAGGTCGCTTTCCACACTTACCATACCCAGTGGTGAAAAGCATCATCTGTATCAGTCGATGAGTCGCGTATCCTTTTGGGGATCGGCTCTCCACGCTTATCTTCAGTCATGTTTGGGTGTTGTAATATTTGTCGATATATTTCTCTAGCCTGATGATCTGTTTTGTGTTATTATCCAGATTGAATTATATTAACTGTGAATATATGAAATGCTAATATTTAGTCTAACTTACTGATTTTGAATATTATGTTTTTATCTTGAGGTGTTTTGTACCGCTTTCTGTTCAATACGCCATCTTGTCTACACGTGCCCCGCCCCCAAAATGTTGTTGTTGTTCTTTGTTTTAGTCATTACTTTGTTGAAGCACCTTTGGCAGCGATTACAGCCTTGAGTCTTCTTGGGTATGATGCTACAAGCTTGGCACACCTGTATTTGGGGAGTTTCTCCCATTCTTCTCTGCACAGAGATCTGTGCCTCGACACGATCCTGTCTCAGAGCTCTAAAATCAAATCAAATCAAAATGTATTTGTCACATGCGCCGAATACAACAGGTGTAGACCTTACCGTGAAATGCTTACTTACAAGCCCTTAACCAACAATGCAGTTCAAGAAATAGAGTTAAGAAAATATTTACTAAATAAACGGAAGTAAAAAATAAAAAGTTACACAATAAAATAACAATAACAATAGCATACAGGGGGTACCGGTACCGAGTTAATGTGTGGGGGTACAGGTTAGTCGAGGCAATTTGTACATGTAGGTAAGGGTAAAGTGACTAAGCATAGATAATAAACAGCGAGTAGCAGCAGTGTAAAAAAAAGGGGGGTGGGGGTGTCAATGTAAATAGTCCATGTGGCCATTTGAGTAATTGTTCAGCAGTATTATGGCTTGGGGGTAGAAGCTGTTAAGGAGCCTATGACATGGGTGACTGGAGTCTTTGACAATTTTCTGGACCTTCCTCTGACACCGCCTAGTATATAGGTCCTGGATGGCAGGAAGCTTGGCCCCAGTGATGTACTGGGCCGTACTCACTACCCTCTGTAGAACCTTACGGTCGGATGCCTAGCAGTTGCCATACCAAGCGGTGATGCAACCGGTCAGGATGCTCTCGATGGTGCAGCTGTAGAACCTTTTAAGGATCTGGGGACCCATGCCAAACCATTTCAGTCTCCTGAGGGGGAAAAGGTGTTGTCGTGCCCTCTTCACGACTGTCTTGGTGTGTTTTGACCATGATAGTTTGTTGGTGATGTGGACATCAAGGAACTTGAAACTCTCGACCCGCGCCGCTACAGCTCCGTCAATGTTAATGGGGGCCTGTTCGGCTCTCCTTTTCCTGTAGTCCACGATAAGCTCCTTTGTCTTGCTCACATTGAAGGAGAGGTTGTTGTCCTGGCACCACACTGTCAGGTCTCTGACCTCCTCCCTATAGGCTGTCTCATCGTTGTCGGTGATCAGGCCTACCACGGTTGTGTCGTCAGAAAACGTAATGATGGTGATGGAGTCATGCTTGGCCACGCAATCGTGGGTGAACAGGGAGTACAGAAGGGGACTAAGCACGCACCCCTGAGGGGGTCCACTGTTGAGGATCAGAGTAGCAGATGTGTTGTTGCCTACCCTTACCACCTGGGGGGCGGCCCGTCAGGAAGTCCAGGATCCAGTTGCAGAGGGAGGTGTATAGTCCCAGGGTCCTTAGCTTAGTGATGAGCTTTGTGGGCACTATGGTGAACGCTGAGCTGTAGTCAATTAACAGCATTCTCACATAGGTGTTCCTTTTGTCCAGGTGGGAAAGGGCAGTGTGGAGTGCGATTGAGATTGCATCATCTGTGGATCTGTTGGGGCGGTATGCGAATTAGAGTGGGTCTAGGGCTTCCGGGATGATGGTATTGATGTGAGTCATGACCAGCCTTTCAAAGCACTTCATGGCTACCTACGTGAGTGCTGCGGGTCGGTATTCATTTAGGCAGGTTACCTTCGCTTTCTTGGGCACAGGGACTATGGTGGTCTGCTTGAAACATGTAGGTATTACAGACTCGGTCAGGGAGAGGTTGAAAATGTGATTTGATTTGCTTTGAATGTCATTCTCTTCATGGTGATGTATCCTGCATAGGTACATAAAGGTAATATGTAAATGTAATATCCTCCTTTGCATGTTTTGGTATTATTCTACACACTAGCTATAATTTTAATGAGTTCCACCCCCAAACAAGACCAAATTTGGTTGGTCCGGAACGGGCCAATTCTTTACCAATCATAGACGTCTGTTTCACAAGTTTGGACAGCGTAGTAAAGCACAGCAGAGTAGAGTAGAGTAGAATTCAGTACAGTTCAGTACAGTAAAGTTCTGTTCAGCACAGTAAAGTACAGTATAATACAGTAAATTATACTGTGCTCTACTGTACTGTATTAAACTCTTCTGATGTATTTCTAATACCATCAGCTAGATGTATTTCTAAATGTCCGTAACCATATCATCAGAACCCGGCCTTAAGAATAATCATGACCCACCCTGCAACCTATATGACCTCATTACATTAAGGAGCCCGCAAAGCTTGCTCTACGTGGTTTGTGTTTATTCTTTCCTTAGGGATAATATAAGTGCAAAGCACTCTTTCGCTTCAAGTAATCCTTAAAATGCTTTATGAAAGAACAAGCTTCAGGGTCAACTCAAATGGGGAGGATCAAAAAGGCAATAAGTTGTGTTCATTTTGCTAAAGTCCAAGGGAGGATTTGGTCTGAAGTGTGTGTGTGTGTGTGTGTGTGTGTCTGTGTGTGTGTGTGTGTGTGTGTGTGTGTGTGTGTGTGTGTGTGTGTGTGTGTGTGTGTGTGTGTGTGTGTGTGTGTGTGTGTGGACGTGTGTGTGTGTGGACGTGTGTGTGTGTGTGTGGACGTGTTTAACTATTCTTGTGGGGACCAGAAGTCCCCACAAGAATAGTAAACAAACCAACATTTGACAAACTGGGGACATTTTGTTAGTCCCCACAAGGTCAAATGCTATTTCTAGGGGGTTTAGGGTTAAGGATAGAATTAGTGTTAGGGTTAGAATTACGTTAAGGGTTAGGGTTAGGAGATAGGGTTAGAATTGAATGGGACTGAATTGTGTCCCCCCACAAGGTTAGCTGTACAATACTGTGTGTGTGTGTGTGTGTGTGTGTGTGTGTGTGTGTGTGTGTGTGTGTGTGTGTGTGTGTGTGTGTGTGTGTGTGTATGTGTGTGTGTGTCTACTTGTTTTTGTGGCCCTTGCCTCGGGAGAGTAGCCAGCTTCTCTGGTCAGGCATGTCAGGCATCTGAGGCTTTTTCTGTACAGCTGGGATAGGGGAACGCTCAGAGTTACTCTGGGGGATAAGGAATTCATCAGGGTGTGAGAGACAGAGGGAGAGAGGAGTACGAGAGAGAGAGAAAGTGGGAGAGGAATGGATGGGGATGATACGAGAGAGAGAGAGAGAGAGAGAGAGAGAGAGAGAGAGAGAGAGAGAGAGGGGGGGGGGGGGAGGAGAGAGAGAGAGAGACCGCCGTAGGCAGACCTGGCTCTCAAGAGAAGACAGGCTATGTGCACACTGCCCACAAAATGAGGTGGAAACTGAGCTGCACTTCCTAACCTCCTGCCAAATGTATGACCATATTAGAGACAAATATTTCCCTCAGATTACAGCGATCCACAAAGAATTAGAAAACAAACCCAATTTTGATAAACTCCCCTTATCTACTGGGTGAAAAACCACAGTGTGCCATCACAGCTGCAAGATTTGTGACCTGTTGCCACAAGAAAAGGGCAACCAGTGAAGAACAAACACCATTGTAAATACAACCCATATTTATGTTTATTTATTTTCCCATTTGTACTTTAACTATTTGCACATTGTTACAACACTGTATATATACATAATATGACATTTGAAATGTATTTATTCTTTTGAAACTTCTGAGTGTAATGTTTACTGTTAATATTTATTGTTTATTTCACTTTTGTTTACTATCTACTTCACTTGCTTTGGCAATGTTAACACACGTTTCCCATGCCAATAAAGCCCTTAAATTGAATTGAAATTGAATTGAAATTGAATTGAATTGAATTGAATTGAGAGAGAGAGAGACAGAGAGAGAGAGAGACAGAGAGAGAGAGAGAGCGAGAGAGAGAGAGAGAGAGAGAGAGACAGAGACAGAGACAGAGAGAGAGAGAGAGAGAGAGAGAGAGTTAAATGGTTGATTTAGGTGCAATCTTACTAGCAGCAATATCCTTGCCTGTGAAGCCCTTTTTGTGCAAAGCAATGATGACGGCACACGTTTCCTTGCAGGTAACCATGGTTAACAGAGGAAGAACAATGATTTCAAGCACCACCCTCCTTTTAAAGCTTCCAGTCTGTTATTCTAACTCAATCAGCATGACAGAGTGATCTCCAGCCTTGTCCTCGTCAACACTCTCACCTGTGTTAACGAGAGAATCACTGACATGATGTCAGCTGGTCCTTTTGTGGCAGGGCTGAAATGCAGTGGAAATGTTTTTGGGGGATTGAGTTCATTTTCATAGCAAAGAGGGACTTTTCAATTAATTGCAATAAATCTCATCACTCTTCATAACATTCTGGAGTATATGCAAATTGCCATCATAAAAACTGAGGCAGCAGACTTTGTGAAAATGAATATTTGTGTAATTCTCAAAACTTTTGACAACGACTGTACTTTAGCACATGTTTGTGTTGCATTTTTGTTCTAGGAAAATAAACCACGACAGGAAATAAACCTTGACACGATGTGAATCCGACTCAAATTGAAACTCAAATGTAATATCTGCATCCATTTTGCACCCTTTAAAGAAAAAGTTAAACACTCCAAAACCTTCTGCGGTCCACATTAACTATGCCTGGACGGATAGATGGGGTAGCCCTTAGCTAGCTCAGCGGGGTTGCTTTTGGAAATCCTGCAGTACAGTGTGAACTTTACTGCATAGGCTTTTATATGAACTCAAAATGGGTGTTCTATGAGTACTTTGTGGTTAGACCCTGTAATTGTGGAATCCCTGCTAAGCTCCTCCAAGCAATTCCCAACCCAGAGGGGAAGCTATCCGGATCTCCAAAGAAAGCTTTTCAGAATGCTTTGACTGGTGAGCAGTGTTAATTTTCTATGTAGGCCTACTGCATTGAAAATAAGTTTAGTCGCCTTATTTGATCCATACACTGCATTGGAGTGCACTCAACAGTAAGGTTTGTGTAATTGCATGATGGCAACGTTATACAAGCACCAATAGCACTATTGTTTAGGAGGAGACAAGCCTGTGTGTGTCTGCAAGGCAATGAATGAGTGGTATTCAGCTTGTCTGCATGTTCAATACAGTCATTGGTTTGTTCCAGTAGAGTGCCATCTGCTGGTTGTATATTAGCAGTGAACTTCAAGGAGCATAACTGAACTATTTACTCGCCAAACAAACAGGATTTATAATATAGCCCCCTTCTCTATTCTCTATACACATTAAACTCTGTAACTCTGCCATACATCACATAATTACTCTACTCCAAGTACAATTTTCAGAATATGTGGGACATTTTCAATAGGAATGAGAATAGTTGATATGATGTGTGATTGAACAAGGTAAACGACCATGATCATTTCTAGTCGAGGAGCGCTTCTACCAAAAGACATCAGGTGCTGTCACCGGGTTGTGGTGTGGTAAAGTGGCAATATAATGTACCTGACCTTTCTGCTTCATTACCCAGAAGGATACAAGATAAATTGCCAGAATGCAGGTCCAACCAAGTGAGTCAACGTTTTCTGTGACCATAGCACACTGTTGTGACTCTGTAGATGAAATAGGCATAACATGAACACATAGATGTTGTGTCATGTTACAATGTTTACAACGTGTGTATAATGCAAATAATTGATGATGATGTTAATTAATTTCAAGCACAGCTAACTAAAACATTTTCAAATGACCCATACACTGAAGCTCATTGAACTTCTCAAATGTTTTAATTGGTTTGACGAGTTTTGCTGCCCTCTTCTGGCTATATGCATTCATTAGCACACTGAGCATGCTCCTCAAGGACTGCGGTTTTGTGTGTAGCTACTCCTAGTAATAAAAGTGCCCTATATTTTTTTAACGCATTCAGCACTATTAAGAATGGACCTATTTGTCCCAACATTTCTTCACAGCTCCAGCAAAAGGAAGGTTGACGACGTCATAGAGAAGGATGAATGAGGAAGAGATGAAGAAGGCACGAACCAACTTGAATGAGATCAAGAAAACCGGCCAGACCAGGGTTTGCTGGAGATTCACCGCTGAGGCCCTTTGCTCCACTAGGAATAAATCAAGTAGGCTAAGTCAAGTCCAGCAATGGGTCACAAACACACTTGATTCAGCAAGGAACATGTTAATTGAAAAGCACTTATTAGGCCCAAGTCTCAATGGTAGGTCTGGCTACACCCATATGTCAAGAGAAAACGTCTTTGTTAGGCCGTTTCAGGGGAACCACATCATATTCTCCCTCAGAGAACACCAAAGCATTTGATCTGCGGTTATGTGTTGTGAGTCGCATCCGTCTTCCATCCATCCAATCCCCTGTGTGTCTCGCCTTACCTTTCCATTAATGACAGTGTGATCGTGACGCCTTCCAGCCTGGATTACCGCGTCTCACACAGTGGTTCTCCCACTGCGCCCGGTAATGAGCAGGGATGTTGGAATGAGAGCGTGGGCAGATTGCTTTTCGCCAGAGTTTATTAGAGTGAGAGCGGGTTTGAACGTGCCTCCTTACTAAATATTATAATTGGCAGAGGAAGGGAGGTTGGAGGGGGCCAGTTGACTGTTAACGGTTGTATGGTGGTATGGACATAAAACGGAATACAAGGTACATTTACACTGAGTATACAAAACATTAAGAACAACTGCTCTTTCCATGACATAGACTGACCAGGTGAATCCAGGTGAAAGCTATGATCCCCTATAGATGATACCTGTTCAATCCACTTCAATCAGTGTAGATTAAGGGTAGGAGACAGGTTAAAGAAGGAGTTTTAAGCCTTGAGACAATTGAGACATGGATTGTGTATGTGTACCATTCAAAGGGTGAATGGGCAAGACAAAATATTTAACGGGGTATGGTAGTAGGTGCCAGGCTTACCGGTTTGTGCCAAGAACTGCAACGCTGCTTGGTTTTTCATGCTCAACAGTTTCCTGTGTGTATCAAGAATGGTCCACTACCCAAAGGATATCCAGCAAACTTGACACAACTTTGGGAAGCATTGGTGTCTGGTGAATGATGTAAATGTGTCAACATGGGCCCGCAACCCTGTGGAATGCTTTGACACCTTGTAGAGTCCATGCCCGATGAATTGAGGCTGTTCTGAGGGTAAAGGGGGGGGGGGGTGCACTCAATATCAGGAAGGTGTTCCTAATGTTTGGTGTACTCAGTGTATATGCTTGTTATCTCAACCTGTCTGGCACGTAGGCCTACCGGTGCATGGCCCTTTCACCAGTGAGCAATTTCACAGTAAACAATTAAAGGGGGTCATGTCAAGCTGTCCAGTTTAGGAGAGACTGCTATTCATGGTTTAGTATTGCTGAGTGAGGAGCTATAGGGTGTCAATTCAATGTCCCCTGTTGCACTACAAAACGTACCTTTCAGCCGCCTTTTTCCACATTTTGTTGTGTTACAAAATGGGATTCCAATGGATTTAATTGTCATTTTTTGTCAATGATTTAAACAAAATATTCAGCAATGTCAAAGTGGAAGAAAGATTCTAACATTTGTAAAAAACTAAAAAACTAAAAAAACACTAATGTATCTTGTTTACTTAAGTATTCAACCCCATGAGTCAGTACATGTTAGAATCACCTTTGGCAGTGAATACAGCTGTGAGTCTTTCTGGGTAAGTCTAAAGAGCTTTCCACAGCTGGATTGTGAAACATTTGCCCATTATTCTTTTCAAAATTCGTCAAGCTCTGTCAAATTGGTTGTTGATCATTGCTACAAAACAATTTTCAGGTCTTTCCATAGATTCTCAAGCAGATGAAAGTCAAACCTGTAACTCGTCCACTCAGGAACATTCCGTCTTCTTGGCAAGCAACTCCTGTGTAAATTTAGCCTTGTGTTTTAGGTTATTGTCCTGCTGAAAGGTGAATGAATCTGCCAGTGTCTGGTGGAAAGCCAGATTTCTTTAGTTTTTTATTATATATTTTTTCTTCTAAGATTTTGCCTGTGCAAAGCTCAATTCCATTTATTTTTTATTGTGAAAAATTATACACTTTGTATTCAGGACAAAAAGTTAATTGCGTTGCCACATTTATTGCAGTATTACTTTAGCACCTTGTTGCAAACAGGATGCATGTTTTGGAATATTTTTATTCTGTACAGGCTTCCTTCTTTTCACTTTGTCAATTAGGTTAGTATTGTGAAGTAACTACATGTTATTGATCCATCCTCAGTTTTCTCCTATCACAGCCATTAAACTCTGTAACTGTTTTAAAGTCACTATTGGCCTCATGGTGAAATCCCTGAGTGGTTTCCTTCCTCTCCGGCAACAGAGTAAGGAAGGACGCCTGTATCTTTGTAATGACTGGGTGTATTGATACACCATCCAAAGTGTAATTCATAACTTCACCAT